>NC_044582.1:19937832-20242500 GCF_901933205.1 Camarhynchus parvulus | reverse complement strand
GAAGGCACAGAGAAACGGCCATAAACAACAAAAAAAAAGGGCTCTGAAAGCCGCCATCTTTGTTTGGCATCACGTGACTGGGGCCGCCAGCGCCATCTTGTACGGTATTCCGCGGCGGCCATGGCGCTGCTATGTTCATTGGCACACCTTGACAGCCAGGGGGCCGCCATTTTGTACAGCACAAGTTTACAACAGTCGCGCTTTACGAGACTTTTTGTGACTGTGCTTTACGGCAGCTTTTACGACAGTAGGGCTTTCCGGCACATTTTACGACAGTAACACTTTACGATACCTTTTACGACAATCGTGCCTTACGGCACCTTTTGCAACAGTCGCGCTTCACGCCACTTCTTTACGACAGTCGCGCTTTACGACAGCTTTTGCGACAGTCGTGCTTTGCGGCAGCTTTTACGGTAGTCGCGCTTTACTGCACCATTTACGACAGTCGCGCTTCACAGCAGCTTTTGTGACAGTCGCGCTTTACGGCACCATTTACGACAGTTGCGCTTCACGGCAGCTCTTGCGACAGTCGCGCTTTACGGCACCTGTTACGACAATAGCGCTTTACGACACCTTTCACGACATTCGCGCTTTACGGCAGCTTTTGCGACAGTCGCGCTTTACGGCAGTCATGCTTTACGGCAGCTTTTGCTACAATCGCGCTTTATGCTAGTTTTGCTACAGTCGCACTTTACGGCAGCTTTATGATAGTCGTGGTTCACGTGGAAAATGGCGGCGCTCAGGGCTCACATGACAAGTGACAAATATGGCGCCTGCCGCCTGAATCACGTGATACTGGACAAAGCCGCTTCCTGAGGCGTGTCAGTGTGATGACGTCATACCGGGGGGTCGCTGTTCTTGCAGTGTTCCTCCGCAGATGACAGGGGGCGCTGTACCTGCACTACGCGGGGTGTGAACCCAGGGGGCGCTCTGAGTGCAGTGCACCGCCGGGGGCGGCAGGGGGCGCTGTAGCTGTAGTGTGCTGGTTCAGGCAGCAGGGGGCGCTTTGCTTGCTAACAGCAGTCGGGGCTGGGGTGGAGGGGCAGCAGTGCAGGGGTGCGTGTATGGAGGCTGTAGGGGAGGGGTTTGTGTATGGGGCTGGGTGTGGGTGGTGGCTGCTGATTAGGGTTGGTTGGTGGCAGCTCGGGTGGGCGTCCCTATACTATATATAGTAAAAAGAATAAAAACTATACCTCTGGTGCAGCAGTAGAAACTTTCAGACTCCCGGGGAGTAAATGGTTTGTTTTGTTTTTTAATTTTTTTCTTTTACTCCCCAGGAGCCTGAAAGTTTCTACTGCTGCTTTTTTAATCTAAAGCTAGAATGGAAAACAAAGAAGTAGAGAGAAAACAGAGAGAAGTAGAGAGAAAACAGAGACAAGAACGGATTGAGAAAAATAGAGGGAGAGAAGGAAAAACAGTGAAAAGCAGACAGAGAAAAGCAGACAGAGAGACAGAGAAAAGAAGACAGAGAGACAGAGGAGAAAAGCAGACAGAGGAGAAAAGGAGGGTGGGAAAACTGAAGAAGGACAGGAGTTAGAGGGAAAAGAAAGTGATTAGGATTAAAGTGAAAACTTAGGGGTAGAGTGAAAAAGGAAAAGACTAAGAGCAAAGAAGACAAACCAAGGAAAAGGAGAACGCAGAGAGAAAAAGAAGCAAGAAGAGTGAGGGTGAAAGTTATAAAGAAAAAGAAATAAGGTGCAAAGTATAGACAAAAGAGAGAAAAATAAATACGGACAGAAATAGTGAAATGGACAAACAGAAAAAAGGAAGCAGATAGAAACAGAGTTACAGAAGCAGAGACTCGATGTCAGAAAGAGTGAGAAACAGAAACAAAGGGATAAAGACAGATGGAAGTTAGAAATAAAAAAGTGAGGAGCAAGAGGAAGGAATACAGTGGAAAGAAATGACAAAACCACACCAAAAAAAGACAGGAGCCACAGTAGGGGTAGGGGAAGGGCAGGGAGTATCTTTATTAGGGGTGATTCAACTTTATTAAATGAATGTTTTTATTTACACATCAGCAAAATACATGGAAACTGTATACAAATGCAAGTGCAGATACAATCCTTAGACACACTGGTAAGAGTCTAATTTATATATAGAACAATACAGGGAAATGCAGCAGCCACTGCAAATACAGAGCAATACACATATTAACACAAGATGATAACCTTTTTCTATTTTCATTACACGTTGATTTATTGCTACAGGAAACCCAAAACAACAAAAGCACACAGAAAACAACACTCATCTACCATTTAACACCCCCTTCAGATTACACACAAACACACCATCACTCCCATCACAACTGCTAAATTACATCCCAGCAATCGCTGGTCCTCGGGAACGTGGTTCCCGGGAGCCTCCAAAAAATCCTCCTGCCTGATGAAAACCCCGGTCTCTGGACGGTCCGCACCCAAACTTTGGCGATGAACAGCACGGGGGCAGTGTGGCCGGGGATGCTGCCGCGGCTCGTGCTCATGCTCCGCTCTGTTCCAGCACTCGGGCCGGCGGCAGCGGTTGGCTCATCCCTTCCCTACGACACTGCTGCTGCTGCCTCCTGGGACGCTGTATGTTCAAGTTCCTTGCATGGTCCCAAATTTGATCACTATTTTCAATGGCTATTACCATTCCTCCAGTATTCCCCCAGTCCCTGTCTTGAGGGGCAGGGGTTTGAGAGAAGTAGGAAGAGAGATTACCATGGAAAACTGAGATGAAAAAATTGCTGAGTATCTCAGCCTTCTCCATGACAGTTGCCTCTAGTTTTCTTGTCTTCCTTATCAGGAGAGCATGGGGAGTGTGATGTGTGCATTTTCTTCCCTTTTCTGTTCAACATACTTTGTCTTGGCTTTCCTGATCTCATCTCTGCTCCAGGCAGCATCCCTACAATGAAAGAAAAGCATACACTGAACACAAAAGTGAGGTTACAAGTAATTTAGAATTCAGCCATCCATGGGTTCTAGATTTACTGCCTATTTAAGTGCACATATTCCAGAATTTTGCATATTTCACATTCACAGAGGCATGTTGCAAGAATAGCATGCATATTCAAGAAAGGTCCAATACAGCTGCTTTGACCTATAAAAACTGGCATTCAGCAACTGCACAGTCATAGTGCTAACATTCATAGTAAGAAGTAATGCCAAAGCCAGATGACAATGTAGGACATAAATCTGAAATTCTATATTAAAGAGACATCTTCCACTTGTAAACTCAAGTATAGTAATCTTGCTAATAAGGGATTAGACAGACCTGCAGCTGCACAGGGTCTTCTACAGTACAGAAAGAAATCAGGTAAGTAGGAAGTACCAGATTTGGAATGTAGAAGTAGAGATTTGCATTTAAAACTTCAAAAACTCCAAACAAATACCCATGATGTACCAGGCGTCTAATGTATTCCTACCTTTACTGGCTAACAAGTCTTTTGTGTGGACAGGCTTCTTTACCTTCTTTACTTGGCAGCTGACAGACGCTGTATGAGGAAGCAAAGAAAACAAGAAGATCAAAATTAAATTAACAAGACCCATCTTATGGCTTTTGAAATGTACATTTCCAAATACATGTAGTTCTGTCATCAATTGTATTCTGGAGAGGCTAATAACAATTGCCACGTATTAAACAGTCACAAAATTGTAAACCTTGTAACTGTATAAAGCCAACATGAAATTAGAAGCCCTGTGTAACAGGTTTCCCACGCTCTTCATTTTGTTTGAAAGCTGGAAGCTTTTGGAATGCCACTTACAACATGAGACGTATCAGCTGACTTTCTGGTATTAGCTCCCAAGCACTGCATCAACTTAAGAGGTATGAATGAACGAGCCATGTATGAAGGATTACCTGTATAAGGCATCTGAGTCATACACATGCAGATAGACTGCTGAAAGGTTAAAAAGGATGGTGTTCTGAAACTCTCGGTCTCCCCGACTGTTTCCTTAACCCCTTCCTCAGAGTCTGGATGAGATCAAGCAGTTGTGTGGTTGTGTTAATCATGACCATTCATCCTCCAGAGGCACATGCTGGAGTGCAGGTACCAAGGCAGTAACCACAGTCTCCTACCGCATTCAGCCTTTCAGCACTTAAGACACTACAAATCCACTTTTGCCAGCTCAGGACTTGAGTTGGGGGAAGGCACGTAACAATCAGTGTCATTCAAAGGCGTAGTTCTTCAATTTATACTCATTATTAATTCAGCTGCTACTATTAATACCATAGAGGTCTGTAATTTTACAACAGAACAATTATAATCTGACACAGCTGCTAAAAACATTAGTATGTGGCATAGAATATAAGTGAAAAAAATCCAGCAACGCACAGCTCTGCTCTAACACCTGGTATCAGGGCGAAAGTAAGTGACCAGGTCAAACTACAACTTCCTCCTTTGATTTTCAGAGAGGGAATTTTTGGGGAGCTTGCTGTGAGCTGGAGGGAAAGTCAGCCTAAATATCCACCTTCTGAAACTGATTGTGCAGTGATTGTCCTTCTCAGCCAATCCACAACTAAGTCCACAAGTTTTCATCCCTGGAAGTGGGAAACTGAAAAATATGGAGCTGCCATTCATATGTTCCACTACCCTCATCCCACTTGCATGATATTGAACTCATACCTTCCATTTCTAGGATATGTTCTAAGGCATGTTTCTTTTTCCTGGGCTTCAAACCTGTCACTTGGCCTCAGTGTCACCATATATATTTGGTCTCATTTACCCCATTTTTGTTTCTTGCTTCTTTTACTGCTCCTTCCACTAGAGGCTACTTTTTTCTTATCTTATAATGTCTTTCCCATTGCCACTGATCACCTTCAGGATCCTTAGGGTGTCACGTCCATGTGGGGCATGGGCAGTCCAAACAAAACATGCCACAGATGTAAAATGGTGCATGAGTTATTGCTACTATTCATATCACTTTTAATGGCAAAGGAGGTTGTAGTTATTGTTACGTAATATTACTATTCATAAAAATGCTAACATCAGTGATTATTTTTCAGACCATTACTCAGGATACTGCCCTATAATTTTCTTTAACTTAATAGTCTGCTTCATTCCTCTTTTTACTTCTCCTGAGTGCTGTGGGTGGCAAAATGTAAGCAGCTCCTGAAGGCTTGAATTACTCCACTTAGGAAATCTCCTGCTTTTCAATCTCCTGGTCCATCATTGTGCTAGCCAGTGATCCATACCTACAGTGAATTTCCTTTGATAGATATTTTTTTACACTTACAGCTGCTTCATTTCTTTTAGTGGGGAGTATTAAACCTATTCCAAAACTCTGCACTCGATGATAAGCAGAGACTTTTTTTTTTTAATTTAGAGCAGTTTATATCATCTATTTGTACTCTTTACCAAGGTCCCCAGGCTCTCTCTCATGCCAGAGATGGAAGCTTGGTCGCACTAGTTTGCCGACAGAATTTAAGGGCGGGAAATGAGGTGGCAGAAAGCATCTCATGGCAGCAGAGCTCTGAACCCCGCTCAGCCACCGTTCAGTAAACACAGCCCACGGCACTGCGCGCGTCACCCGCGGCCAAGGCCGGCCCCTCGCTCGGGAGGAGCCGCCGCCGGGGTGGCAGCGGGCGAGCAGCCCCGGCAGCGTCGGTCGGACCACGCGCCCGCGGCCGCCCGGGGCAGGCGCTCCGCCCGCCGGCTACCACCCAGCTCCACCCCCACGGCTCGCCAGCGAGCGCAGGCACGGTCGCGAGGTGGGCGAGCGGCCGGGGCAGAGCCTGGCGGGGGACGGGGCGCCGAGCAGCCCTCGCCCGGCGCAGTGCCAGGGCCCTCCTCGCCTCCTCCTCTGCCCTAGGGGAGACGCGGGCACGGCGGCCAGGAAACATCCAGAGGCCCGTGGCCGTCCGCGGGGATGCGCTTACTCGGTCGGGGCCCAAGCGAGGTGTCCGCAGCTGGGAGAAGAGCGACAGCAACGGGCGGAAGCGGATGCGGCTCGGACGGAAGTACCGCGGCGCGCAGGAGGGCTCCGCGGCCCGCCTTGCGCCCGCCCCGCGCTCACGGCTGAGCCGCGCTCGTGTCCTGTCGGCCCTGGCCGCGCTCGGCGTCGGGTGGGTGCTGCCCGGCCGGGAGGAAGGCGCGGCGGCTTCGCTCTCCGGAGAGACAGCAGCGTGCGCCCGCCGGTTGGAAGGACGCAGGTTTGGGGTGGCCAAAAAGTTACCGCTGGACACGGGCGCACAAAAGACTGCTCGGTGCTCTGTTCCCAGCCTCCCTCGCTGCTGCTCCCGATCTCCAGCTAGGAAGAATGTGTAGCACTGAGAGCGCCAGATACTGAGAAAATACAGATTTGGGAGCCCTGGGCAAAACAGGAAAAGGAAGACGTTTAATCCAAGCCAAGATTCCAGCTGTAAAAAATAAATACATCGCTTTTCCGCTTTCAGTTTTGATGGGTTACCTATGTTTGTCTGTGAATCAAAAAAACCCAAAGAACAAAAAACCATAACAAAACCCCTCCCCTACACCCAAACGCGTTTTAAAATGCCAACTAATCGCTGCAAGTGTTGCAGCAGCAGAGGAAAAAGGAAAATAAGCAGCCTGTAATTTTTATAGGCTCCTTTGTCACATATGTGCTTAAAATAAATCACCCAAATAATGGTTTTGATTCCACGCTAGTGCATACAGCAGTTTACTGATTTTTATGGCTGATGGTTAGGCTTTCTGAACACTTAGTATTTCAGTGCTACAAGGGAGGAAGTGCTGAGCACAGATGTTTGCAAACAGCGATAATAGGATAATAAGTTACTGCAAAGACAATCTATTGACGTCACAGACCTACTCTTATTTATGCAGAAAAAATATCTTAATGCATTCAGTAAAAAGTTATCAGGAATTCCTGGCTGGTGCTGCAGTGGGCAGAGATACGGTGGGCTGTGCCTGAACATTTAACGATTGTTCTGTCATTGTTTGAGCTGGCCTGGTGGAGGTATTTCTCATATCTAATGCTTTTAATTTTCTTTAGTTGACAGCTGTAGCTGAAGTCCGATGATGAAGTAGTACATTTTGGAGATGGCAGAGGCTGGAGGGTGCTGAAGTAGTTCTTTCTTGCAGGGCAAGGCAAAGCCATTCTCCTCATCACCACAACTCACAGGAATTGAAAGCTGGGGAATAAGAAGAGGGTTTTAAAGAAGTGGATGGCTCCAGTAGGAGCACAGGATCTGAGCCCCTTAGAATTAGACCACAAAAATAAAATTGCTGTAGGTCTGTGCCTAATTCCTGCTTCTCTCTTTTTACTACCTGTTCCCAGTGTATGCTTGGTCTGGAGTATCAAAACTGACAATCTGTTTCTGAGACAGATCTGAATTTCAGAGCACGTGCTCTTCCTAATTAGCATCATGCTGCCTGCAGCCTTTCCACATTCTCCTTGCCAGGAAAATACCACATGTACTTTTAAGACATCAATACAAGTCAAGAGCACTTGTTGGTCCTCTGCTCATCCAGGCATAATTTTGGAGATTCAGTATGGACCTGTTGGGACACGCAGGGGCTCCAAGCAGCCTCTCTGATGTGAAGCATGTCACTGCTTGCAGTGACCCTCCTGCGTATTAGCTATTTCCTACCAGGTGAGAGGAGGTGTGCAAATTCTTCTGGCATCAAAAATTTTATGGCGCATGCCACCTGGGCACATTCCTCAGTATGCCTCTGGCAGCTGCCAGTTGTCAACACTGCTTAAATAGTCCTCTGCCCCAAAAGAATTTACTGATTTACTTACAATCTTCCCAGAAGATTGTAAGTGAACCTGACGGAGCAGAAAGTGAAGAGAACATATTTTCGTGGGCATTGGTTCGGAGCACAAAATTTAACTTTGGCTCAGAACCCTTTTACAAAGATCTTTGAATACTGCCAAACTACAACAGAGACTGGCTGCAAGTGAGTGAAAAAGCATACCAAACCTCCTTTGCCATTTAAAAGATAGAAACTCCCTAGAAGACAATTATATTTAGCAGTTATGAGAGAAAATACTTTAGGAGCAATCAACACAGAAAAGGTCTTCTTCTTTTTATGCTGGGTTGTCTACTTTCTTGTTCCTTCTTTAAAATTGTTTCTCTACATCTGAGAAAAAATACAAAAATTAAAGCAATTTTCCTGTGTCACTCATAGACAGGAAATGGTGATGTGTTTAAACACTGATCTAGTGTACAGAAACCCTCCTCACATAGCCACAGGGACATTATATATATCTCACCTTCCTAGCGTAGGTTACTTTGAAGCCCCTCTGGGTAGAAACACAGAGACAAATGCAATCCCGTGCATTGTGCTGCTCAGACCCTCTCTCCTCACAGAGACTTCCAACCCCAAGAGCAAAAAGATAAAAGGGGCCACTATAAGGTCACATGAACTAGAACACAATGAAGGAGGGGGAGGATCTATAGGCAATATATTCCCAGTATTGTCTGCTCCTTCAATAGCTCTTAAGTGCAAGAAAATTAGCTGTGACTCTCTTGACATAAAGTGACCACCAGTGCTACTGAGGTGTTGCTGGATTGGAGTTCCAGAACTCAAAATATTTCTGTGAAGGAGTAGGAATGTTAGGTGTTTGCTCCTGAAAGCTTCTTTCTCTCCAAACAGGGACTATCTCTTTGAGAGTAACAGGCATCTCACGTCGTTGTTTTTATTTAGTGCCTTCCGGTTTCTGGCAGAGGTTTTCCTTCTTTGACTGACCCACTTTGTCAAGGCTCCTACATGTGAAGGCTCCTTTCTTTGATCTTTCTAAAACAGGTGGCAAGGCAGTAGTAGTGAGTGAAATACCTACTATGGCATTGGAAAGGCTTTTGTTGCAGTTTTATGATGTAGCTTCTATGGCAATGGAGAGGCTGAAAGTGCTATTTCCAAGTGAAAATATGTCCGTTTCTCATGTCTGCTATGTCACCTCATTTTACCACATTAAATGGTTGAACCCACATTTTATTTCAAGCTTATTGATAATGCTGGTAGAGAAGCAGAACACAAGCTGAAAATAACATTGTGCATAATTTTTGTCACATGCACATGCTGTGCTGAACCTGGAGGCATTGATTGAGCAGAAACTTGTTTATCCAAAACAGGCATCGTCCGTTGCATAGTTTATCCATATGATCGCTCTGTGGTCACTCACCCTGGTTTCAGAATTTAGTCATCACATTAGGCAACCAGTTATTGGGGACATAATTGTCAGTTATTCTGAGAATCTTTGACTGACTGGCAGAGTTAGATGAGGATCCATCTAACTCTGGGACTGGGAAAAACCTAAGCAAAGCAAAGGGGAATTTTCTAGCTCTACTATCAGCTCCATGCCAAGTAGACTGCAGGAAATAATGAACAATCACTGTTGCTTGTTTAAACTGATGTGATATTTCTCATACTCAGGAGAGAGACTGATAGCAGGCATTGCAAAGCCACCCTTGCCACATCTTTCATTTTAAAAGAGGTTTGTTTTGTAGAAAAGGCGCAAATTAATAATTTCTGTCATTTGGCCCTCTTCCTCCTCAAAGTATTTCAGGCAAACTAGCCTTTTCCAACAGAAATTCCTTTTAACCAAAGTGTCCTAAGTAGCTGTTCTTTTAAATGGAGAACTGAGATATGAGGCCATAGTAACAATAAAGTCTCATCCCAGTCTATTAAAATCTTGAATGGAGATTGATACTATCTCAGGCAGCAATATGCCGGGGCTGGAACTGTAGTATTTTCACCCATTTGAAATTATTAAGCTCTGGAATTGTGAAGGTTTTTTTCAGAATTTCTTATCAGCATCTTGCCTACATGAGCAACTAAATAAGCATCTTACCACACCCTTTCCAGGGATAAGATAATTCATATATGCGTAACTATTTTCTGTGCATCTTGTAAATACATTGGGAGGAGCCTAAATTTTCTCTTTAGTTGATACCACTATTAAAGAGAATTGGTCCAGAAAGAAAGGTTTTAAAATATCTCAATTTCTACAATTTAATTTATTTTTCCTCCTTTTACCTAAGAAGTTTTAAAGCCAAATGCCTTATTATAGTTTTCCAATTGGGAATGTAATGCAGCATTGGTGGATTCACTGCCAGTCACAGCTATCAACACAGCTTGAATGTATCATACTGGATGCTCAGAGATAAATCTTAAGATAAGTGATAGAGTTATTTGGTTTAATATTTAAAAAAATGATTGGGCAATTTGCCATCTGCCTAAAGCACTGATCCAAATTTATCTGTTTTTTCATTATTATTTGGTATATGGCAAGCAGTAAATAACTGAACTAGGAATCTTGAGAACTGATGTCAGTAATTCCATAGCCATTTCAAGTTCTTTGTGTTGAACCTAAATGTGAGATCTCCATTCTTTTGTTAGCTCTCCTGAGAGAGATAGGATTGTTAATATTCATCTTCCTCTGATATGATTTGGTTTCAGAGGCTCCTTGGGAACCAGCCAGATCGGAATAATATAATCATAGTAAATTGCTTGTGGCAAAAATTGTATATAAGGCCGCTCTAATACATACATTCCGTCTCTGGACAGCAACAAAAACATCATAACTGAATTAGACTTTTAACAGGATTTTGACAATTGATGAAGCAAATGCAACCTTTAAAACCAAAAGTTCCCTCCCCCTCTCCTTATCATGTCTGAGCTGTCAAGAGAGAAATCTGGTCCACCTCCTTCATGAATTAGTCTCTCTACTTATGTATTGCCTTCCTCAGTGTTCCCATTTGCTACAAAGCTAGCCAACCCAGCTAGTTTTGTTCCAGCATTATTAAAATTACTATTACCATTGCAAATGTTTCCAAGGGAGATAATATTAATAACAGTCTCTCTCATCAGATCCTGTCAGTTCCTGGAGTGATTAATATTCCTGTCTGCAAGAAGCATCATATCATTTAGGGAGGGCATATTGCTTGACTCATAGGCTGTTATTCTTCATGGTCTGTGATGAGTGCATTGTGATGTGTTATTATTGCTTTACTGTTTACACATCTTAAGATACCTTATAAAGCAGTTAGGAATAAGATTAAATTCAGATAGATTCAGCTCTATCTCACGCTATGCAGTAGTGTATCACTTGTCATGCCTAAGGCATGACAGATGTATAAAATGCATCTCTCTGAAGACCACCACAAGCAAAACATGCTTGTTCATGTGGCAGGAACAAGTCGTACTGTGGAAGCAGCAACATCTCAGTGTGCTATTAAGGTGACTTTTAAGTTTCCATTCAGATTTAAAACCCACTAGTTGTCACCCACTAGTTGTCACCTTGAAGCACTATCACCTCCAGACTGTGCAGAAAGGTGTTCCCTTTCGTTCTTGAAGAAAAAGCAATGGCAAAATTGTCCACTTTACAGTGGAGGCACGTGTCTTTTCTGAAGCAAAGAACATGGTTTCATTACTGTGGTAGCAAACCTTGCAAGACTACGCAGCACTTGTTACACACAGAACAGTTCTGTCTCTGTCCCTGGCTTATCCTGCAAAGGACAACTTTAGTAGCTAGGCTGTTAAAAGAAAAAGCTGCATAATTCTTTTGAGGAAGTGTCTTTTTGTCATTCTGCCTTCTGGGCACAGAGTCCACTCAAGGATCTACTACACAGTGTCATTTTACAGTTGTTCTGCTCAGAGGGTGCTTAAAACTGAGCCAGTGGCAACAGAAGTAAAACAAACAAACAAAAAACAGAGAACAAACTAGCAGGGTGGGGAGGAGGATGAGGGGAAGGGAGGGGCAGTCACGAAGTGAGGGACGGGATGCCCAACAGTATTTATCTGCTTTTGCAGTCTGTTTTGCTTTTGTTTAAGATGTCTGCTCTTTGGGCAGGAAAAATATATTTTTCCTTGGCATGCATAACAAATAATAACAGCAAATTTCCAAGAATGTTGTCAGGACACACTGCATCTTTATATATGTTCATACTTTGTTCTCCCAGAGATCCTAGTTGTGGGTTTAAAAATTACAGAAGTAAATTATTGTCTTGCTAATTAAATCCACATAGGGACCTGTGCTATACAGATTACATTTTAATTGGTTATTTTATAATTTTTGCACTATATCTGAAAAGCGGGTTTCATGCTAGATTAGTACAGATTGAGCAGATTAGTGTCTATGTATGTGTGGGCAGTGTATGTGATAAAAGGATGTGGATGGATAAATTTGCACATATTTTTCCCTAGAATTGGATTTTTTGCAATTCACTTTCCTAAATTCTCCTTGCTGTCCATCAAAGAAAATTGTTAATTTATTAATCTATACCTGGCCTACAAGGAAACTAGAGGTTGCTGAAAACAATTCGGGAGTTTACCCCTGCTATAAATAAAAGATGGAATATGCAAATTGTCAGGGAAGTCAGCTGAGTGAGGGAGTTTTATAGGTAGATCATGTAAATCAGATGACTTGCAAGTAGGAGAAAACCATGCAGTGAAAAAGCATTCAGAGAATAGAGACAGAAAAAGGAGTGTTGAATCAATGATGTGAAGCAGAATATAATAAATGAATTTGAAGAAAATAGGAGATAAGCAAGATTACCAGCTTGGTTTCATGCAGGCCATAATGGGAAAACATGACTATTACTAAATCAGAAAATGAAGAGGGTACAGTAACCAACAGAAAAGGTACTAGGGTCTGGGTAACTTCTCTGTCTGAAAAAAAAAAGAAAAAAAAAGGACCGTTAAATAAAAATCCTAGACATGAAAAGTGTTCTGCAAAACCAAGTCACAATTCCCTTGTAGCATTCAGAAATAGTCTAAATTTTGTTTTAAGTTATAGTTTGTATTTGATGGAGTTATTGCCAAAGAGATTAGCAAATCCTTTCAGTTCAGAGACATTTAAATTTAGCAGTAGGAAAAAGAAGTTTGTTGAGTGTGGAATCCACCCCTGCTGCTCCAAAACAATCAGAAACAGGAAAAAGTAATCAAAAGGGAGTTTTAATGAGTTATAGAGCTATTGTGTACTGGGGAGGGCTGAAAGCCTGAAGCCCAAGCCTGGAGGACCTCTGTGACCCTGCACTGCCTCTCGGTGGCAAAATATTTGCTTGAAATTACGTCAAAACAACACAATGTGTGTGTCTGAAGGCCAAGGGGGTGGGGGGAGCGCTGAGAAAAATAGTGGAAATTCCCTGAGTCTCTGAAGGTACTGAAGGCTTTCCCTGAAAAACAAGGCAATAAACAGCAGCTGCATTCGTACATTCAAGCAATGTACCACAGGCAGTGTCTCTTTTGGCTGTACCAAACCGAAGGCTTGCCCTGTCAGATAGCCTCAGAAACAGCTGCGCCCCTCTTTGCTCCACAGCTGCTGAGCCGGCGTGTGCTGTGGGGCTGATGGTCCCAGGCACAATCCTGAAGGGCCAGGTGCCCGCAGGGCGCGAACTGCCAGGATGGGTGCGAGGCCCAGGACCCTCTGTAGCCAGGGTAAAGCAACACTGCCGTGGTCTCCTGAGCCTGCCAAAGTCAAAGCTCCACAGGGGAACCTGGAAGCTCTTCTGGAGAGGGGCTGAAAATGGGAAGCTAATTTTTCCAAGGAAATAATTATATAGGAGTGCTGGGGTTTTGAGGGAAGAGACTTCTGTTGCTTTCCCAGAACCATCCCCCAGGTAAAAAAGCATGAAATTAAGTAAGTGCACAGAGGCAACTGTAGTGCTTGCCAGCAGTTCTTATTCAGTAGCATGTGTCTTGAGAGTAGCACCCACCCGGTCAGGGAAAGACGGTGTGCCTCTCTGCCTGTCCCTATTGACTTCTTGGATGGAAAAATCTCTGCCAAAATGTTTGTGTCTCGCATTTAATGCAAGTCATGCACCACGGAATTGGTATAGACCCCTCCAGCTCTCCCAAAAGCATTCAAGTAAGAGGAAGACAACCAGAATGAACATTAGCAAAAAGATGCAATGTTTCCCATGGAAAGCAGACGTATTAAAATGAACAGCAGACCTTCACCTCAAGAAATAGCGATGAGGTCTGTGAGCTCTGCTCTGACAGCCATCAGTGATAGCAGAGAGTCTTGAATTAGGTAAAATAACAGATGACCTGTTCAGCCACATACTGCATAATCCAAAGAATTTGTCTACCTGTCCATCACAGTAATACTCCCAACAGAACAAACTGAGCAGGGTGTAAGCCAGATCCTTGGCAAAAGTACAATATGTGTGATGGTCACGAGCTAGCTGGGCCATCTAGGCATTCCTCTCCTGTGTTTTACAAACTGCCTAATTCCATTCAGTGGCACCATGCACAGTTATGTAGCATCCCAAGAGATTCCCCTGGCAGCTGGAAGAAACACATTTTGCAATGTGGAGCTAGACAGGAAGCAACTCACAGCAGCTTCCAGGTTAACAGTGCCCATGAAAATTTTGGTTCTTCCAACATCCTATGAAAAGAAGGCTTTCCCTCTGTATAGCACACACTGGCCAGCATGATGTCACCAACCTCACTTAAATTTTGTCATTTTTGGCACAAGCAATCACCTGAAGAAGACAGATGACAGTTACGTCCCCTACAGGGAACGATATTTAAGACAGTACTCAATGTTTAATACAGATTGGAAATGCTGTTGGCAAACTGTCAAGCCAGACCAAATATTTTTATTTCACCAACACCTACTATACTATCAACAGGTTTGTTAAGCCCCCAGATTTTATTTCACTTTCATCTTTGTTAAAATGCAAAATAGCCATATTTTATCTGCACAAGATCCCATGTGGTCATATGGCTTTCCAGGGAAATGTAAAACAAAAGCTTTCTAGACTTATGTCATTTTCTTTTCACTCATATCACTCCACCAAGAAGCTGAAGTATTTTAATTAGATATAATATGTAAATTCAAGTAAGAATTTAAAAGCAGAAAAAACCCATAAAGAGACTTTTTAAGTGGCCTCTAAAATGCAGATTCTTAATTTTTTGCAAGGCAAATTAAAGATTTTCAGTCTTCTAACATCCACAGTACCTACAGCTGCCACTACAGCTGTAAGACAGCATTTCTGCAGCTCAGAATGGAACAAAATTGAAGCATTCAGGCCCACTAACTGCATCTGAAAATTTCATACACACTCAATAAGATATGCTTGTACATTGACATACTGGTTTTCTAGAATATGTGGTCATGAGCAGTGCTTAAGACCCAATAAGGTCTTACACTGATAGAATTAGCGTGTCTAATTACAGTTGCATTTGGTATATCTATGTCATATATATAGTCATATATATTAATAAAAAGCTCACCTCGATGTTGTACATATGTTTAGTAAGAACCAAGGTGTTTGTTATAAGACACTCTGTTACAATTGTAATCTACAGTAACTGCAATATAAGTGAGCCAATACTACACAGTTTTTCAGCTTTTACCGTGCTGAAAACTTTAGGTCAAAATTTTGATTTCAGAATCAGATTGTGGATTTGCACAGACCTACCAGTACGTGTAAGAATATTGTGTTTTCACACATACAACAGACGCCTAGCTACAATCATTCTGAATGCTTTTTGTCACTTATTCTTCAAACTCACAAGCTCTCACAAGCACTTGTTCTGCTGTCAATCTGAAAAGTGCCAGCAGGTCTCAAAATGTTACTTGCAATTTAAATGCAAGAAATCAGTTTGACTTTTGGAGCAGGCAGGGGAGGCAGGAATATACATATATATATATTCCTGTTTGTGTATATATATGTACTCTATATATATATATATAAATATTATATATATTATATATATCTAAAATATTATATACACAGGAATATATGTATATATATTTTATATATATATTCCTGTATATATAAAATATATATATAAATATATAATATAGTATATATTTTATATATATATATATATACACGCACACACAAATATATATATATAAAATTTTTTTAAGTCAGCAGCAAAATATAATTTACTTTCTTGATGAAGAAAAAGATGTTTTGCCATGTCTTATATCTGTTAACAAAACTGGATGTGGAAAAAAAAGACTTATAGTAATAGCCACAACTACCCCCAGCTTCCTCACTGCTCACTCTCTCTCCTGCAATTGTGTAAAGCAAGGAAGTAAAAAGCTGGTAGAGACAGAAAAACATGTTTTTCTTTGAAAGTCCATCTGCAGAAATATTTA
The DNA here is from genome assembly GCF_901933205.1 of Camarhynchus parvulus. NCBI lineage: Eukaryota > Metazoa > Chordata > Aves > Passeriformes > Thraupidae > Camarhynchus > Camarhynchus parvulus. The sequence goes on along the minus strand of NC_044582.1, from coordinate 20,226,481 downwards.
TCAGCTGTTGGCAAAATGCATACAAAATAATATTCTCTTTTTAAAAGCCAGGAGCAAATAGGTCTTTTTTTCACTGAAAAATGGAGGACATTTGAAGTCCCTGTTTTTGGAAAATGAAAAACATGTTTTTCATTTGCTGATTTTGTGGAGATTTTTACTGCTCTCTAAAAGTTGATTAGGTCTTTGGCCACTTAGATATGCAGTATTATCCAGTGTATTTTTGCCCCTTGGTCAGTCAAAATCTTCCTTTTTCATGAATCAATATCACCAAAGATAACCATAGAGAAGATAATTTAAAAACCCACTTATTTATCCAGGTGCTGTAAATAAAGGCTAGATAATCAGGCAAGGGTGGGTACATAGGAAGAGACATGCTGTGTACACACCATTCACAGTAACTGCAGCAATAGGAGCCCTGGCAGACTGTCCCCAGAAAGGTCCTAGTTTTGGAGGGCAAAGGAACCACAGTGGGGGAGGTCTCTGTAGAATACACCAGATACACAGTTCAATCAAAGCAAACCTTTCCCTCGTTTAATGTAAGAAGTCTGGCAAGTCTCAGGGTCCAGGATGGTCTTGTGAATTAGGAGCAAAACCCTTTCACAGTTTACATTGACCTCTAGAAACAGACCACTCTCTTCCCAGCCTCTCTTGCTCCCTTCTCTTCTCAGCTTACAGAAGAGAAAGTTCCTCTCAAAGGAAACACACTTGTTTTCAGAGTCCTTCCATACCAGTGCTCAAGAGAATCCGCAAAAATGGGTTTAAACTCTTCTCCCACTACGAGGTGCCCAAGGAAGGCAAAAAAATGCTAGAACAAATTCTTTTTCCTAATTTCCTCACATCATTTTCTCAGTTCCCACTATGTTGAAACCACAGAACTTCACAAGACTTTGAAGAACCCTTCATTATGACAGGAAGGACACTTAGAAAATATGTAGAATGCAAAAAAAAAAAAAGTCCCAGAACTAGCATGACTTGAATTCTAATTTAGTGAAAAGGTAGGCAGAGCAAAACAAGAAATTGCTTTTAAACAATTAAAATGCTGTATCTCTGTTTTAAGGATAGGAAATAATCAGTTATAATTACCCCTGAACAGAATGGTATTTTCTTAACTAAGGAATACAAAAATCATGGAAAGTGTATGCTACTGACACGGCTAAGCAAAAATAGAGATGTCCTGGAGTGATGGAAACTCAGGTAAAATATTTTCTGGCTTCCTGGAAAAAAAAATTCAATATCCTGATTTTAGGAAAGCAATATACTTTTATCCACATTGACAGTATATAAGCTAATGCCTCTGTAACTTTGAGCGAACAGTCTGAAAAATGGTGCAGGCTAAGAAACTGTGGAAGACTCCTGATTACAGGAGAAAGGGTAGAGACAGTGATGACATGAGGACAGTGATTCTGTCCTCATGAATCAAAACACTTAAGAAAATTAAATAGCTTTAAATATTGTCACCTGATTAAATTTTGTCCCTTTTTCTCTTCTTGGATCAGAAGTGGACTCTAGGAGCTCTGACCTAGCTTTAAAGGTTCATAAATGCTACCACCCAACATATACACTTGTGTGTCTTGTCACTTCAATCCTCCGCATTAAAATTCCTTCCGCTGAACTTTGTTACTCTCCTTTTGATGCTCATCACTGAAGATCAAAGTCTGGGAGACTGGCATGTAGACCAGAGAGGAGGAATCAGTACAGGAGAAACTGCAGTATGAGTCCACTCTTTATCAGACACTAGGGAATTCAGAAAGTTTTTTGTTTACAGCCCAGCTACAGGCAAGATCTTAAAATCAGACTTCACACTATGTTCCACTTGAAAGGCAACCATGAATGACACAAATTTATGAGAAAGCAAGTTTCATTCATTCCAGGGCTCAATGCTTTTGAAAGAAAGTACTGCCACAAAATGGGCAGAAGATACTCTTGCTCTGCTTTGATGGAATGGTTATACAAACACTTTCTTGTGGCTGTGTACACATTCTTCTCCTGGTGATGTCTAAAAACGTTCCAAATATATGAATGAGGACTGATTCATTCAGGAACAATGTTTATTTGGCAGTTCTGCCTAGAGGATATCAAAGAAGTGCTCCAAAGTAGGCTGCTCAGATACCTTCCACAGAGAAATTTCAGTGAAATGAAACCTAATGTCCAAATTAGGAATGAAAGGGATCTTTGCACCCTTAAATAGCTGTAATTACTTAGAAATGCTTGCTAGAGGCAAAGCCATGCCAGACAGAAAAGAGATTTCAGTTTTGATGCTCCACATGAGGAACATTTCTGAGTGCATTGGTTCCACAAGGCTTTCATGCATCCTGTGTTGCTTATTCACCAAATCACAATCAGTATTAGTGGAGCTTCTCACCATCCATACCAGTGCCTGAGAGCATGCTCAAAAAGTTAATTGCCTGGCTCGGTGAGAAGTTAGTCAGAACTGCAGGAGTGCCTCACATCTTTCCTCATGTGCACTTCCACTTGGAGCACATTGACTTGCACTGCAGCCAGGACATGGAATAACACCCTGGAACCACTTGGCCTACTCTAGACACAGTAGAATAGAAAAAATGGTCTTGGTTACCTATGAGAGAGACTGAAGAAACAAGGAGGGAGGTGCTCAAAATAGGAAATGTTGGGCATTTCACAACTTTTTCATCTCAAACAAGGATCCCAGCATAAATGGCCCCAAAGGATAGATAGACAAGCAGTTTATCCACAGTCCAGGCCACTGTGAAAAATGTTTCCATATTCTGATCACACCACTTTTGTATTACCTCTCCTCATGCAGCATAACATCACCTTTTAAGAGCTAGGATTAAGTTTTTTCCTCCAAAGAACAAAGGAACACCCATGAACTGGGAAGACCATAGCAGCAAGCTTGTGTCTCATTACATTCTTCCTGCGACTAGGCTAAAGCAAGAAAAGTTACATACAGCTTGTAGTTAGCTTAAACCATACTGGTTTCTCCCCTAGTTTGGTGACAGAACTGAAGGAGAGCTTGTCTGCCTTATGACCCAGATCAGTCAGCTTATCAAGAGAAATTGCTTCTCTTGGCAAACCGCTTCTCCCTTTAAAATTCACTTGCGGTGAAAGGACAGGCCTCTGTGTGTATGAAAATCACTAGAAACAATGAGAAACCCTTCTGTAAGGCATCTCTATTCACTACTGGCAATTCAAGTGGCTTGGATTACAGCAGGCCCGAGCCACTATTACATAACAGCTTCCCCTGTTACCTGCTGATTACCATGGGTAGAGTCATAGGCAAAATAATTAGTCTAGATTTTGAAGGCAGCCACTCTAGGATTAACAGCATAGCTTGCTGGCAGGAAATCAGACAGTTTGAGGGGAATCCTCCATTGTAGCACTCTACTGTCCGGAAGTATTTGGTGAGAAAGTAGCTGAATGCAAAGAAAAGGGTGATTTCTGAATGTTGCTATATCCTACTGCTCTATTTCCTTAAGCCTAACACCAGGAAAATTACTCAGACATCCAAATTGCTCAGCTTTATGGGTGGACCTGACAGGGGCTTTGCATTTGCTGTGAAAAGATGATCATGTAGGTAGAATTTTTGTCCAAACCCAATAATAAGAACAAAGATTTCTCACCGTTTATGATTTTCATCTACTGCATTTGTTTTTATGCTCTGAAGTGCACTTTCACCACCTATCAGATACAGCTGACCAGCAGGCTCTTTTAAAAGTATCCACCAAATCAGAGGTTTAGGGTAAAATTTTTGACACTCTCTATGAATGCAGAATTACAGAAGTTTATACTAATTTCAGCTATGCTTCACTGGCTCTGCTATTAACAAGCCTTCAGTGATGCAAACTGCAAACGATAAGCATGCACGTAGTTTTCTCCAGGACTACAATGGACTGCATTCAAGCTGCAGTGATTTGCTGAAAGCTCCACGTCCGACTACTAAAGAAGGCTTGATCATAAGTGGGAAACTACTCAAAGAGCAAAGCATGAGATATCAATACTTTTTGTACTACTTGTACTGTGATTAAAAAATTGAAAAAAGAGAGTGGCAATGTTGCCATGTTCAGTAACCTCTCCAATACAAAGTCAGAGGGGCAATATTACAAATTTATATTCCAGAGATTGGTGGCACAAAATCAATATTTAATCATGAAGACAAAAAGTGTTTACAAATGCTTCCAGTGGATAGGATTATCATCTGCTACTTAACATCCAGATTGTTTAAAGAGGCAGCAATGTAGGCACAGAGAGGTGGGAGCAGTGGTGCATAGAGGGGCACTTTCCAAGCTTTCAGTGTAGGTTATGGCTTGAATTATGAACTCCCACTATATCTGTTATGGCACCCCAATAGTTAATATGAGTCTTTGTCTACGGGTTGCTTCGGAGACGGTTCCTGTATCTCAGGAAGCAGGGAGAAGAGAAGTTTCCTGTTTTGAAGAAGGTTTAAGAACTACTTTCCTCCAATCAGGCAGCAGATGCCTGGGCAGGAAATGGAGAATGCAGCTGCCAACCCCACTCTGGGTCAGTGGTTGTACTAATCAATGCAGCCAAGGTCTACCACAGCCATAAAAGGCCCTAGTGATAAGTAGGTTGCCCAGTAAAAGTGAGGATTTGTGGTGGAAGGTGCCTGGACTGAGACTTTCACTGGCGCGAGACCAAACCAAATCCAAATACTGAGAGGAAATGGGCGTTTGTCTTCCTCCCTATATGTAGCTCTCATACAACAGATTGCACCCAGTAAATAGCCATGATAAAATGAGATGTGTAATTACTGTTGTGGTTCAAAACAATGCTCAGAGTAACCATCATAGCTGTAACTTTTTCTCTCATTGATGACCTACTGCAGTTGCATTTATCGGGGGGTATCAAATGCATGGTCCCATCACACACAGGAAACCAGTCAAAATTTCTCCAGCTGGGTGAGGGTTTTTTCCTGCCTTTTTGAAATGAAATTTAGCAAGAGTGTTTACTGACTTCAAGAACTGAAATTCAGCTCTCGAAGGTCCCCAGTGCTGATGAGTTTCTTTAAGCCAAGTCTCAGCCTTTTTGACTTGGTGACCAATTTTTATTTCACTGACATCAAATTTACACCTGTGTAACATTTGACCCTCAATGGTGTTGCTCCTCACTTACGCTTGGTTATTTTGAGTGATGTCTGAAGCACCTGTCTGCCATCTTTCAGCTCATAGGTCACCATTTGATTCTTTTGATGCTATTTCCTCTCGTGCTTTGTATAACGGACAGCATCTGCAAGGATGTGAAAGTCTAGAGAAAAACAAGTAACTGCAGTAGGCCAGTCCATCAAAATGTACTTTCAGCTACTCCTCTGTTTGTTGCCAGTAGAGCTGTATTGACATTTTCCAAATACAGGCACCAAGTGCTTTGGAGTGCAGACCTGTCACATGCCATTGAGTAAAGATAGACTTGTTTCTGGACACATCCTTGCCCAAGCTAATTTACATTAAATGAAGTCATATCTGGGTAAGACATTGGCAAAAACTAATCCAGGACATGAGAATCAGGTATCTGGGCAGTTGAGTGACAAAGAAAATTTCCACGGCAGTGAGCAATGAGTAGACCCAAATGTGGGGTTTCTCAGATTTTGCACAAGTGGCTACAAATCTTCTTTTCTTACAATTATACTAAGAAGTAAAAAGCTCATAAACTTGATGCATCAGAGGAACCTCAATGGCACTGTGAGACTGAATGGAAACATGTAAATCTCCATCCTGAGAGGACTGGTGCTCTTACTAGGGGCCATGTACTGAAAATGATGAGTGAAGCAATCAGATCTTCATTTGATCAAGTGAGAGTCAAAGATATATTTGGAGTATTTCAGAATTGTATTCCTTTGTAAGGAATAAAAACACAGACTAGTTTTCCAGGAACTGATGCCACTATCCTTGTAGCCTCCCTCTCCTATGGCATGCTGGAGTCTGTACACATCAACCATCTTTCAAAATCTAGTATCTCCTGTGGTCTGAAATGAGCTCTCTTAACTATGTAATGGACAGCACGTTTGCAGTGTTAGTCATTAATAACTGGTAACTGTAATCCCTTCTCTTTTATTGCGAAATAGTGCTGTGAAAAAATGTATGCTGCGAAGTAACAAACTGCTTGTATGGGACAGAATACTCATCATGTAGCTATAACTTTCCCATACTTCTTTTCCTCTCTACTTCTTTTGTGTTTGTCTTCATTCAGCTTCTCTTGCCTTTAATGAGGATGTAAAATCAGGGGCCAAAGCTATTGTGGTTACGGACAGTCTAGTCAGAGGGAGACAGTCAGATAAACTTTCACAGGCATTGCCCTGGGAAGTTTTGAGAAAATTCAGAGAAAGAATTAAAGTAATCCCTTATCTTTGCAGCTGGTGTTTTGAACATGTTAATTACTTGTAAGATGGTTACAAGAAAAATGTTGTTCCTAATTAACCAATGATGTGAGGGGTGTTGATTGAGGACCAATCAGGTCCAGCTTTATCAGAAGAGTCTATAAAAAGAAATTGATGTCTAATAAACTCAGCATTTTACCTTCTGAGACCTTAGAGTCTATATGTCGCTTTATTCACCCATCTCAATACAACAGCGACAGGCTATGACATATATACAACGCATTCTTTGCAATCAGTTTTGATGTAAAGAAGAACACAAATGTAGAATGAAGGCAGCAAGCAAACTGTTTGTCATAAAAGGTATACTGGTGCTCAAAAATAGGAAAAATTACCATTATATGCCAGGAAGTATTGTGCAGAATTGTGCTGAGATGAGCAGCTAATGCTGTAAAATTTTGATATGAATAAGCTTTGCTTTCAGACACTTACGTTTTAGCCAGGTAATATGGGCTCCTGCTGGGTGAAGGATTTCATCTCAGTCTCCAATGGACATGACAACATTTGTTTTCATTTCTGTCTTTCAAAGAAATTTTCACCAATAATCTTTGAAATCTGACCTGAGCGATGGTCCTTCAATTTCCTTCTCTATCAAGAACTCTCAAGAGTCTCACTGAAGAAACTTGGAGTACTACAGAACTACAAATTTAAGACACATCCTGCCAATGCAACTCCAATTCTAATACAGCACACCTCTTGTGGTTCGCCAGGCCACTGAGGAATACTGACTGGTCAGGACTCTCACTACAGCACTCCCTACTATTCTGTCTCTGAGCCTGACTTGGCGTCAGTCAGCCTTTTGAGCAGAGAGGAAAAAGAAATCAAGAAAGTCTGAGAGATGACATGCCAAGTCACTGAAGGATATAAAGTTCCACAGACACAGGCAGCAATGACATCTGGCTCTAGTGCCACATCACAGAAAAGATAAATAACTGAAAAGTGTTTACCTACCAGTATTTACTGTATTTACCTATTACTATGCTCAGCTCATCACAGCTGCCCATATTTTACATTTAAATTTATCTGACATACCAAGGAATTCTTGTGGTTAAAAGAGCTACACTTTTTTTCATCCTGCTTTAGTAAATTATTTCACTTTTTGTAACATGCAGCACCACTTTACTGCAATAGTTGAAATGCTTTTGTAGAATAATGTTAAAGTAGGCCTGATCGGCATGAATCCCTGCCAATATAACATTTTTTCCCGACACATTCAGCCTTTCAGATGTCCCAAGCATACTTACAAAGAGAAACACAAGGGATTAGCTACCCTATGTACCCTGTGCTATAGATCTACACTCTTGGGTTTGCCAGGTCACCAAGAGAGGTGTATTGTTGAACCACTTCTCTCTGTCTTGTGGTTTCTTGGGTGGCATACTACCAGCTAGAATGTACCAGGTAATATCAAAATAATATGAAAATAAGTGATTTTTCAGGCAACTAAGACCAGATGCATATAAGGATTTATAAAGCAATGTTGGTTTCTGAAATTCTGCCTACTAGGAACTAAGTTTAGCCCAATGTCATTTTGAGGTCAAACGCACCCTCTTCTGTCACCCCCAGTATTTTTAGTTCAATGCCAGAAAATTTCTTTTAGTAAGGCCACTGACACAGAAATAGCGATAAAGTAACTCCAAACCCCAAAAATCCAAACCTATAAACCATAAAGAAAAAGAAACAGAAGGGTGAAAGGTCATGAAAAATGCCCTGAAACACTGCTTATAAAGAAGCAGACCTCATCTTGGCAAACACCTCTGTGCAATAACATAAAGAGGCTTAAAAATAACAATTAGGATGCTTAGGTAGTATATTATGATAGACAGACTCTATAGAGCTCCATTAAAATGGCAAAAAGAGCGCTAGCTTATGTTACAATGATAAAAAATAAGACTGAAGCATGCTAGATAGCTTTGATCTAACAGGGCACTTAAGCATACGGAGTAACCCTACTTAAAACAGGTTATATGCACTTGATTAAATTTAAACATGTACTTAAAACAGCTGCTGGATGGGGACCTATAAACCTAGAACATTCATCTGAGTTTTAAATTCATGAAATTTGTCAAATGGGTAGTTGGGTTATCTTAATCCCTATTATATTATGTAATCCTTTGTTAAAAGACATCTCAGTATTAAAAGTTAGTCAAAATTATTTTTAAAATATATGCTTCATTTATTGCTATAGATGACTTAAGAAATTAGATGTGTCAATTCCACCTCTCATCAATTAAGTCATGGGTTCTCCCTGGGGAAAATGATTTTTCTGTTCTGAACTCTGCTTACTTCAAGCAATGTGTTATGTGGTGTGGACTCTACCCTTTAAAACCTTAATTGCAGGATATGCTTGCAAAAGCAGAGATTCCTCTTCTGGCTGCTAAAACTTGATTTGACCCTTAAGCATCTCCTGAACATGTTCACATGCATTCACCTTCCCATTCTTCCATTTGTAATACAGATCATTCCCCATTATTTTTCAAGAGGATTACAGAGTAAACAGACAATTTCAAGCAGTTATTTTATGGTTCTTACTTGCCTTTAACTACAAAATTCTCACAACATTTCATCATTTCAGTACAGGAAATTGCACCCTGGATTGTCTTTTAGGCTAATAATAAAAAGAATATAAGGCTTTTGCTTACTAAGTATACTTAAGTCGCACAGATTTTCGGGGGTTTTCCCTGTTGAATCCAAGTTGTAGTCTAATTGTCCATGCAGCAGTTCTTGGAGCCCAAATTTCTCTGAACTGCTCAAGAACACATTCCTTGGTGAAGAGTACAATATCTTGTAGCAGTGCATTGGCTACATTTTTAACCACCACACATCAGTTCAAAGTTCAAACCAATCAGATCTGACAAAAGAAAGGAGTCAATAACCCTTGGAGGTACCCTGGCACCATGATCTTCACATTAGGAAGCAGATTTGAGCAAAGACAGTCAGAAACTTGTGAGAAGTACTCAGCCTGTACAGAGCTAGGTCCCAAAATTAACCTCGGGCAATGTCTGCACCTTAGCCAGGCTTTGAGCTAATGGCATGATGTTAGGAACAGGAGTTCTTAACTCCCGACAAGTTCTCGTTGTCCTTAAGTATAGGTTTCTGCTGGAGTGTTCAGCTACTTCCACAGAAAAATGAAATTTTTCACAAATCAATTGTTTGGCTCAAAACCTATGAAGTATCATGGTTCTTTGTCCTACAGCAGACCAAAAAAGATTTTGTGTGAAGGGCACTATAGAAATACTATATTAATTACAACACCATCTAGTCTAATTGCAACATCTCTTTTACAATGCCTTTGTTTAGATAGTAACATATTTAACCATTCTTCCACTATGTATTTAGGTATGAGGAAACTTTGTAGTCTAGACTATGTTTTTCAGTTTATTTGGAAATTCCCCCAAATTCTGCAGCCAACACTCTCAATTATTCTGTGAAAACTTGTTTCTTGCCTTCCTGCTGCCCCTTTCCCTACTGTTTTTTTTTTTTTTTTTTTTTTTTTTTTTGCAGCTGTTTAACCAAAAAGTCATTCTCCTGGAAAACATATTCAAGGAATTTTTCCCAAATCACTCTTACTGTGCTTGATTTTTTAAAATTGTGCATTCTTTTTCCATTGTGTCCCATAAACTTTTCCCCAGCATTTACAAGATCTTAAATCTGTATTCTTGAAGCTATTTCACATGCTGCTTTCTATTGACATCTTATTTATTTTGCTTGACACAGACATCAAGGCTGAAGGTGGCAAGAATAAAATCAGGGACCAATACATGAAGATGGGAGAAGCTTGCATGACAGCTGGTCATAGGTGGACCAGGGAAACCCATTTTGTTCCCTGCACCAGGGCACAGACCAGACACATTATGCTGTGAGGGACTATATAGGCCTTTATGTCAGTCAGAGTAGTAAGGAAAGAGCTGCTACTGTGAATTTATCCATCTCCAAAACCATACAGCATTGCAAATGCATACTTAGAGCCACAGTGAGACAACCAGGGTCCTCTAGAGAATCAAAACTCAGCATTCCTGGATACCAGCCTCAGTGGGAGACACTCAAGCCCATGCAAAGAATTCCCATTTCTACTTCCCATTCCCATTTCCCATTTCTGCTTGCTTTCTCTCTTGAGAGGTCTGTGCGCTACAGTGCAAGGCACCCTGCGCCACATCAGTCACAATGAGAAAAAGGTCAAGAAAAAGAAAGGTCAAGAGTACTATAGAGCAGCTGCCAGCAGGATGATGTTAGTTATTAGGCCCTTTGCAAAAACACAACAGCATTTAAAATTAAGTTTCTCTGGATGGTGTTAGCAATTGTCATGGTTCCTGGGGGGATTCAAAATGTCAAAGTGAGAACTGACAGCTTCATATCCCTACTTGGACACTGGGCAAGTACAACGTGGTACTTCTCCCCACTTCTCTCCTCTCTCTGCTGGCTTGCAGAACTCTGGGCTTGCTGCAAACAAGCGTCCTGCTCCGGGAAGGAAGGGTCCGTCCCAGACTAGGGAAGCGAATCTCGAGGTCAGCTTCAGCCCTCCTGAGATTTCTTAGCCGGGGGGGGGGGGGGAGGAATCTGCCAAGTTGTGCTTACTTGCGTGAGCAATACCAGCCAAACTGGGAAACGTAGCAAGGCGATATAATGCCTCCATTGAGAGGAAGAGGGCGATCCAATTTTGTTTGGGTGTTAGTGCTGCCACCAGCCCGAAAACTAGGTGCCTGCGTTAACTTCGTTGACCAGATGCTGACTTATGGGAGAAGGCTGCAGACAGCATCCTGCAGCTGCCTGAAACTGCTCTGAGCAAGTGTGGTTTGTATGCGAGGGACCGTGCCTGGCTCCTCTGCACTTGCAGAGATCCTCAGATCCCGCTTCCAGCAGCAGGTGCTGTCGGCCCTGCAGGGATGCTCCTGGTTAGGGAAAAACGCCTGGGGCGGGGCGGGGGCCTCCCCGAACCGCGTTCTCTGGAGGGTCCTAGGCTGGGGCGGTCGTTTTCCTCAGGGGAATGGAGTGGGGGTGTGTGTGTGTGTGAATGAATAGATTGAGGGGGATGGAAGGGAGGAAATTATGGAGAGAAAGGACGACTGGGCAGGAAGAAAAGGATGGAGAGGGAAAAAGATGTAAGGAGAGGGGGGGAGATGCAGGCGATACGGAGGGAGTAGAGAAAGAGGGAGAGGGGATGGAGAAGGGGCTGAAAGTGACCATGTAGAGCGCAAAGGGGAACCAAGGGCGGTGGAAAGGGAGTGGGGACACGAAGCGGGGCAGGGTGGGGCACGCGAAAAGAAGGCCGAAGGACCCCGCCGCGCCTTTAAATATTCGCGCGCTTGGGCATCCGTGCCGCATCCATGTCCTCCACTCCCCACGGGGACCCCCGGAGTCGCCCTGCGGCGGGCGCTGCCTGCACGCAGTCGGTCCTGCCCCGCCCGGTCCGGCCCCGCGCGCCGCCGGCCGTGCGGGGCCCCGGCGCCGCCACCGCCCCCGACGGGCCGCGCGCGGGGCAGGGCGGAGGCGCGCGGCGCTGACCGCCCCCGGCCGGCACCGCCACCCGCCCAGCCCGCCGTCCGCGTCCGGCCGTCCCGCTGCGCTCCCGTGCCCCCGCAGGGGCTGTCGGGCCGGGCGCGGCCTCGAGGGGCGAGGGCGGCGGGGCCCCCGGAGCCATGCGCTGAGCGCCCGGAGCAGCCGGCGAGCGAAGTTGGGGTGGAAGATGAACAACGCCGGTAAGTGCGCGGGCCCGCCGGGAAGGGTCTCTGCTTCTGGGCATCTTTTCCCCGGGGCCGGCAAACGCCGGGCGGGCTTCCTTCCTTCGGCTCCCTCCTTCCCTCGGGCCGGCACATCCTATCACCAGGATAGACCCCCTGCCCAGGCACAGCTCCTCCGGGGCTCGCGTCCCCCTTCGTCCCGGCATCCCTCCTTCGGGGCCGGCAGGTTCTGGGCCGTGCCGCTGGGGCTGGCACCTCTCCCCCGGCACCCTCCGTCCAGGGCCGGCCCTCCTTTTCCCCGCAATCCAGCAGGTGCTCAGTGGCTCCCCGAGGTTGTGAGTGTCCCATTGCTTGCCCAGCCATTGAAGGATCAAGGGCGGGCGAGGTTAGGTGCTCCGGGGACAACCAGGCTGGCAGACCGGCGAGGCTAAGGGACACGGCTGTGCGCCCACTACTCCCTTGGATACACTCAACCTCACGAAGTTCCTAGAAAATCTGCTGTGAGTTTCTTTCCAAGAGTATATTTTTGGGAGAAGGTGATGTTTTTTGCAGAATTTGCTCTCTAAGACAAACCCAAACCCTTCCTCCTCCTTTCTGTTAACTTTTCAGATTTTTCCTTGATGGAAACTGGGACGGTGAAAGAGACAGAATAAGGGAACAGGCATTCAACAGTTGAAACAGAAAAAAGAAGCCACTGGAAAATTGGGGCAAACTTTAAACTGTTCCCCAAGAATTTCCAATTTTCAGGGATGAGGCATGTGTGTGGAAAGCATAACAATATAGGAAACAATTATTGCTAACTAGAATTATTTAGAAAAATTTAAAGCTCTTTCTAGAATTAAAGATGAAGAGCAACAGATCTTCTTTGTTAGCCCTAAAAATTTCCATTGTAATTGCTTGCTCCAGGTAAATACTGCTGGGCACCTCGCTTGCAAGGTATGGGTACATCCTGAAGCCCAGAGATTTTACCGCTAGATACCTTGCCCTACAGCTGTTCTGTGTTGGGAAACTATGATTCATTGTTTGCCAAAGCATAGTAACATAGGATTGGAAGTTATTTTCTGTCAAATCCAGCACTCCACTGTTGTATCAATGTGTTATATCACTCCTCTGAATTTAAAGCAAAAAGGTTCTTCTTCCTCTAGTAGTCCTAAAATCTGGTGATAGTTCCATTCTATTTTCTGATCCTGGTCTGGATTCTGTCCCTCCCAGGAAACAAACTCATTTGAAAATGAAGCCGTCCAAAAATAACTTCAGCAATGATGCTCCTACCTGTCTTTCTTCATCTCTCCATTATTTAAAACAGACCAGCTCTAATCTACTCCTGTTGTCAGTGGAAGTGCAGGGTAAGGAATATTAGATGTATCCACTAAACTTTATTAGTTTTGAGGAATGTAGGACCGAGTGGGACTGCCTTCATTATCAAAAACGGCACCCATTGTTATTACTGCTTTTAATAATTCCTCCAATTATATCCTAAACAAAAACTTTTCAGGTAGCTCTCCTGCTACTCCTGATTTCCAGACCAGATTCAACACCATTTATTCTTGTGATTACATTGTCCTTTTGCTTAAAAATAGTTCTTTTCCTCTTCTGGTGTTTACCTCCAGGTTGTATTTATAGAGTGCTCATATCCCTTCTCAGCCTTTGTTTTGTATGTTCGCACAATGCAAGGAATGTCTCCCCCATCAGTGCAAAGCAGAACTTCCTACTGAATCTGAAGGAGAGGGATATTTATTAACTGGTACAACTTGGGCACCAGCATTAGGTTATCATTGTATTATAGTAAGTAATGCATAGCACGAGTAAGTAGAGTCATATGTGCAGGCATATATGGCAGCCTTAATCCCACAGAACTTAAAATAATGACAGACTGAGAACAGGAAGGGAGATATGGATTATCCTCAGAGATGCAAAACTGATATGAAAAGATGAAGCAATCTACCCAAGGCCACAGGAAATCTGTGGTAAGAGACAAGAGACCAGACCAGCTTCATATATAGGACCTTCTAGCCTCTAGTAATTTTTTTGCCAGGTGGTGAAATGATGTCAAATGAAAAGTGTACAGACATTAGACTCCAGATTGTTCAGAGATATAAGCAGACTGTCTATTCTTTCAGCTGCTACTGAAAGTGATATAGGAAAAAATGCTGTATGGACCTGTCAGAGAATTTTAACCATCTTCTTTGGCTCCCTGGAAGCAATATGTGAAACAACAGGTTGTCTGCCTCAGTGTTAAGTTCCTGTTGTGAAAACAGAGCCAAACTGGTAACATCGCAAACGCTTACAATTACATTAAAAAGAAATGTATGGTAGTAGTTTAGAACCAAGATTATTTGTCATGTACATGTGGTTTTTTGTTGCTAAGCCCACCAGCAAGACTTATATGTACAGTCTGCTAGAGACAGTGAAAACACGGGAGAATTTTTAGGATCAAGTTGGTTTTGGTATTGAAACATACCCTTTCCTGATTTTATTGCCTTTTGACTTTTTTCCCCTTCTCCAACACTGTTTCATTGTGGAATATTATGCTGTTGTATTATATTTATAGATGACTGCAGTAAAGTTGTATAGTAACAGAAATTTGTAAGGTATTGATTTGATATCCCAGCATCATAATGCACTGATCTGATCACAGAGGATGTGTTCCTGTAACTGTACATAGCAGCAGAGTGGGGTGGGCTTTGACAGCCCAGCTGTTAATATTGCAGCTATGACTTTTAAGATTATAAAATTCCTATGGGAATTGTTGGGACAGTTACTAGTGACTATAGGTCTATCCTTCACACTATGGAGTCCTCTTGCTATATGCAGAGTACCTTTGATCACAAGAACATATACTAATAAGATAGATACTTCTCAAAACTATCAGACTTACAAAGAACACTAAATACCATTTTCATAAATATCTGAGGCATTTAGGGGCCTGCTGATTTTGACCTCTTATTTCAAGTTCCTGAAGTCCACATTCGCAAAAGCCATGTAAATATCTAATACCTGTTCAAGTCAAACTAGTACGTGAATCTGGACTGGAACCCCACTTAATAGGAAGACTTGCAGTCCTATATAATTTGAAAATCCTAGTCTGAATACGTTTTCCATTTCAAGTGACTCCCATGCAACTGTTTCCACTTCTTATGTAATCTTTGTAATCTCAGACTTTTCTCCAGTAGTGTGAAATAAATGGTGCATTTATGTGCTGTAAAACAAAGAGAACTATTTCTGCATCAAATATTGCACAATTAATAATATGGAAGAAACAATAATAAATGGAATGTTTCAATGGAAGAAGCAATATTAAGTGCTAGAAATAGAAGCAAGGCAGCGCTAAATGGAAATAAGGGCTTCATTTTTTAAATCAGCAATTAATTACAGGATTAAAATAGGTTAATACTAAGATGTATAGTCTGCCTTTTGCTGACTTTAGATCAAAATCTTCTAGAAAATCAGTTTTAACTTCATTCTGATATAGCTATGTGAAATTATAAAGCTCCTGATCAGAGCTGAACAGGACTTTCTCGTGTTCTTGTCTGGATAGTCTCCCTCTACCTCCTATTGCTCAGACACTTTCTATCTGTGGATTTCAATCCCTTCTTCCTGGGCAGAAGCAGTGGCAGACAAGACTTGGTTTCTACCAGGATTCCCAGTTTGGCGCAGTCCCATCCCACTGTTGCAGTATTGTCCCTTCACCTGCCCTGTCACTTCCACCCAAAAGCTCTGCAAATCCCTGAACAATGCATTTCTGCCCTCTGTCCTCAGTGCCTTTGCCATTTTAACAAATGTCTGAGTTGAATTAGTGCCAAAGGCATGGAGGAAGCACAGGTCCACAAAAGTTCGTTGGTCAGAAAAAGCTACTTTCAGCATGAAAAGAAAAAGAAGCCTGAACTGGATTGTAGCACCAGTCAAGGCTGGAACCAGTATATGCACTCTGGAGCTATGTACTTTCTTGAGCCGCTAGCAGAGACCATGGCCCTGGGACACATCTACAGTATATCCAGGCAAATGTGAAACCTCAGTGTTTAGTTAGTTCTCAGTGGTGGTGTTTTGTAGGTATGGTCCCTTATAAACCCTAATTAAATTCTAGGCTAAATTTGAAATCCTAAATTTGAAATTATTTGAAAGTGGGTAGTTGCGGTATTTCTGGTAATCCCATACTACAAAATGTATACTGTTTCAAAGAAACACTTCAACAGTGAAGGCTGCATGGGTTGCTTGCTATTCCAGGAGAGCTATACCAGGTGACCTGCTAGACTGCTGTTGACTGCTTAGAAACTTGGATGGGAGGAGACTAATGTAATTTAATTTCATATGGATCGTGGCAGGAATAGAATTATGCAGGGTTGCCTGAAGGAAGGTGGGCAAGGAGAGGAAGCGGTCCTTGTCAGTACAAGGAAGCACTGAACAATAAGGGGAGGAGCAGGCTAAAGGAATTTGTATTCCCCAAGAGTTTCCTTTTAAGCACAAGGTGGGTGTGTCTCCCTCCAACATAAAATACATCCTAAAATAAACATGCAGAATTATTTGGGAGCATACACATTACTTATGGTGCAATGTTGCATTTAGAAGTTACAGCCAGAACCTTTCAAGTGGCTCAGACAGCAAAGGAAGCAGAAATTGAAGCAGAATGAAATTGTGATAAAAGGCAAGAAGCTGTGGTTTCTTTTGTTTGGGTTATTTTTTAAACAAACACTTGCATTCCTCCTGTTACCTCTTCCTCACACTGCCACCAAAGAAAAAGGAAAATTGTTTAAGGAGACTCACGAAAGGCAAGATCAATGGACAAAGCAGTTAGGAAAAAAACTATGTAAGGAAACAGTAGTGACCAGTAGCTGGCACAAATGGGTAGGAGAGGAACATGACAATGCCTATTATCATACTGTGAACAGGGTCCATTACCATAAGTTATCTTCCAATAGCAGTGTTACTGAAGGTACCAGAAGGAAAAACTCTAGATTATTTGATCCTTTTGCAGTAGAAAATTATCACTGGAGGGAAAGTGGGTAATTGTTTAAGTTGCATTTCTTTTAAGTGGATGTCTCCATGGTTATTTTACTTAAAGGAAATGAGTTCCTGTCATTATTTTCAATATTTTTTTTCATTATTTTTTCAAATTTGTTTATACGACAAAGCTTGGAAGGTCCCAGCACTCTCTAAAGTCCAGTCTTTTCCTCATTATTCACTGTTTTGGTACAGACACTCTCTGAAAAGAACAAGGATGAGAATGGAGAAACTTCAAGTTTTGTCACATTCCAGGAACAGACTAATATTTGTATCCTACTCTAGGATATGTGTTCCTAGGAAAGGCTAGGCACTGCAGAAAGTGGTGTAGTACCTCCAGTATGATGGGTTTTTTCTTGGAGTTAGTCCTGAAAATGTTTTATTATGGTGGTAAAGGTGTAAAGACTCAGTTTTAGCTAATAACAAATTCATTCATTTTACTACCAGAAAGTTAGTTTAGGATGTTCCATGATTTCAGTAACTAATTTAAAAATGTAAAGGGTAGCTCTCGCTGCGGCACCAGGCTTACAAGATACTAAACCCGCTTCTGTTGCCTCCCTGTTTTTAACTGGCAAGAGTCTCCAGTACTCTACAGCCTTCAACTGCTGCCTGCAAAAGAAGCAATGTAACTTCAGCAAAGGTGGAGTATTCAGCATGTAAAGCTTCTGATTTAGTGGACGGGGAAAAACGAGTTACCCAATTTGTGATTAGACAGACACCAAGCAGCCTAAACCAGCAGTGGATACTGTGAAACACCACAGTAACTGCAGACTGGTGAATACACACTCTCTTTTTTCATGAGTTAAGTCTCCCACATGCAGCTGGATAGGATAAAACTCCAGATAGAGAATAACTCTTAAGCGGTATATGCAATAAGGCACCTGCTTATACCAGATTTTTCATTCCTTCTGGGCTGAGATCACTGATTCAGTTTTTAACTTAGAGAAAATCTCTCTGGTGTCTCATAACTCTAGAAAGACTGTTTTCTGATTACATCAGAATGCCAAATTGTCAGCTTCTTTCTGTGTATCAGAAGAAATTTCAGGAAGGTTAAGAAGATCAGAAGAAACAGCCTTTTATGTCTCCCAGAGTATAACCAAACAAATAGGCCAGTATTATTTCAGTACAAATTACTCCAATTATACTAGGATAACAATAAGAAAAGTACTATGCCACCAAATATCGGGACAATCAGAGAATCTTTTTCAAGCAGTTTGCATTCAGTATTCCTTTATTCTCAGTACAGTGCACAGCTCAGTTCTAACTGTCTGCACTTCTACGTATCTAAAGTCTGCATTTCAAAATGCTCTAAATGCAACAGCACAGTAGCTACACTTTCTGAAGCTCGTACCATGATTTTGGATAGGATTTCACATAGGAACAGAGTCCCAGTTTTTGTCTTTTGAGGTGCTGTTCTGTTATTTCTTGTGTGTTGTGCATGAAGATTATCCACGAAGAATTGTTTCTATCTTTGTAATGATGAAATAGTTTGTCCTGTGCTTTTCTTTACAATGGAGAGCTCTCTTTTTTCTACCAGAATGTGTAAATTAAAATTATAATTAGAGATTTCTGATTGCTTAACTATGTAATTATCTATTGATGGCCAGGAAACAGCAATAGGAGGAAACCACTTCTCCCTACTTCTTACCATCTGTAACCATTTGTTATGCTGGCTTCTTCACACTACGTATTTTATCTCATAAAAAATCGCACCAGGGAGGATCCCTATTGCTGCCTATTTATGCAGTCTTTCAGCATTTCATTTAGTTTTTGAAGAATAATAATTTCAGGACCAAGACAGCTGGAAATGACTGTGGCAGGCAAGCTACTGGGTAAAATGGTGATATAGATACAATTTAATCCACATAGCTTCAATCTAGTTTATTGCCAGTCTGCTTGATTTCCCCTACATATGTGTCAGCACTACCAGTAGAAATACAAGGCTGGCCTTATGTTAAATACATAACAATAAATGTATTTACATAAATACATTTAAAGTACATTTTGATGTTTAGAGAAGTTTGCACCTGCAAGGGATCCTGGCATTTACAGGAGTAATGGAGGATCTTCTGACTAAAGAGCTGAATAAGCTGTACACTGAAAACATAACTTGAGTTTAAACCAGTAACTGTCTTCACGTTTTGGGTTGAAGTGTGATATGTCCTTGGCTCTGTAGCTGTACATCTTTCCCCAAGTGTGTTAGGGCTGCATCTAGTTCAGTTCAGATGTGACCTTAAAGTATGCTCGCTGGATTAGCTACAGTGTCACATGGAGGGACAATCCATATGCTTTGCTCCTTCGGTTCTCTTTTCAGCTTTTTGTTGGCTGGACTGCTTCTGCATTACAAGTCACTGATAAAGTGTATTGCAGGATATATTCTGCTGACTTTAATAAGAAACCAAGATGACTGACATGACTTTTGTCTCTTTTCTCCAGAAATCTCAAAACCACCATTAGCACCAAAACCAAAGATTATTGGTCATCTTTCTCCAGCGCCTGTCGCCAAATTTTCTCCTTCACTGCCAAGAGCTGATATTCTTCATCACCCGAACTCTGTGTCTAGGGGTCCGAAACCACCTATTGCTCCCAAGCCAAAATTCTCAGCTGACACGGAGGGCAAATCCAGTGTTTCTAACAACAATAATTTAAATAAATGTGCAAATGGGAAACTGCTGTGTCTTGGTGGAGAACTGTGTGAAGGAAACCAATGCAATGCTGATTGCCTAGGATCTGAGGCAGATAATGAATACATTGTAGTTCCTGAAGCTCAGCTGCCCAGCAAAGACTCTAATGATTTGGAGCATGAGCATGATCAAAACCTAGATTCCTCTGTGGAAAATGAAGTCTCAGAAACTCCAGAAAAGGTAGAGAAGGAAGAGGATAACATTGCTAGTGATGAGAATACCAGTAATCGAGAAGTCTTCGGAGATGAGCACTGTAACTCTTCAGATACTGCTGAACCAAGGGAACCAGACTCTGAGGAGTCATCCAGAGACTGTGACCAGTCCAAAGCACTTTGTGAGGAGTCATTAGATGCCCCAGATAGGGATAACAATGCTACCAAGAATGTAGATGAAGATGAAGATTTTGTAGGTGATTGTACTGAAACCAAAAACAGGCAAGAAACTTCTTACAACCTGGAACTGGTCAAGAACAGTAGTGATTGTGAGACTCACAGTGATAACATTTTGAATAGAGATGAGAAGGTAACGGATGATACTTGTAGAGATACCATTGCAATGCCACTGCCTGCAGATGAATCAATCCCAGCTTGTGAGAAGGTAGGGCAAGAGGAGGAACTGCCTGAGATTTTAGAAATGGCAGATGGGTGTCTAGCACAAAATGATGACCGCAGTGTGCATGCAGAGCTCGATTTGAACATGGAAGGGGGCTTAGAAAATTATGACTGTGCAAACCCTGACATGCTGCCTGAGGATGCCAGTGAAGAAACAGGTCCTGACTTAGAACTGTGTGGAGATGAATGCGGTGCCAAAAACGGTTTAGCAGAGTTCACCCATCAAGAAGCAGCTGAAGAGGTGGAAGTAGACCCAAATGAGCACAATAATACAAACACAGGAAATGCCAGTGATGGCTGCCAGATCACTGAGAGGAAAAGTGAGAAGACATCAGAGGTAGCCTGTGAAGCAAGCAACGTCTCTGGGAAAGAGGAAGAAGAAACTATGAATGCAGAGAATATGGATGACGGGTGTCAGATTGCACCTTGTGAGAATGAATGTCGCAAGGAAATACCTGTGGAACATTCAGTTGAGAATCTTCAAACAGAAGAAGCCTCTCTGCATGAAGATGGCATGATTTCTGATAGTCTACCTTGTAGTCCAGGGATGGAGCCAGAGGTAGAAGCTCTAACCGTTGAAGAGGATAATGAAAATACTGTGGAAGCCTCTAAGTCAGATGAGTTTCAACTCAGAGACAATGAGGTGGAAGCAAACAGCCTCACCAAAAGTGTCCCAAGTTCGCCTGAAGAGGTCCCACTTGAGGACAACTTAGAAATCTGTAAGCATGGCAGAATTAATGTAGAATGTGGGACCAAACGTGTTTTGCATGAAAATCTAGCAGTCCCTGAAGTGGTCATTGTGACTGATGAATTGGAGGAAAGAGAAACTAGCAGTGATTCCCTAGATGATCCTTATGTGCTTCCTGAAGAAAATGAAATTGTCCATGATGTGCAGACTGATTTAGGAGCAAATCACAGTAAAAAGAGTGAATTAGGCATGGATGGTGAAAACAACTTGCTGCCCATTGATCGTAAAAGTATTGTCACTAGAACACGATCTCTCTCTGGGAGAATGCCAGGCTATGTCCCAGAAACTGTTCCAGAAGAAACTGGACCTGAAACTGATTTACCCTCTTCCCGAAATGGCTGTGGGACAGAAGACTTGAGCAATAATTCCTTTTCATTGGAAGGAAAACCAGTGGAAGCCAACAGGGCTTTACCAACCAAGTCGAGACGCTTTCTTTTATATCCTCGATCTTATTCTGTTGAAGGGAGAGAGATACCTATCTCTGTTTACAGAGAAAGTGATGTCTGTGTACTGGATGGTGTTAGAATAAAAAGGACAGAAGATAACTTGTCCTTGCCTTGTGTCAATGGTTCCTCAGGTAGTTTTTCCCAGCAAAATCATCTCTCATCATGTGGCATATCTACTCCATCCTCCGTTGTTGATATACCACCTCCGTTTGAACTTGCCTACATCACCAAAAAGCCAATCACTAAAAGTTCACCTTCCCTTTTGATAGAGAACGACTCACCTACTAAGTATTCCAAGAAAAAGAAGTCTTCTTTTAAGAGGTTTCTTACTCTAAAGTTCAAGAAGAAAAGTGAGAATAAAGTTCACGTAGATGTTAATGTTTCTTCTTCAAGGTCCTCATCAGAGTCCAGCTATCATGGGCCTCCTAGGCTGATGGAGCTGGAAGGAAGGAGCCTAAGTAGTTCACCTCAACTAAAATCGCATGTGGGTAAGCTCCGTGCATCTGAGTCTCCCTCAGCTCTTCTTTTCTATAAGGATGGTAAAAGAAAAGGAACACCCAAGTCCTTCAGCAGGAGTGTGTCAAGGGTGGAGTCCTTTGAGGACCGGTCCAGACCTCCTTTCATGCCACTGCCATTAACGAAACCTAGGTCTATTTCTTTTCCCAATGCTGACACATCTGACTATGAGAACATTCCTGCTATGAGTTCTGACTATGAAAACATACAAATTCCTCCTCGGAGATCCACCAGAGCAGGAACTTTCACTGAGTTTTTTGAAGATCCCAGCAGGGCATTATCTGCTGCTAATGAGAATGATGGCTATGTGGATATGAGCAGCTTCACTGGCTTTGAAAACAAGCAGCAAACCACAGACCAGGAAACAGAAAGGTACTGTAATAAATTATTATGTAAGACCTGCTAGCCTTGGCCAAACAAGCAAGGCCTTCCCTCCTAGGTATCCTAGGCAGATTCTCCATGTTGGCTGACTTACACCCCTCTCAGGAAATGCTTACAAGAAAGATGGGAAGAATACACTTTTTTATCAGTGAAAAAAATAAAAGACATCAAATTAACTCCTTACTTTGTAAATGAATACTGGATCTGGATCCTATGATTTGCAGGCAGAAACCAAAGAATATTCAAAAATATTTGGTTTATCCAGTGGATCTAATTTTTGTGGCTGGCAGAGGAAATGGAGAGAATTTGCTTTGTTCTTCACTAAGAAAGGTTTCTGACTTTTTGACTGAATGAAAAGAGAGCCTATATGCTGGAAGGGGCCCTGCTTCTTTTTTTAATTCCTGTAAATTTCTCAAAACAATAATATATACATAATTTATGTTTCAACGTCCATCAGTTAAATATAGACCAGAAAATCCCAAATCATGAACTAATCAGACTAGACACTGAATTTTAGAAGTTGCTTTAAGGGCCATCATGGCCCTTGGACAGAGCTGCTAAATTATAAATGAATTAAATAGTTCTGAAATCATATGCACTGCTAACATTAATAACAACCTTTCACCCCATTCCATCAGGTTATTTGCAAACATGAAAATGTCTTTTTCAAAGGAACGTAGGAGCAATGCATTCATCACCTTTGAATTTGAACTTGCTGTCAAATTATAGCATACAATCAGTGGAATGCAGAGATGTAAATAAGAAGAGTGTTTTCTATTCAGTTTGTGTTTAACAGGTAATGAGATAACAAGGTGCAAAGCAAATGAATGAAACGGAACGTCTTTAATGCTGTTGCATTTTGTTAGAGCTGTATGAAAAAGATAATCTTAGAAATAAGGTTTTCATGCCCATTTGCATCCATCATTCTGTAAAAGATTTAATATTCGTGTTTCTTTGCAACATTTATTTTTTCTGCTCGTCTCTCTTGTCATTGTGGATAGAACAAACCATAGGCATTTCACAAACCCCTCTTAGGGTACTTTGGATTTAGGGAGTAAAAGAACTTTTCTGTAATGCCTCTGAATGAGTCTTGCAAACCATTTCTAAGACACAAATGATGTGGGGTAGTGAGTGAGACATGGGAAAAGAGATTGCATTAAGGCTTAAGCAGTGGATCCAAATGCGCCTGAAGCTGAGGGGTGTGGAACACAGGCCTGTGGTTTAGCTCTTTGGAGACAATGGCTGCCTGCAGTATTAGGAGCTCTAGTGATGCTGACACAGGGTCATGGTGGAGTGCAGTGCAGCTTCACAGCACACACCACCACATCCGCAGAGCAGCAAAAGCTACATTACTCACTTGCTTTCAGTGGTTTGCATTTTACCCAGCACACTGACATTTGCTTTTGAAAAGGCCGGACAGCTCTTTGTATCCATGAAACACCACCCGTTGTAGGTAGTTCTTGAAGGACCAAGTTAAAAATACTAGGACTACGTCAATTGCTGTGACTTGGTCCCATTTATGAACTTCCTGTGAAAGCCTGTAGTTTCAAAGGGAGAGCCAATCCAAACTGGTTCAGGAAGTCTCGAGGTCAAGGCATGAACATAATCTTCAGCCTGCTGCTTGTTGTGCATCTAGTTTTTGGCACTGGGGGTGAAATGAAGGCTAGGCTCCTGTACAGCTCCTTTATTAAGATAACCAGGGTGGAGGGGAAGAGCACCAGGCAGACATAATTACTGCTGAGATAGCTATTATTTGCTATATTTTGTCAGCATGTTTTGGACAAAGACATGCCTGAAAAGCTTTGATGAAATGTAAATACACATCCCATGTACATACACATGCAGTGGCATAACAGACTTGAAGAAACAGTGTATGGCCTAATTGTAAAGCAAAGTAAATTGTACAAGTAGGTGCACCTATTTACACATGCATACATTATGTATGGACATGGATGTTTTATTTGCTGCTAAAGTAGTTTGGCCTAAAATGCCTTGCCATGGATTTAAGATTTCTAGTAAGAATATCTATCAAACATACCTCTACCAAAATGGCATAAAAAATTTCTTTGAACTGCAGCTTGCTCATATCCAGGGGCTTTTTTCAACTGTTGGAGAGTACAAGTGTGCTGGATTAAACCCTTGCAATACATGGTTTTTGAGCCCATGAACTTCTTTTTTGTGCATTCACCTGTAGAGCACTTGTGTTAAACATCTGCTTTAACATCTGGTTTACCTTATGGAGTTGCTATATTTTTGATTAATAACCAAGTTCAACTCTTCTATCACACTTCAGAGAACAGACCGTTAGTGTTATAAAAGATTAATATAAACCAGGAACCTTCCATAGTGTGTATGACTGGGGAACAGCAGGGCAAGAGGGGACTTCACAGAAACTCTCTGATGAGAAGATTCACTGTTTAAGTTTCTTGCTTAAAAGGACATACATTTGAAATGTGCTGTTATGCAGTCATCAGGAGAATCCTAACAGCAATACCAAGATTTTAATCAGCTCTGAGAAATACAGTTGTAGTATTACAGAATCACAGGGTTGGAAGAGACCTTCATGATCATTGAGTCCAACCCATTCCCTGACACCTCAACTAAACCATGGCACCCAGTGCCACATGCAGTCTTTTTTTAAACACATCCAGGGATGGTGGTGGACTTCACCACCTCCCCGGGCGGGCCATTCCAGTACTTTATCACACTTTCTGTAAAAACCTTTTCCTAATATCCAGCCTAAATTTCCCTTGATGCAGCTTGAGACTGTGACCTCTCGTTCTGTCAGTTGCTGCGTGGAGAAAGAGACTGACCCCCACCTGACTACAACTACCCTTGAGGAAGTTGTAGAGAGTGACAAGGTCGCCTCTAAGTCTCCTTTTCTCCAGGCTAAACAACCCCAGTTCCCTCAGCCTTTCCTCACAGGGTTTGTGTTCCAAACCCCTCACCAGCCTTGTTGCCCTCCTCTGGATGCGCTCAAGTGTCTCAATGTCCTTCCCAAACCGAGGGGCCAGAACTGGGCACAGCACTCAAGGTTTGGCCTCACCAGTGCTGACTACAGGGGAAGGATGACATCCCTGCTCCTGCTGGCCACGCTATTCCTGATACAAGCCAGGAGCCGTTGGCCTTCTTGGCCACTGGGGCATACTGCTGGCTCGTGTTCTGTTGGCTGTCGACCAGCACCCCCAGGTCCCTTTCTGCCTGGGCACTGTCCAGCCACACCGTCCCCAGCCTGTAACGCTGCAGAGGGTTA
Organism: Camarhynchus parvulus; assembly: GCF_901933205.1. Lineage (NCBI taxonomy): Eukaryota > Metazoa > Chordata > Aves > Passeriformes > Thraupidae > Camarhynchus > Camarhynchus parvulus. The sequence goes on along the minus strand of NC_044582.1, from coordinate 20,200,805 downwards.
TTGTGGCCAAAATGCAGGACTTGGCACATGGACTTATTAAACTTCATGTTGTTAGTCTCTGCCCATCTATCCAACCGTCCAGGTCTCTCTGCAGAGCCATCCTACCTTCCAATAGATTGACACATGCTCCCAGTTCTGTGTCATCTGCAAATTTACTAAAGAAAGACTCAATCCCCTCATCCATGTCATCAGTAAAAATATTGAACAGAACTGGCCCCAGCACAGACCCCTGAGGGGCACCACTGGTGCCTGGCTGCCAGCTGGATGCAGCGCCGTTCACCATCACTCTCTGGGCCCGGCCATCCAGCCAGTTCTGAACCCAGCGCAGAGTGCTCCTGTCCCAGACATGGGCTGCAGCTTTTCCAGGAGTGTGCTGTGGGAGACAGTGTCAAAGGCCTTGCTGAAGTCCAAATAGACAACATCCACAGCCTTTCCCTCATCCACCAGGGGAGTCACCTGGTCATAAAAGGAGACCAGGTTGGTCAAACACGACCTACCCCTCCTAAACCCCTGCTGGCTGGGTCTGATACCCTGGCCATCCTGTAGATGGTGCATGATGACAGTCAGTATAAATTGCTCCATTATTTTGCTAGATACTGAGGTCAGGCTGACCAGTCTATAATTACTAGGATCCTCCTTCCCACCCTTGTTGTAAATGGGCGTCACATTGGGCAGCTTCCAGTCATCTGGAACCTCGCCAGTGAGACAATACTGTTGGTAAATGATGGAGAGTAGCTTTGCAAGCTCACCTGCCAGCTCTCTCATCACCCTGGAATGAATCTCATCTGGTCCCATAGATTTATGAACATTCAAGTGGCTCAGCAGTTCTCTGACTCCCTCCTCTTGGATAATGGGGGGACCGTTCTGTTCCCTGGCACCGTCAACCAACCCAAGAGGACAGTTGTCCTGGGGACAAGCCATCTTCCCACTAAAGAGTGAGGCAAAGAAGGCATTAAGTACTTCTGCCTTCTCCTCATCTGCAGTTACTAAGTTCCCTCCCTCATCCAGTAAAGAACAAAGGTTGGTCTTACCCTTCCTTTTACCATTAATATATTTGTAGAAACATTTTTTATTAAACTTTACAGAAGTCGCCATTTTAAGTTCAAACCGAGCTTTGGCCTCCCTAATTTTTTTCCTACATGCTCTAGCAGCCCCCTTATATACTTCCTGAGAGACCTGACCCTCCTTCCAAAGATGATACATCCTCCTTTTATTCTTAAGTTCCTTCAAAACCTCCTTGCTCATCCAAGCTGGGCATTTAACTCGTCGAATCATCTTTCGGCACAGAGGGACAGTCTGTTCCTGTGCCCTCAAGATCTCTGTCTGGAAACTCACCCACCTTTCCTGAACTCCTATTGCATCAGATGGGCACGGAGGATGGCCACTAGAAGCTCCTGGAGCCTTTCACTCCTTGGATAAAAAGTGCAGCTGAAGCAATAGGTACAGCTAAAGCACCTGATTGTTTTTTATACAGATGCAACCTGCCCCTTCCTATGACAGTTAATTCAGGTGAACTCAGGCCCAAAGAAAACCGTAAGGCTACGGTTGTTTCTGTCCCAACAAAGAGCAAATGAGTGGGACGCATTCTAGTTGCTTCTAGATAATCAAAGTAACCTCATATACAAGGAGGAGTTGTAAAAGGAGAAGCAACACCAAATTTCCAGATGTTTCTGACATTTTATAGAAAACATGGGCAGAAAAAAGACACACAGTTTGTTAGCTGTTTTTGACCTGTACAACACCTGCCCATATGCTGACCGTATCAAGACTTCTCATCCCAATGAGCAGTTCGGTTACCACACTTTCCTGTTTATGGTAAAACTCAAGGAGAATTTTGTCAAGAAGATAAAATCAACTCATGCTTTGTTTTTTCTGCTTGTCCTAGCTAGAGCTGCTCAGTACAGAGGATATCCAAACAAGATAACACATGTTCAACGCAGTTCAAGCTGTCTATTGGCTCACTGCTATGTATGATAATAACAATGTTGCTGACATTACCCTGCATTTGTAATAGAAGCAAGCTATATCTATACTGGAGGCAAATCTCCACAAAGCAGGCTTTGAGCTACAGAATCAGCATAGATTTTAGATAGTTGATTTGGGAAAGATTTTCTCATCCTTTCTTTTTCTTGCTTTCACCGGAAAACAAATTCTAGCTGCTGATTCCACTCAGTTCCTAGATCTCTACTTCTTAAATCCCTGCTCTGTGACTACACTAAGCTAGCATGCATGCATAGCATTGATGAGAAGCTTTACAAGAGACAGAATTTTGGTTTTGTAGGTCTAGCATTTCTCAGGGCTGGTGATATATTAATGTTTATTATGGAGGTAGTGGTCTACTAATGGAGCTTAGCTCCTTTAAAGACCTGTACGAGTCAATTGTAAGGAATTTTGCTGACAATCATTTAGCTGAAGAGAACCAAAGTGATCATGAGCATTGTGAGAGGTTTCTAAAAGAAACATAATTTTTTAAAAAATCACTCATAAAAATCTCTACATAGTTTTTTGGTTTGTTTTTTTTAAATGTCAGTGTGAAACATGCTGTGCTCTAGATCTTATAGATGGGAGAAAGTCCCATAAAAATGCTGTCACAGAGGGAAGAAGGATCAGGGTCTGAGCCTAGAGACAAGGAAAAGAGACATTGTCACTTGTCATCTGGTGAATAGGATAAAAAATAAAATCTCATGAGCATTCACCACTTCTTGAATTTTGCAGCATAAACCTGAAAAAAGCTTTGTAAGGTGATTGCAGAATAAGGGATCCCAGTACTATACTTGACTTCAGGCCATGCACAACCTATTGAAAATCTTGACAACAGCTGCAGCCAGCTCTGCCATGAGTCACGTTTTTATTTCTGTTTACTTGAGTATTGTCTGAATTGCAGCAGGGAATTTGAAGGTGACAGTGGTTAATGCAAAACTTCAAGCTGCTCATAGACAGGGAACAGTCTGCTGGAGATAACCCTTTGCTGCTGGGCAATGGGGCATGCTTCACCTTGCATTGTCAGGCATTAGAGACAGAAAATATTAAGTGCTCTTGGATGGCAGAGTTTTTCTAAGAAGCACCTCTGAGAAGTGTCTCTAGACAGTATCAGTAATGTCATATTAATACCAAAGAATGAAAGATTTTAATACATTGCCTACAAGCAGGTATCAATTTTCCAGCAACTCCGTGATTGCTGTCCTGTTTCCTCATATCTGTGGAGCTGTTTGTCTTGGTTCATGTTGGGAATGCAGATGTGTAGGGACAGTACAGGTCATGAGAAAGCCAGTGTGCTCCCCAGCACAGCTTTGCTTTGCATATCACCATCCTTTATACATAGCACAGCCTCAGAGAACTGCCGCTACTCAGACACGACGTGCTAGATCTCACCCTGGCTTTGTTTATGAGAAATCACAGTCTCATATACCTCCCAGGAAATGGCCCAAAAACCTCAGCAGATGTTGGCTTTATTAGTAGATGGACTCCATTGTGATGGCTATTTTAATTATCAAATTACGGTGCAGAAAAGAAGGAATGTGTACACATCGCCCTCTTCATGTCCTGAGGGCTTTTATGCCTGGGTTGACTTCTCTGTCTTCACTGTTTTCATTAAATGAACCAGAAATACATTTCAGTGGGATTAGACAAGAGGAGAGAGTCTGCTGTGCAGAATTGTCCTGGATGATGATTACGGAGCCAGAAGTGATATTGGTGTGATTTAAGTAATGCTAGCACCATGCAGAAAGAAAGCATGTGCTGCAGACAGGGTGATGAAATATTTGTAATGGTCAGACCTTTTACTGTCAATAACATGGCATGTTATTGCATGCCTTGTTCTGTGCCTAGCTTTCTCCTCTCCCACCCCTACTAGGAGCCTCACTAAGATTTATTGAAGGAGAGATTGCACATTAGAATGCTGTAGCCTTTCCAGAATCCACTGCTCCATGACATGGGGTATATCTCTAGATTAGATTTGTAGCAAAAGCAACAGAATGCTATAGCATTTTAAATGCAAATCCAGTCTAGTATTTTATGTTTTGTTTTGCCACCCAGCAAAGTTATTTATAGTGCACAACACATTTTTAATTATTCTACAAGAATTCTTCTTTTACAGGACCCAAAGAGGGGTTAATTTTAAAACTCCCTCTAAAAATGTGGTGTTCCGTGGCACACAACAATTAATTTTACTTTAATCGACCAATTAGAGTTAATGGATGGAAGAACATATTTAAGAGGCACTGTTTGTTTTGCCAAGAACCCTCTTAAAGAGCTTATAAAAGGATCCTTTCACTTGAGTAATTGGTTGGATTAATTACATGCTATCCATTAAAAGCCTAGAGCAAACAGATTTAGACCTATTGTTAGTGAGCACCTTTTGGTGCTCTGACTCATGCTACCCCAGCTTTATCAGTATCACAGGGATACTCAAACTTCTTTTTCTCAAAAGAAATACAGCTAGGTACTGATGAACTGAGACAAGAGATAGTTGCATATGTCTGCTGTACAGTCTCCATCCAGCTATTCTCAGCTGTCCCAAATTAAGTACCTCTTCAGTCTCTTGGTAGTTTGTCCTTATGCCTTGAATATGTTCACTAAACTTGGATATTAACCCACTGCATCCCCCTGATGGGCCCTCAGGGCAGGTGGACCTCATCAAGGATAGCTAGTTCGGTGTTTCTGATGAGAGTTTCTTATCCTCTTACATTTCAGGTCTCAGTCTGCATTCTTAGTTCTGAGAGTTGGCTAGAAGAACTCAGAAAAGATTCTTCCTTAACACACATGTCTACAGAAGTAATGGACTGCATACAGTACAACACAACTTTGAAGTCAAATCTTCTGGTCCTTAAGTAGAAAAGGGCAGTATGTGAGGTAAAACTGGGCACCTCAAAATCTTTCCTTCACTCTTTCTACTTTCACATTGCTAGCCATAAAAAAATCCAGACAAGGCAGTGAGATAAAACTACATCACAGTGAGTACATCCAGGGCAAAGGGACTCAGCGAGAGTGACATATATTAAGTTGTCTGGACAAGTAATTTATATTGCCATTTGATTGCAGTTTTAAGAAAAAACGCTTCAGTGGCTAAAAGAGAGATAAAATATGCATGCCTAATTGAAAAGTCTGAGAAAAAAGCCCCAACAAAATAAAGGAATTCTGTAGTTCATAACATTTTTCTGATTGTTTCATTTGCGAGTAAAAAAAAAAAAAATAGATACTGAAGTAAATTCTGAACTAAGCCATATTTTTGAATTGCAGAATTAAGATGGTTTTGATTTTCCACAATTATTTGGGAGAGGGGCCAGAAGTATTTAATGGATTCATCCCAGTCAAATATTACAAATCTATGTCATTTTTAATCATTCCAAAGCTGATTTTCCAATTTAAAAAAAACTCAGCCAAAAAGTATGGCAAACTCTAATTTTAATCTGGGAAGTGAACCCAACCTCTTAGAGGAGAGCACTTTGCTTCAGCCCTACAGATTGGCAGTTAAGCTCTGTTTCTCTCCTTCTGGAAGTACTGTTTTAACAACTGGGTGAATCTCTGAAATGCAAGAAAACTGAGTTCACTTGATCCTAGCTTCACTGCATTTTTCCCTGGTTTGTCCCCAGGCTGCATGGTGTTGATAAAGCAATTGATCCTGGTAGTACAGGGAAATAACAACTCGCCTTCCATCTTAAGAGTCCTGCAGGGCAGAATGGTGTTCATTATGTTGAACTTACTGTGAGTATTTTCCATGGGAAGTATGGAATAATGAACTGGCAACAAAATGAAAAGAGAACATAAAGACTCTGGTATCAAGTTTTAGTGTCTAAATTACACTGCCAAAAAATAAACAAAGTAATAATAATCAGGAACATATCCCTAATCGCCAGTCTATGATATGTGCCATGTTAACAGCTTCATTTTGTGAAATATATCATCTTTTTCTAAGAGGATCCAGGACTCATAGTCAGAAGGACATTAGTAAATGTGTCATAGTTGGAAAAGTGAAATGCAATCTGGATGATAAATGATACTATGCCAGATACTCGTGTGGGGTACATTTGTACATCTGAGGATGTGAACAGCAATTTGTGATTTGACTGCCTTTATGATTTGTGCTAGAACCTGAAATTAGAATGAGCTGAAACATTTTCCAAAAGGGAAACATTCACAAAAGAATTGTATGTGAAGCATACATCTGTTTTGACAGAATTTAAGGAACTGCTATATTCTGTAGCCTAAGATATAGAAAACCTCGTCTCTGCTTCTCACAGGTCTACTTTTCCAGATCACTTTGAGTGATGGCTTTGAATCAGTCAGCAGTGGTAATTAGATTATGAGTTTCTCACAACCCAATGCCTAAAACACCAGCCACGGGGAGAAGGAAATACCTACAGGTTTTGGTCACAAGACCCAAAAATGGACACAGTCCTGTTTCATTTCTAGAACATCTGAAATAATGTACCTTTTCAGGTACAAAAATAAATTCTTACACCTCAGATGTTGCAGCAAAGAAAGACAGTGGTCTCCTGGTCAAGTTCCGTATGAACTGAGCTAACCCTTCAGACTTTGCAGTAATCAGAGTTTTGCATTCTACATTCTGCCCTCTTGGGCATTCTTCTACTGCAGGATCTGAGAGACAGATGTTGTTACTGCATTGAAAGGGATCTCTTAAAGCCATACATTACAAGTGTCATTTCCATTTTGGAAATGGCAATTACAAACCAAGGGTGTCCTCCCATTCCTAATACCAGTTTTGAAATTCCCTGTTCTGCCCTTATTCTGCTGTGTGTGTAACCAACTGTTATTCTACTTATGCATGAATGAAATTTAATTCAGTAATACTATAACAATGCTTAGAGATAATTCTTGTATTAGGACTCATTATTGTACAAGGTGATTGTAACTTCACTTCTAAACAAGGTACTATTTGTAAGAAATTAGTATTTTGTCTGTCATAGCAGATTCAGACTTTGTAAAGTACTGGTGCTCTGTTACTTCTACTTTTCCTAAATTTAGAAAAAATTATGCTTTTTTTGAAAAGAAAGAAAAAAACCCCTGAAAACTGTCATTACCTGCATTGGTAGTATCATTTTCTCTGTAGTCTAAATGGCTCTAGGAATACTAATTTTAAGTCTTTTCCCAATGCCACTCTAAAAAGGTTTTAAAAAAGGCAGTGTTCTCTACCACAAAAACCAACGCCTCTGTTGTCCACCAGTTCTTATGTCTTTTGGAATCAGATACCAAGAATTCAAATTTCTTTTAATAAACAGGTCACTAAAAAGTCTGTCTGCAGCAAATGATGATTGATTCAAGTTGAATTTTGTGTTTGTGTTTCACCGACACAGTTCCCGAGCTGGCATCCTCCTTTGAGTTTTCACAACTATTATCACTTACAATTATGTTAAACTGGATATTCTGAAAGGATTATAATGAGTTGCATCCATTTGCTGCTATGATGATCACATTTGCCTAACTGACACCTAATCACATCTCATCCAGACTAGATTCCAGAAGCAACAATGTAATCCTGGTTCTACTCTGAGTTTCAGGACTATTTGTGCAAAAGTACAGAGCAACTGCTGTAGTGTACGGACCTACATTCACTAAGGAAGAGGACTTGTAAAGATATTCTAGTTCTGTGTAGCTCACTATAGTCAATAAGCTCCTTGTGCAGGTATGAAACATATCTGGATCAGATTCTTACCTATATAAAATTTTAAACCTGTTTATTATTCTTGTTAGATAGCAGAACTGTCCACCAACACAGAACGTCTCCAGGGCCAGGTTTGTGTGTGACAAATGTGCCTTGGTTCTGCTTGGCTCCATTTGCAAAACTCCCACACGATGATTGATGCAGATCTTTTTCTAAATTGTCTATCTGCAATGTTTTTATGAATTCTAATTCTTTGGGCTAGTAGTACTGCTTAAATCTTTCATTATTGCTGTTCTTCTCCAGTGTGTGCCTTTGTGCAGAAATCATCAACTTGGCTGCCTGAAAGCCACTGACAGGCTGCAACTCAAGAACCCTCACTGCCAGCAGAAAGCAGCAATACTAGCAAGCATGACTATTAAATAGTTCCAGATAGATTTCTGCATCTCAGCTTGGCCGTAAGAATGAAAACACTACTCTGTGCATTAAACATGGGCATAATCCTGGGGTACCCATCTCTCTCTCTTAAGGACAAAGTGAAATCCCTTTTAGTTTGCAGTAAACAGAAAGAAGAGAAGTAAAAGTGTGCCTCGAGGGAGATGGACAAAGTAGCTCTGGTTTAGACCCTGTCAGAGATCCACAGTGTCCAAAGCCTTCGGTCTAACCTGTGCTCTAAACGTGACATTGCTTTGGGATTACCCATTTTACACAACTGACTGCCAAAGCACAAAGTTGAGAAACATGCCAGAGATCAAAACAAATAATTTGTAGTAAAGCAGTGGTTTCAGCTTTGCTTCCCAGACAGTGATCTCCCCACAGAGGCGTTCTTCTCATATTCTGAGATGACTATCAGGTGACCAGCTGAAAGTCACTTCTAACTTATATTTTTTCCTTCCCTTTATTAATGAAGTTCTAGGTGGTTGGCTTATTCTGTCACCAATTTATAGAGAGGAGTAAGTCTTAGAGGGTTGTGTGAAATCACAGGGTCTTATGCTGCTCAAAGATCACAAATACAAAGTGAGTCCACTGAAGTCAGGATGAACCCTCCCCAGTTTTACATCATTGTATCCGAAGTCAGACTGTCACTGAGATAAGTCATTTTATAGAGGATAATATGGCAAAACTGTTGGGTGGTTTCACAGTCAGAGGCCATTTGTACTGTGACTAGGGATTACTCAGCAAATCATTTGAAACCTATCCTGATAATTGGTGGATGTGTTCCTTGTTAGCTTCTGTCCCTTGACAGAAATGCAGAATGGAATCTCAACACAATGCAGATATATGGTGTGCATGGTCTGGGAAGGAAGAAGTTTCACAGCACAGTACTTCTGTCACTGTCAAGCACTCAGGTCTTCATTATGCCCACCTCCTTTGCATTGCAAGGATCCAACATAGCAAAAGGTTACCTCAGATGGGAATGGTAGGGTGATGGAGATCAACAGGGCTATGATTTAGCAAGGGAAAGAAGGAAAAGAGAAGCATAAAAAGAATCTTAAGGGAAACCTCTGCTGGGGCTGATGGATATAAAAGCTCTGGGATGCCTGTGAAACTAATGATTTATTGAAAGTAAAAGCTCTGTGATGCTGACATGTGATGTGATTAATATGTTCAAAGGAGTCCCTAAAGGTAGAGCTGCCTTTAATAATATATTATGTATTATTGGCTGCCCCATTGTACCTTCTGGCACGGTGGGACGCTGGGTGTGGTGCAGCTGAGCGTCAGCCCTTGCTAGTTCATTGCCAGGTCATCTCTGGGGAGGAACTGTTCCCTGTTTACAGGAAATGCAGGACAAGGGCCGAAGGGCTGGGCTGAGCACAAGCTGAGGCCACCACAGCTCACTGCCTCTCCCTCATGGCTGGGAGAGCAGGAAGGGGGTATGCCACTTGTCTGAGGCCCAAGGACACTGTTTTGTTTCCAGGCATGTCCAGCTTTTACTGCTGCTTTGTTTTACCTAGTGTTTTAAAACCACAGGACTGGGGAGAGTAATGGTGCTCACAGACAGCGATGCACCCCAGGGTATGTCACTGAGCCTGAAGTGTGGATTGGCCACACAGGTGCCTCAAAGCAAAAGCCTCAAAGCTATCCATCCTGGCACATCTGGGACATGGCTAGTGAAACCTCACTCTCAGGCTTTCTCTTATCCCTTCTCTACTGATAGTGTCCCAGGCTGGGCCAGAGGACATTCCTTAAGATGGAGCCCAAACACCTTTGTGCTTCCTGCATTCCCTTCCAAAACTAGAGCTGCACCAGCACTGTTGTTCTGTGACCATCTCCAGGAGCAGTGGTTGAAGCTGGGAGAGTTTTGTCCCTAAAGTTGTCTCAAAAACAGCAAAAGCCTTATGCACCTGATCAAAAATCCTCTTCCCCTCCCCTGTATTCTGTAACACAACAACGTAAGAAAGAGCAATATTCAAATTGAAATGCTTGTGGAATTAGAAAGAGCACCTTTCTGGCCTTGCCAGACAAACAGCTTATGCCTCAAAGTGTGAAATGTGATTATCCCTCTGTTACCTTGCCTTGACAGGCTGTGTATGTTATTAGCAGGCATCATGTCCTTCTTGACCTTTTCAGACTTCAAGTACAATATATGACTTGATGATCTGCCATAGGGAACTGACTGGCTAAACATATGCTGCACTAATAGGCATTATGCTGCACTAATAGGCACTTCCTTTTATTGTATTTAAATGCATTTGGACTTTATTTTCCTTTATTAATGAGCCTTCCTTTTGCAGAATGAATTAAAACAATCGTTTACAAATTGATACAGGGAAATAAATAATCAGTTTTAATAAAACAGGGTACTTCAGCACCCCATTGCATCTCCCAAATTACTCAATCACTGGATTGAGTTAATATTATTTTAGTTTTTTTCAATAAGAATGTCACTGTCTGAGAGTTTGAACTGGTAACTACTGGGCTTGGGAGTTGAGATAGGGACAGGGATACTGCATGCAGAAAAAAGCGGCATTCAATCCTCTTGGCCAAACAATGGAGGGCTGGGGTCTTTGCAGGTGTTGATTATTTTTCCTTCCCACTGGATGGCATAAATTTTACCTATGTGGGTTTTGCATAACCCAGCTGTGTCCAGGTGAGATTCTGGTCTTGCATCCAATACATTATAATTAGTTATGAGCTAAGATTCCTGTGACAGAGGAGTTTAAATGGGCACAGGGTGGGGTCTGTGGATGGAAATGTCATGGCAGCAATTTAGAAGTCATTTGTAAATTCAGCATGTGTTATCTGAATTGATATGTCAAGCTCATCACCACTCAGCTGGCTTCAGGGAAGATATACTTGTAGAGGATGTACTCTACAGAGAAAGAATAACTGTACCTTCCAAAGTAGTTCATATAAGATTGCTTTGGTGACTCAGGTCAAATAATTGCCAATGCAAACACCAATACACACAGAAAAACATTTAGGGTCATAACTGTCATTAATTTCAGACCTTTGGTGGATCTAGGTCTAAATGAACTCAACACTGCAGCCATTCTCTCTTAGGCAAATATTTGAAAGGATTGTCTTTTAGCAGTCCAGAAACATGGTTTTGCTAATGAATGGATGAAACATCCTAGAAAAACGACACACAGGCAGAGCAGAAGTCGGTGCTTACCTCAGAAACCCAGACAGTTCACTTTCTTCCTATTGCTACTATGTGTAAACACTGAATATGGTGAGCCCTGTGTTGATAATTACTGACAAAAGCACCTTTAATATACTGGTAAGAAATGGAACCAGGGATGTGATTTCTAGCCTCTTCTACTGCTTTCTTCATCTTGTGGTGAAATTTTTGGCCAAATACTGTCATGATCTTTACTTTCAGACACTTTTAAAACCATAAGAAACTTTCAGAAAATATATCAGGGGCTCTTTGGCCTTCATGTATATATCTGGTAATTAATTTGCATCATCAAATTTGCAGTTTGCAACAGATGCAAAGAAAATAACTATTCTCTCTTTCTCTGTCCTGACACTGACTGGGAAGATAGAGTAAAAGACCACAGGGAGGCAGCAAGAAGGTAATCCAGGTAGTCTGGGTGTCTGAATGCTGAACAGATACCTGTTAACCAAATGATGTCACAATGGTTGAAACATCAGCACACCCTGGACACTGTTTTTGGGACACATTAAGCAAGATATCCTTTGCTGACCTCTTGAGTTTTATTAGCTGGGATCATCCTTTAGGCAGTATGTACCTTATGGAGACAAATTATTAGTTCATTTCAAATATGAACACAGCAGAGGTTCCTTAAGTGCTGCACTTGTTCATATCCTTCTTTAGACTGAAATATGAGCTCCTGGACTCTGTGCATGAGGGAAAATCTGGAGGCAGAACAGAAAGGCTGACAGCCACACTTGTATGGGAGACACATAGCCCTGTTTGCAGCTTAGAGGTAAATGCAGATATCTAGGGAGTTTCCTTTCTGAAAGGAAATAAGAATCTGGTCAGTGACCTTGGGAGTCTCATCATTGTCCTCTCACTTACATTAGCTCATCTTTGCCCAGCCTTCTGCTACTCCAGTATTGGCTTTGATGCCATGGGTTTGTTCACATCTGGGATCTCCAAGCAGATTAAAGAAGATTAAAGGGATGAAGCAGAGATGTGAAAGGAAGTTAGTGTTTCAGAGGAAATGAGAAGTATAGAAATAATATAAACTGAGGCATCCAGGCCCACATTACAGACTGACCCACCTGGCCAACACGTCTACTAGAAAACATGGCAATGTCAGATTTTGTTTCTCAAGATGAAAGACTCACCCTCTTGGCTGAACACAGGAACCTTGCCCTAGAAATGTAAAAAGCTTGGGGCCACTGTGGTGTATAAGCTGTATATAAACTCCTAGAATGACACTGTGGTCAAAAAACCAAATCTGATCCTTGAAGGTGAAAACTCAGTAAAGTCAAGTAGGAATAGATGAGTGTTACAGCTTATATACACAGCTTGGTACTAATTTTTTGCCAGTGTTAGAATAATGAGTTACGTGTTGCAGTACCAAGAGCAGTATCAAAATTGTATGGCAGCAAAAGTTTATGTTAAAATGATTGGTAAATTGAATAATGCTAATGCTAATAATCATTGGATGAAGTTCAGAGATTTTAGAATTATTAAATCATAAGTGGCATGACATAGTAAGACACCAAAATCTTCACCTATTTCATATAAAAGTCAAAATTAAGGGACAACTTGAATACAGCTTGTGAGTACACAGTAACAAAATCTGAAAGACTGGCCACCAGTTCAGCAAAGGTTTAACAAGATCCAGCAACTGGAATTTGGAGCTAGGCATATACAGATCAGCTTTAGTCATGCTTTGTGGAGGTTTTGAGATCAGGGGAATTTTAATTGAAAAAAACCCCTTTTTTTAATAAAATGCTGTGAAGCCACAGGCCTGTATTGCACTGGCCTGTGTTTCACACCAGGTCCAGTACTCTTACTGCACAGCTTTCTCTGGGTTTCTGGAGCTGAATTCATGTTCCCTTGAAACAATCCAAGGATTCTGGAACCTGAGTATCTTGTAGTTTAAATGATGACATTGGTATTACCATTATACTTTTCTTGTCCTTTTGATGTTTTCCCAGAAAACCCATTGCCACAGTATCTAACTTCCATTTAAAAATGTTAGTGTGATTTTACTGAATCTATTTTGAGGGGTTGACTACAGAGGAACAAAGCAGTTCTGCTTCCAACTAAGTATGAAGTTTTTACTCCAAACTGGGCCAGAACAGTCATCTCTTGGGGAAGCTTGAACAAGTTCATTTAACTTCCCATTGCTCCTTTCCGAGTCTTCTGCTTGCCTAAATGATTGCCTTTGAAGATAGCAGCCAAAAAAACCCCTGCTTGATAAATCTTGCTTTCCAAGCCCTGCAGTTCTGCAGGGATTCTATATGTCTGAGCAACAGTGAGTCTGGGAATAACACCATTGAGCTAGTCTGTTCTGTTTTTCTGCAGTGCTTACACTGAGCCCTATAAGGTGTGCCCAGTCTCTGTGACACCAATGGAAGTAGTCACATCAGATGAGGAACAAAAGAGTTCAGAAGATGATGAAAGCAGCCTAGGTGATCCCAGTCTCACCAACAAGGTAAAAAAAACTCTAAAAGTGGTTAATGCATGAAACCTGGAGAGGGAAAAGCAATTCGCAGAAGATCTTGGATTCTTAGCTGTCTGTTTTTTGTCTGGTGCTCATTTAGAAATGGCAGAGCCATCAGTCCTTTGCTCCCCCACTGCACTAGGAATAATTTACCTCTACAGCATATGTCAAAGGCAAAGAATGTAGTCTGAAGATGGACAGTGGAGACAACATAAACAGCAAGAAAGGCCTGACTTGAATGTCAGGAAAAAGGTCTCACTCCAAAGCATTTAGCTTCCATCTGGAGAATTTAAAATTACATTGAATCAAAAAAGACATATGGAGAAGACCTGCAGTGTGAACAAACAGGGACCAGTAAGCAGAGTCTCAAAGGTCTCAAAACAAGCAGGGCAGCTACTGACTCAAAAGCAGCAGTCCATAAGAGTGTCTTTGCTGCTCCTTACACATTTCTGCTGGTTTCCAGACTCCAGGAATCATTCTGTTTTGCAAACCTTTAACATATTAAAATATGCACTCCTGTTCACATACATAAAACTGAAATGTGCTGGAGTTGGGAACTACAGACTTGTGTGCCTTGAGGAAGCACCTACTTCAGATACCTTTCAAGGGACAGCTCTTGATTTATATAATTATGCAGATGCTCCAGCTGCAATCTAGCTCTTCAAGGATGGATCTGGAAGACAGATATAGACTACTTTTCCTTCACTCTCACTGATTTGCAGAGCTACCCTGAAAAAGTGAATTGTTCTTGTAATGCCTCAGTTTACGTACCATTAGCACTACCGTAAACTGCTACACAGCGCATAACAAAGGGGGCATTATGAAGTCAGTCAGATAGCGAAGCTTATAAAACTGCTATGAGCCTCTGATTGTGGCAGTAGCATTCTTATCTGAGTACAATCAAGCTGCGATACACTCTGAAGTACAACACACACATAGTAAAATGCATGAGGAGATGAAATTTATCCATGTTAGCATGGCAAGTTAGTGGCACACACAGCGATGGAGCTTCTGCTTCCATGATTTCACGAGTTGCCCTGCTTTGAAATGCAGTACAAAAGAGTACTCTAGAGAAGTGACTTGCACAATGCTTCTGATTTAGAAAATTGTTCTATGATCTACTTGTGCAGCTCTTAGGCCAAACAACTCCATCCTAGCCCTATGGAGGCAGTTTTGCCTCCAGCCCCACAATTTTTTTAAGCTGGATCTGTTTAGTTCAGTTTTTTAAGGAGACCAGTCTGGTTCTGATCAAGGTCGTGCAAACAGCTGGGTCAGCACAACTGAGAACTGGCACTCTGTTTAGAGGGGAGTGACTGGCACTGTCACCAAAGTGCCATCAATCTTTATGATTAATATGTCATAGGCAAAATTCAGGGACTTCAGTGTCACGTGGTCTGTCCAGAACAAGTCTGAGAGTGTCTCTATGCATTGTCTGTCTTGGGTTATTTTATTGCTGTTTGTTTAACCAGGAAGTTAACTCTGAGATACACAACAGTGTTTGTAGACAGATTTCTGCAAACAGGGGATAGAGTGGGTGCAGGTCCCTCAACTATTCACTCTCTGAAACAAAGTCCAAGTGATTATTATAAGACTGCAAAGATACCAGCATTTTAGAAATCTTTACTCCCTGCAGCCAGTCATGTGCCTAGTCCTGTGGTATAGCTCTCTCCCAGCTCCCTCTTCAGTAGCTGCCCTCTGGGCCTTGCTCCAAGCCTTTGCTTAGCAGATGGAGGCCATGGCAGCCATGTAGGGACCCTTGACTTTCTGCTTCGCTGAGTCTTCTTACCAGCATACTTGGTCTGGCAAGCAATGTCACTATGACTTGATACTGCACTCATTTCCCCTGAGTCCACTTTAAGTCACTGAGGGCTGCATTTCTTTGCAACTACTAGACCACTGTTTTAGCTCCTTACTTCATGACTGCTGAAAAAGTCAAACTTTTTCCAGTACATTCCTTTCAGTACATATTTCTATGCTTTAGCCATCTCTTACCATAAGGATGAATCGTGAATTAGGAGCAAAATACTATTAGCCACTTGAACCTCAGAACCATACAGTTTGCTTCTTTCACAGTTATCTGTTACTTCCAAGATGCCAACCAGTTAAACAGATGCCTCGGAGATTTCAAACAATGTTGTCTGGTGAAGTACTGAACTAATTCTGGAGATATTTATTGCCATTTAGCTTAGACACTTTTTTTAGTACGCAATAAAGCCCTTTATCCCGTTTGCTTCCACAGGTCTCACTGACAGCAGTCAGAACAGTTTGGAATATGATCATTTTGATAAGAACTCCCCTTTCCAGGTGGTATATCCTCAACAGCTGTGAAGCTAGCCTGTTCAAAGTTAAGCACTTTCTGCTTCTTTGAGAAATTTTGGACCTGTAAAAATCCACAGAAAATTTCACTCCTCCTTCAATAATGAGACATTTTTCAAACTTGCCATCTGTATTAGCTGCTATTACTTTGTACTGTATTACTAGTATTTGAATTGAGGAAAATGGCCTGTCTTCGAAAGTCCAGGATACCAGACACTGAACAGCAAAGAATAAAGTCTGGTCACTATTTTTACTATAGAAATATGTCAGTTTAAAGTGCTCTCTAACACTGCTTTACTTTGTAGAATGAGAAATCTCTTAATTGCTTCTGACCTCTTCTGTTGACAGAAAGAAGGCCAGTACAGAGCTTACCTCATTGCCCAGGAACTAATGTCTTCAGAAGAAGTGTGAGTTTGTTTTTATAATCTACCTGTTGCGCTTCTAAAATTAAAGCTATGTAGTTCACCCTTCCATATTCATTTGATGGCAGTTAATAAAAGTTTGTCTCTCTCCCCAGATATGTGGAAATGCTCCAGTTGTTACGTATGGTAAGTAAACAATTTTAATCACTGAAACCTAGATACCCTTTTATTTAGCTGCAATTTAAAAGACATAAAAGCACTGAAGGGATTTAAGTGAATTTGAGGAGGAAGGGCTTACTGTGAACCATTCTAATCTATTGTTTGTCATCTAGAGGGAAAAGCGTTGGCCAACAGTTGGGGCTTCTTGAGACTGAGACTGGTGTAAGGTGCATAACAAGCCTAGTGCAGAGAAGGAGATGGTGATAAACAGGGGTGGACACTCTCCCTTCACAGTGAGACAGATGGGATTAGAGCTATGAAGCATGGGGATTTGGTTTCAATGGACTCACTCTGCTTGCATTTAAGCTTCTTGTTTTCTAGTAGTATTGGTAATAGCCAGTGTGCTCTGGGTATCCACGCTGTCTCACAGTGTTTTGGTTTAAGACAATTTAAGAGGCAGATACTCTAAAATTAGTTACCTCCCCATTGATTTAACAAATCCCTTTCCACCAATAAGGAGAAAGGAACAGAAGTAGATATAAGTGAAAAAATAGCATTCTATAAAAAAGAAACAGCAACAGGCAAAAAATAACAGTAATCCTCACTAGTTACACAGTTGTTGAGCTCTCACGGACTACCGGAAACAAACATAAACTCCAAAGGACAGAGTAAGCCCTCTCCCCAGACCACGCCTTCTGCAGCCCAGAGCGTGTCGGAGACAAAGGGAAAATGTCAGACAAACCCCTAAGATGGCGCCTTCTGCAGACAACTGCATGTGGGGAGACAAAGGTGGCAGCAGCTCTCCCCCTCATCTCTCCAGCAGCAACAGCTCCATTGAAAAAGGTGGCCGGCACCCTCCGGCATCTGGAGTTTGGGAACTGAAGAACTCGGTGAATCTGCAGTGCCAGCCTCTGTGCCTGTCCCTAGGCTGGCAGCAGCCAACCAACATCAGCACTGCGTCCTCCAAGCCACTGGTGCTGGTGCTGTGCTGCTCTCTCGAGTCCCTGCTCTGATGGGGGCTAGGGAGAAAACGGATTCTCAAGCACAGAAAGAGCAGTGGCTCAACCCCGACCAGTGCCAGCCTTGCACTGCAGGCAGGTGTTGCAAAATTCACTCTGAAAGCTTTTCATTTTGAAATGCAGCCTCTCAGGTTGCTACCCCGAAGCAACTCTCTTCTAAGGCCAGAGGGAAACAAAAGCAAGCCAAAGCCTCTACCTGCACTGCCTCAGCTATCTTGCCCTGCAAGAACAAAAGGGAAAAGAGCAGAGCCAAGAGGCAAAAGAGCTCTGCTTGGGCAACGTGAACATGAAAGAGACAGGCACCTTCTGGTTCTGCCTCTGGCTGCGCCATGGAGTCTTAATGAGACAGTAACAACTTTGGTCTCAGATAGGTATAGAATACCAAAACATTTTGGGTTAGCCAAGACACAGAGCTAATCACCATGCCGAAAATACAGTTTCTGGTGTCAGAAGCATGTGAGAGAACACCCAGAAATAATCACTTTTAGTCCCTGATAGAAAATTCTTGCATGGCATAAACTGACTGGTAACTTTGACCTGGAATACTCTGTGTCCCTTTAACAGATCTTCCTCTGCTTCCCTAAAGACTGGTACACAGCTTAGATGGCCTTGCTGTCAGTATCTTTCTTGGCTGTTAGTTGAAAGGTAATAAGAAATAATAGCCACTACACAAAGCATAGTGCTGCTATTTCCACTGCTGCTTGGAAAGAAATTTCCTGAGAAGGGAAAAAGTAACCCCAGGTTGTCCTTGGAGGACATCTCAAGCACTAGCAGTGGAACAGGAACTCTGATGGGGACAAAAGTAATGAGGTTGGAACGCAAGGGATACTAAGTGTGACAATGTCACTGAACTGGGAGGAGCTGTCGATTCCCTCAAGGGCAGAAAGGCCTTGCAGACAGGCCTTGACAAGTTAGATGGGTGGGTCATCATCAATCTCGTGAAGTTTGACAAGGACAAGTGCCAGATTCTGTGCCTGGGACAGGGCAACCCTGGCTGTATATATAGACTAGGGAACAAGAGGCTGGAGAGCAGCATTGTAGAAAGCACATAGACAGTGGAGTGAGAGTATTTAGTGGAGGTGTCTAGGAGAGGCCTCTCATTTGCATTACATCCTGGCATTTTCCATATACCTCTAAGGAGATAAAAGTGACTTACTAATGCCAGAAAACTCTTCAATAAATATATCCGAACTTGAAATGCCTTTCAGTGCCTTTACCCACAGTATAAATGACTGCACACCCTCATGGCTGCTATAGCACCATGTTACTGTCAGGCTGCCTTGCCTATGCTATTAGGCAGGAAAAAAATACTTCAGGACTTTTCCCCATCCCTTCCCTTTTCTGCTTCCTCTGGTAAATCCCTGTGTAGTGAAATTTGTTTCCCTGCCTGCCCAATCCACTGGATTAAGGGGATCTTATGAATATTTAGCATGTTCTCATTATTTCCCTAGTTATGAAAGAAATTAAGGAAAAGAGAAAGGAGAAAAAAAAAAAAAGAGAAGTTAATATGTCAAATGAAAGTAAGAAATGGACCAAAGTAAACCCTTGAATGAATGCACTGGTGGGCAAAGTTAAGCCACTTATTGGTTGTGAAATGTCAGAATAACTATAACCATGCACTGTGACATTCCCTGTCCCAATTCCCTGGGTTAGAAAGTTTAATAAAATCTCATCAATTTGAGAACTGGAAGGACACATCAGACTGATGAGCAGTCACCAACCATATGAAGTTTAAGAAGGGCAAAATCACAATTTTTATTAATTCCTTATATAGTGGAAAAGTTCATATCTGTCTTGACCTATACACTCCTTTCGGGGTTACGGGAGGCATTTTTTCAGCAGAGCCAACAAGCAAGTTTCTCAGATAAGATTTAATTGTTTTTACGAGTTGGTTTTCTAACTAGTGAGGATGTATGAATGGAACCTGTGTCAGAGAATGAGGGAGAAGAGAGAAACAGGCAGCCTGTTTTCACACTTGTCTGCTAGTTCAGGCAGTCTTTGGTTTAGAGGAAGTCAAAAATCTTTATGGGAAAAGGCTCAGAGGGTATGTTTCTGAGTTTCATTGATTGTCTGTCACCCTGGCGTACCCCGTCTCTACTGGTATAAGCTGACATCTGCATGATATCTACCTACTGCAGTGGCATTCAGAAATAATCTGCAGGTTTCTCCAAATGTTTGCAAACACGTTCAGTCTAGAAAACACTCACTTTTTCTGTCCCAACTAATGTTGAATCTTTGTATTGACCTGCTGCCCCGTGTATTCAGAATATTTAGAGAAACTATTACTAATGTTACAACATGCAAATCCCTTAGAATGTAGGGTAATATTGGTTATTACCTAACCAAAGCAATATTTTCAATACTGCTGTAACACTAAAAGTTACAATAATTCTAATTGTTCCTTTTTCCATATTTGAATAGTTTTAAGAATAATCACATCAGCAAAAAATCATGCTTTCCTGTGCACTTGCTATTGACACAAGTTCCACTGGCAGATTTCAGAAGCAACCAAGGGTGCCCACAATCACCAAATTGATCTCAAGGTACAACACAACATTCATGGCCCAATTAGGACCTTCCTTGATAACATTCCTCAACCCAGGCATGCATTTCTGTTTCCCATCACCAACTTTCTCAAGAAAACAGTTTCTAAACACTTAGCATCAAGTCTCAAGTTTCATCTTCTCATGTAAATCCACATATTGGTAAGAAAGGCAAAGAACTAAACCACACCCTAGCTGCTTTCAGAAAGGAAAAAAAAGGCTTTTCTTAAGCCTGCAGCAAGAGCAATTTCCCATCTCATTTCCAGGCTGGGCTAGTGCTGTTGTTCATTCAGCATAACAGATTCTGTTTGGCCTTTCAGTGGAGACTTTAATAAACTGATTGATTGCCAAAACGATGACATTTCCATACACCCACTCTGCTATTGAACTGAAAGACTGGAAACATTGTGTTAGCTCACAAACTTTGTATCCGTTGGTGTGGAAGTAGTGATAATAATCTAAAAGGTTAGCTGTTACTTGCCCTACTCAAAGGTAATACAGTTCTCTGGAGCAGTGAGTTCAGGACCCATTCTGGTCTGAGCAGGTGGAACTGGCAGGGCCTTCTAGTCCAAGTTGATGACCTCTTGATACTCACAGTTTTTCCAAAGTCGATTAGTCTTTGAATCTCCTTCAGGATCATTTAATCTTCAAACTTTATCATTCTGTCTCCTATTATGCTTCCCCAGCAGTGCAGGCTGCACTTGACATCTTTTTCTTAGTACTTGCTCCTGAACAAAATGCTGCAAGTGACTTTCTCAGTCTCAAATTTCACACATCACCAAGATGGTTTATTTGCTTCCCCTCAGCTGGTCTGTTTCAAATGGCTTTACAAGATGTACACAAATGACACCTAGCGTTACTTAGATTGCTTCAGGATCCCAGTCTGTATGGGACCAAGCATTTCCTTGATAGTGTATCATGATCACATTTATTTTGCCTTTCATTTTTAATAGTGGATGACGTTCATGTTTATTTTGCCTTTGGCTTTGTACATAAAATCTCCGTGTGTGCATAAACCCCTTTGACGTTATTACTTCCCTCCAAGATATTTAGTGAATTAAGGACAGCTCTGCACTGAAAAGACATCAGCCCAAACATCTCCTTTGAAAAAGAAAATTGACCTTGTTTCCTGGTTTGCATTTTCCTCAAACAATTGATCACAATTGTTAGAAACAAAGAGAGCCAGATTTATGCTTCCTAAGCATTTGGAGATATTGCTATGAATATGATAAAGATCGATATGTGCTGGTTCTCCACCCTTCAGAGCAGTTTGGAATTCAACCCTGCACTGGACATCCCAGTGTTCATGACTGCAAAATAAATCTTAGGATGTAAAAAAGAAAAAAATAATTGTAGCGCTCAAGCCTCTAACTTAAGAGTTAAACCTCATTGATTAAACTCTATTTTCAGAATTCTTGTATGTGGCACATTCTCAAAACCAAAAATTAACTGTCTAATTTAGGAACCACAGCTACATATTAGACAAAACAAAATTCCATCTATCTAATTATCCCATTCCATCTTTCTAATTATTTACACTTCCAGTGAATGATTTGCTGAGCCTTTTTTATGACTGTGAATTTTTTGGATGATGTTCAAACTTCTGCTGAACCAATCAAGTCATTACTTTCCTAATAAAATGTTTTAGTGAATGCAACGTGCTGGCTAAGCGAAGAGCTAGCTTGCTGTTAGGCCATCTGAAGTTCTTATAACAGCCTAAGGACACACTGTTACAAAAGAGTAACCTGCCCTCACTTACACTAGGCTGATTTTTTTTCTCATATATTTATTTCTCATGTATTTATTTATTGTTGTGTTCATCAGCAGTGGGAAAATAACTATGTATTGGCTGGGGAGCTTCCACAGTGGGAATGCTGAGCCAAAATATCTTTCAGATAACCTGTATATCTCTTAAAAGGAGAAGGAAGCCACACCAGCACATCTGGATCAGGACAATTCCCTGGTAAAAAGCTGCACTGATACAGTATTCTCAGTGCATACTGTACAGTCTGCTGGTTCTGAAATTCATTTGCAGTGTTTTGGATGAATGTGTCTATTTGGCTGCATGTGAGTGTGTGCTGAGGTCAGGGTTCCTGACCTAGATTGTACCCTGTATGGCAGGATAAGGGACTAATTGTGGCTGATGAGATAGCATTTTCTGCTGTTCATCTGGCATTGTTTCTGCTGAGTCTAGTAAGTGAGAAATGTGAGATCACTGCTCCATACAGATCAGGGGTCATTCAGTCTGCTATAGATGATGTGCCGCTCTTTAATTCAGGAGTGCCACTTTCATAATTCGGAGAGGAGCTGCTGACTGTGATGCAGATACCTCCAAGAATCTCCATGAACCAAACTCAGTTCATAGGGTACTGTACAGCACCTCATGTCTGCACTTGGCTTTAATATGGAGGCTGTCTTTTCCCCCTTTGAACTCTTCACCCTCCCCTCAGGTATAATGCCTAGATGTCCGAAGGAGCTTTGGATTCTGCAATATGCAGAATCTATTAAATCCACCTTCATTCTAGAAGTGAGAGCGATTGTCAAATCCTGCCCCATTTTACGCAATTAGTGTAGATTTTTTTTACATAATTTGGCCTCCCTAGCTGCCTTACAAAGTGTCACATATGATGACTTCCCATTAGTATGGGTCCATTAAAACACCAGCTTGACTAGGGAAGCAATTGCAATTCTAGATATACATGTAAAATTATTTTGTATGCATATATGTTGATGTACGTGTGTATTTTGCTGAAAAGCATAAAAGTCTGGATGCCAGGTGTGTGTTGTGGTGTGAAGAAGGTAAAAACATGCTGTGTGCAGACATGATTTCTGTAGCTGAAGTGCCGGTATCCCCATAGGAAGACAAAGGCAGAAAAGTAGCTGCAGTTTTCCACTAATGCATCTGCTCTGTACACTTGCTCCTTTTTTTTTTTCAGTGTTATTCCCTAACGGAAACTCACACATCTATTTTTAAAATTGTAGAAATATCCCAGGGGAATTTATTCACCCATCAGACCATTCCCTTTTCTTTAATACAGACTAGAGATATATGCAGAAAAGCTGATTCAGCCATGACAGCAGTAAAGGTCAGACCTCTGCTTCATATAAATTTACATAGTTTTTCTCTGGCAGGAACAGCAGGTGAATAATGTCTTCAAAGTGTTGCATTGCATCCTTTTGAGTTAAGATTTCTTTACCTTGTTAACAACGATGTGAAGCTAATTCAAAATTCGGGAAGCAGTTCAGCTCTATTCTGCTTTGTACGACCTTTGTTCCTCCCAATGCGACAATAATAAAGAGCAAATCGACACTTTGTTTTCAAGACCTGGAATCAAGGTCACCCATAATCCTTAGACTGCAGGCATTCAGTTTTTCTAATTCAACCACAATCTAACAATCTGTTCCTTCTAGTACAATGTGCACTTTTTGTTCACAGAAATGCTATTTGTTTCAGATCTTTCTCTTGGCCCATTAAAGAGTCTATAATCATCATTTTCTACTAGAACGTCACAGTTTCTAGCTCAAATGCAGGCCTGATGCTAGAAACACAATGCTGTGAGCCAGTGAGAAGGAACCTCAATCCCCACCTGCAGAGGAACTGCTGGTCAAACCATGGGACTAAAAATTACTATTGACAAAGACACTATTAATGGTGGTGTACTCCCTTCTCAATTCTGTTCTCCTGCCATTGTGGTCAATATGCAAGGACTAGGATTTTCATTATGACTAGATTAGAATTGTCTATTCTAGTGCTTTAGAAGATGAAAAATAAGAAGCCCAAGTAAATCTAGCAACTGATCAGCAGTTCTTGGATAATTCTAAAAGGTCTTCTTTCAAATAGGTCTGTCTGTTTAGCTACACCTATAAGTCAAAATCCCAACTTTCCCTTCTTTAGTGTACTCAGCTTTCTAATATTCATAGTTGCTTTCAACCCACTGCAGATGGCAGAACCATCAGCTTTTTACAGTAAAGGTAGAAAATAACTTCAGTCCTATCATTTTCTGACTACCTCTACTAGACTGGTTGTAGTAGTCCCCAGTTCCCAGGGATTCATTCATCTCTATTGGATGAACTGATCTTGTTTGGCCTGTTCTGTTATATATAGAAAAATGGAAACAGACACTCTGAATCCAGAATGAATTACTGCACTCCAAGTTTTTTTGAAGTAGAAGTTGAAGAAAAGGAGTCACCCAGCATAGCATATACTTATATGTATGTATGTATATATGTACAGAGAGGTAATTTTTTTCTCCAGGGGAACCTACCTGCCTGATAAGTCGTAAGTCTGACAAGAGGTTTTCCTTCCTTTCACTAGGGCCCTGCAAGGTTAAATGTTCTCATTTCGCTCATTCAGCTAATAAAGGCTAACATGTATACAGGATTGCTGCAGTTGAAATTTGCAGGTGGCCTCGCACATTCACCCCTATTGTTGGAGAGAAATGATACAGAAACTCACTGTTTCTGCATCTGTTCACAGAATCCTGGAAGCTAAGCCCAGAATTAACTCTTGTCCAATTAACTACACCTCTTGCCCTTTCATTAGAATATCACATTTCATATAGATGTTGAATCCTGCACAGAACTTTCTTGATAAGTGCTCTACCAAAAAACTCTGGTTGCTGGCATTGCTGACTTCTTTGAAAGAGTATCTAGAAATAACTACCTGCTACAAAAGTATCAATGTTGCTGATCCTCGGTAAATTGGGCTACTTTTCTGTAGCCTAGAGCCACATACTTTTTTTTTTTTTTTTCCCAAAACGTCACACCCTAACTGTTTCCTGTTAGTGTTGGCAAGCGCTCCCACCATCAGTAAAGCATCTCATGTCCCAGCATCCTGCGGGGAGGCTCATCACCTCAAAGAGGGTGTCAGATTCTCTTCCAAGAGCCAATCTTGTCAGTTAGGCACAGCTCCACATAAACCATATGATATTGTTGAAACCCTGCATTCCTCCTGGTCTCATACTCTCATAACAAACTCCAGACTACAGTCCCCATTTACAGCAGAGAATAGAATTCTTCAGAGGCATTTCTGGAGGGAAAAGACATAACTTGTGTATATTAGTGATGTTCACAAACAAAAGGAAATAAAACCCAAGCCAACAACCTTTGTGGCTGTGGGGTTTGATCCTCTTTGTTTCACTTCATTATTTGTAGGGTTTGTATCAGGAATGTTAAGGATATGGCCATTTGATGGCTATAAAGGGCTTACTTATAGATCCCCAAAATGTAATAAAAAGGTTTATATTTCAGAAATGTATTTTCATAGCTGGGTTGCTAACCTTCTGTATCACCTAGGCAGCCTGGGTTATGCTTTCCATGCACATGCAAGTACAGGCATAAGACTGTGTGAGATCTGTAGGCTCATCCAACCCTGGATGAGATTGAGCTTTGTAGCTATCACACCAGAGCCCTGAACCAAACAACTTCTGTTCATGAAGCTGTTTTAAGAAAGTTTTGATCCATCAGGGAATTATATAGACTCAGTGTTTAGTACCTCCTGTACTTAGACATTGGGCTTTTGTGAGAGACTTGAAGACCTTCAGGTTCCATGACTGATTACAGTTAGTGAGATTGGAAAAGCACTTTGCATTTGATTAATGGCCTCACAGACACTCAGCATTTTCAACAGTGACATAATTATTTTTAATGGATGTTTATGGTGATTACTGTTATGCTGCAGGGTTTTTGTCAATCATTAGAAGGCTGGCTATCCAGGCAACTGGAATTTAATTATTTGTCTGAGAATTCATTATAATCAAGGGGACAGACAATTAATAACTAATTAAATCTAGTGAGATGCTGTGGGAAAGGAGTGTTAATCCTGTTGCTTGTTGTGGTGGAAAGTGGACAGATACAGAGCTGTTTGATGTTAATTTGGAAAAGATGACATCTTTGTAATGTAATAGATTACTTAAGGACATCACTAGTGAACTACAAGCTATTCACTTGTTTAGGCACAATAAGCTGAGAGAACCCTTTAGAGTCTTTCCCTTTCCCTGATCTGGATTAATTATGATGACTGAGGACTTTGAAAGGTTGCAGATTCCTTTGAGTTAGTAAAAGCATCCAGAAGAGAGATTGATTGGTTTAGTTGCTTGAAAAACTTCTGAATTGTACACTGGCTGAAACATGAACTTAGGCTAACTCACATCAGAAAAAATTGGAAATTTAATAGCACAACATTGGGATTATTTGTGGTACTGGGGCAGGACATGTTGCAGAAATTAGACCCAGATAATTAGGAAACATAGTAATACTTTTTTGGAAATCTTTATGATATTTTTTTATCCAGGATATAGTTAATCAAAAAGAAAACTGCCATCATGATCTTTTTTTTACCTAGTTGTAGTGGCTTTTCAGAAAACAAATGTTTCAGCTGTTACAGTTGCTAAAAAACCCCAACATTGTCTATGTGTGACTCTTGGCTATTATCAATTAGATAATCCAGTCATCCCAGTTCACAGAGAGCCAGTGCGGACATTGCAGTTGACAGTAACAACAGAAAAACCAGGAATTAAGCTGAGGAAGCTAAAACCTGATCTTGCATGGAGTCAGTTCCTATCCATGAGAGAGGAATTTTGAAGCTCTTTGACTAGACTCTTTCCTATTGTGTAAGAGCAGAACCTTTCAGCAGGATCACAGTCATACCAACTACATCTCACCATGCCAAAATCGGTACAACAACCTTGATTTAATCAGTCCAAAGTGGACAATCCAACATAAAATATAGATTCACAGTGAAGCATATTCTGATGTGTTGCTCATACCTGGACATTTGCAAGTTTTATGGAAGTCTGTTCTTTTTAGACTCCTCCTTAATAACTCTATCTACTTTTAAAAAAATTAACTAGACAGAGGCCAGTGTCATGAGAAATGCCATGATAAATCCCGGTATGGCCCAGGGAAGTTCATTGTCCCTAAAAGTCCAGGGAACAAAATTTCATTTCTTGGCAACTCAAACCTGGGAAAGTATTTTGCTATGCGCTCTGAAATAGGTGCCCTATTATGTACTAGAGTGGGCTATATTTTAATATAGAGGAAATTGCCCCCATGCCTACATAATTTATAAACCACTTCATGAAAACCATTTCTTAGATGAGGAAGAAAGGACTCAGGTTTCATAGGGAAAATTATTTGTTCCATACTTTAAAATTTAAGTTCAGAAGTATAGCTAGTGCAATTTCTAGCACAAGGCATGGAGTTGTTAATGTTTTTCATGACAAGATGTTGGATCCAATGAGGTGAGAATCTCACCCTTCATTTTTAAAAATTATGTTTCGGATTAAGAAACACTGTAAAAATGAGACAAACCAGACCCAGGAAAGCAGAGGGGAAAGGAAATAAAAAGATACCAAAGCATTGTATACATATGGGTCTTATGGCTTGATCCGGTGAAACATTCCATTTGAGGTTGATAGCATTGTGGAATTCAGCTGAAACCGTGTATGAACTAATGGATGAAAGAAAACATATTCTATGATCTTGCTGTACTGAACACTATTGCTGTTGATAGCATAGCTTTTAATTCTTAGAAAGCATAGTTTAGGAGTCAAGAAATTGTAATAATAATTTCAGAAAAGATATTTTAAGTCTGTTTGCCTCATTTCAATGCTGTTGTTCACAGGATTTCTATGAAGGTATCTTGAAAGTGCTTGGAGATGATGATGAAAATGAACAAGAAGAAGTTAAACTCAAGCAAGGTTTAAGTGAACTCCCTGAAATTTATGAATTACACCAAGACATCCTGGAAGAACTGAAAGAGAGAGTCCTTAAATGGCAAGTACAGAATGGCATAGTTTGATGGCCTTAACATACCCTCCCCATAGCAGATGGGTGAACTCATTGGTGTTCCCTTGACCATCCCAGCAGAAATGAAAAGAATAGAATCTGAACCACTTTGGCAGATTTTGCATACAGACAGGAAGGAAGTAAATGTAGAAGCTGACAGGCTAAGAAATCAAATACGGAAATATGTGTGTAGTGAACAGCCGATGACTTTGAAATGGCCCTGTCAGTCAGTGTGAGAACAGCCAGCTTCATATGCATTATCCCCTGCCACTTCTCAGTCATCACCAAATGGCTTCACACCTATGGCCTGAAGGTCACAGGCTCATGCTGTGGAAAGCAGGAACAACTTACATCAGAACTGATCCTAAAGATCATCTGCTTACAGAAATCTACATAGCAGTTGTGTAGGTCTCAGTTAGGGACAGCCCTTTGCTCCCAGCACCAAGGCAGGGATCTGCTACCCTAGGCTTCCAAGCCAAATGGACTCTGGCAGCCTGTTAATGGGACTCCATCGAACATCCTTACGGGGAAAAGTCTTTCCATGAGAGAATAAGACCATGAATAGGACAGACAATGCTGCAAAATTCATTCAGCTGAGGAGGCCCCTGACTTAAGCCAGGCTGCCAGGTTCTATTGAATGATGGACCATGAAACCCCATACCTCCAATTTGCCAAACTCCAGGAGGCATTGGTCACTGAGAATGGACGATCCTATTTCTGTACAGCCACTGAGCAATTAAGGAAGTCAGTTAAACTAGTAGAATTTTTCAGTAACGATCCTAAATGTAGGGTACAGGTCTCCTTGCAGCCCTGCTCTTCCCAATCAAAGCATACAACAAGGAAAGGAGAGGCTAAAGGGGACTGTGTTTTGGTTTGTGCCCACCAAGGGACTGTTGAGAGAAAGACTTGAAAAGTGTCACCGATGATTTATGATTTATACACTTAGAACACAAACAGACACAGTGTTTCTGAGATCTAAAATGTCTTGGGTACTAAAGAAGCCACAGCCCTACTCTAACAGCATGCTGCCAGTTCCCTAAGACAAAAAGAACGCAACCATAAACACCCTAAGTGTTCTGTCCAGAACTACTCTGTGGCACTGGGGATAAAAGAGGACTGTATTGCAAATGCTGCCAGCACAACAGATATATATATGTTATATGCCTGCACTCAAATAGGTTCCCAGGTGATTACCACACCTGAAGCTTCCAGTAAGCCCTTCCCTGTGCCTGCACTGCTCAAGACACTCTGCTGCTCTGGAACTCATGTTCCTCTTTTAAGTATGATTCCTTCCTCTTTTGTGAACTCAGATTTTGTTCTGCTCTCTCCTTATACATGCTTTATAAATATTTCAACACTGTGCACCTGAATACTGAGACAGATGACAGTGAGGCAGTGCTGAGAAACAGACAGTGAAGGAGAGCTGAAGATCTAATATTACAACAAATGCTATATTCTCCCCCACAAATAGTGCTCAAAGCACTGCAGCAATTGGAAGGTCTCTTTACAGGAGCAGGAGCCATGTCCTGAAATGAGCCTCATAGTGATGCTATGGCAGAGGCACAGCCAAAGGACCAGTCCCTATGGTGCCCATGCTACAGCAGCCAGTGGTCTTGTCAATCTGTCCTGAAGCACTCCTCCTTTCCTGCTGTTCAGCCTAGGCTTTAAGTGCACGGTGTATAGACCCACTGTGGGTCTAATACAATAAGCAAGAAGTATGGCTCTACTTCTTTACTTTTATTTATTTATTTGCTGCTTCTTTTCTTTCTGTGGACTTAGGGATGAACACCAGAAAGTTGCTGATGTTTTTCTCTCCAGAAAATCAAGGCTGCATCACCACTCAGCATACATTATGCAGTTTGACCAGAATTTGGCTTTGCTAGATGAAATGTGCCTTAAATATTCCCAACTGGCTACCATGATTCAGGAGTTTGAGGTGAGGCTCACGTGTTTTTTTACATGCACTAATGCATGGCTTTGCCATGGGAATTACTCAAGGATTAATTTTTTTCTGTAACTCCACCAGTGTTCACACATAGCGTAGAATGGAAGAATAGTCTTTTTTCACAGACCTGGTGCTAAAACTGAAATGAGAAGTTCACTTGTGTGTGATGTGTTTGTTTCTGTCTCTGTTGCCCACACACTCCTGTGTGTGCATACAGAAT
Organism: Camarhynchus parvulus; assembly: GCF_901933205.1. Lineage (NCBI taxonomy): Eukaryota > Metazoa > Chordata > Aves > Passeriformes > Thraupidae > Camarhynchus > Camarhynchus parvulus. Next base: position 20,170,743 of record NC_044582.1, on the reverse strand, counting down.
TTGTGTTGGTGAATCTGCAGATCCATGAGTACACATTGTGCTGAAACATATTGGAGTGATTTCTCAGTCACTTATTAACTTATCAAGCTCTTTGAAGATGTGTTAGAGTTAATAACTAGGATTAAAACTAAGATGACAATGTGCTGCTGAGCTCACATTCCCCCTGATGTCTGTGTTTCTTCCCTTCCACTGAGGACAGCAAAGCTCCAGTGACAGCCCTTACAGTGTGAAACACCAGCTTCTGAAAGTGGTACACCGTGTCTTCCAGTATCGTGTGATGCTCACAGGTGAGTAAAATCACTCTGAAAAGAACCCAATAGAAACACTGCCCTGATGTTCTGTGCCTCCACTGTGCTACATATTGATGCCATAACAGCTAAAATAGGGCTAAAGCAGTATGGGATTTCCTGGGAACTTCAATATGCTTAGTTCAGGATTCAGGAAGTGTCAGACAGCCTGGGGAGATGCAGGCACTTCTACAGGACAGCCACGTTGAAAGGTCACCAAAAAAAGCATAGTCAGATGCTTTTAGCCAGTACTTCTTGGCTTTTTCCTTCTGTGAATCAGGAGAGGCAGAGTTTAGCCTCACTACCAACAAACAGGTTTAATTTCTTAGTATGTCGAGGGTAGTTATCAGAGACACTAGAAGACAGGTGACTTTGGCAAGGATACTCTATACTTCATCCTCTATGACAGTGGCAAACACCATCTTCTTACTAACAAAACAGTTGTACCCAGTACTACATCATAAGTCCTATGCACAGTATACCGAAAGCTAGTGATTAGTCAAAAAAGCAGTCCAATTTTGCTGCATTATAGGAGGAAGAGATACAAATTTACATTAACAGTACAGATTTAACTTACAGATTTTACAGTTATACCTTCCCTTTACATTCAGAACCATATGAATAACTACTACCTGAGTCTCTCCAAGGGGGGTAATGTTCCTTCTCTGCAAGCCACCCCAAACCTAGCAAGTCTGAGCCTGTGAGAAGAGTAGGATTTTTGAAGCAGAATGTGGCCACTAGAAAGAATTGCAAAGTTTAGGACTGGCTAGGGAAAGGAAATGGTGAAATGTAACAACGAAACTGTGTTGTCACATAATTTAGTCAGAACACGAAAGAACAAGGTTCCATAGACATAAAGATAGAGAAATATTTTGGAAGTATGCATATGTGTGGGTGGACAAGGATGCAAGATTAGTTTTAGTTATGCATGGGACAGTTAAAAGGAAGCCATAAACCCTGTCCATACAACCAATGAAGAGCACAGTGTACTAGAAGGGGCTTCTATAAAAGCAGCAGAACAAAGTGACCATGTGAAAACTTTAAAATAGCCCTTCTATTCTCTGTTTTCCCATTTCTGTGGTCCACAAGATAAATTGCAAACATGCAGCATGATATTTTGTGAGAAAGCTGAAGGGCTTCAGTGAAACTCCAGTGACTGGATTCTATTTGTGCTTGAAACAACTTGAGTTCCTCCTTGTCCCATGTACTGACACTAACTGGGAAAATGAAAGCTTTTGTGTGTACTGAGATGAAGTCTACTGGATTAAGATACTACAGAAAATAGGTTTACTGCTTCAGTTCTTCATCTCAAGAAACCAAGCCCCTCTTTGACTGCTAGGACAGAATGAGTCTGGAGCAGTGCAGTCCTTCAGATTCTCAGGTGCACTTGTGTGGTAACTGGCTGATTCTACCAGATAAGGAGGGGTATTTATGAGGGTATTGGTTACCACTTATGGCATCACAACCAAAAGGATTTGTCCACTCAGTCCACAGATGAGGACAGAGCTTGCAGTGGTGAAAAGGAAACTAAATATTGCCTGATGACATCACACAACCCCTTCTGCCTGCCTGAGTACAGGCAGATGCTTTCCAGAATGCAGGTAAAAGCCAGGTGAAGTTCAAGATGCCAGAGAAGACACAGCACTAGAAAGAGAAATGTGTAGGGATAAGACATTCAAGGGAACAGACATCCATGCCCAGCACCATTCTCAGCACAGAACTCTAGTTCTTCAATGCAGAATTTAGGAATCTGGACTAACCAGCAAGATAAGAATGAAGTATTTCCAGGCTAGAGTCTCTAAACTGTAGCACTTACATACTACAGTCTTTAAAAGCATAAAGACCCAGACACAGAATAAGCAGGTGGTCCAAGAAAAGTAGTCAAAAATGACACTGGTTAAAGGTTTGTATATAATGCAAATACAATAGCGCTTAGTGTGACAGCAATTCTTTCTATCTATCTTACAGAACCTATTTTCAGATTATGATTGAGTTTGGTAGTAATTATTTAAACCCTGCTTGTACAGAACTAGTGTCTCCTTCCTGTGCCCATAAAAAGCATATGATTCATTTAGTCTAACTGCAAGTATAGCCAACAGCTTTCATTCAGATGGGAAATCAGAATTAATTAGAAAAAGAGTTATTTGTGTAAAGTGGTGCTACTCAGCAATTCTCTTGAGAAACACTTTTGAGAGTTTATTTGTACCTGCCAAGTTATGTGAGCCCAAATCTGTATCAGTGCTCTTTGCATTGATTCTCTAAGTAAAATGCCATCAAAGATGAATTTTGCCTCAGACAGAGGCTATATATACACTTAATGATCTGGGAATAAAGTGCTGTGGGACATTACTGGGGATGCCCGATTCCTGGAAGCATTCAAAGCCCAGGTTGGATGGGGCTTGGGGTAATCTGGTCTGCCGGAAGGTGTTCCTGCCCATGGCAGAGGGATTAGAACAAGATGATACTTAATGTCCCTTCCAACCCCAACCAGTGTCTGATTTTGTGATTAGGATTTAATATTTTACAAATGATGTTGATCTGAATTCTGATTGTTGGATGTCTGTGTTTATTTGATCATTTACTACAGATTACTTGAATAATCTTTGTCCTGATTCTACAGAGTATGAAGCCACACAAGGTAAAATGAAATTGGTAGAAGAAAACTTCTGTTTTACTAACATTGCTTCTAAAGAGGTGCAATATTTCTATACTGGTAGTGTATATAAGATGATTCTTTCAAGATTTTGCGTTAATAGGTTAGATGTAAAATCTGTAAGAACGGATTACTAATTTAGACAAATTATTTAGGACAAGAATGGTATCTTTTTATTTTTAATTGAAACATATGGGCTTCCTATAGTTTTGGCATGATGGAACTTACGGAAGAAGAAAACATCTATACAGGCATAGTGCAGACACTGTAGTTTTGCCCTGATCACTGAGGAAATCTTAGTCCTCTTTGACTTTGTAAATATTTGGCCTGGTCATTGTAAAATCAATTTGGATGGTTCCCCCTGCCTGATTGTGTACCATTAGCTATGGTATGCCTGCTGTACTCTGTGAACCTGGGAGAAACCAAGGAGATTTGAATTGCATATCTGTATTCTGGATTCCTTACCATTACATAAAGTTGAAAGACATTGCATAAAAAGCAGTTCTGCAAAATCAGGAACAAATCCACTGCTAACACCATCCTTTCCAACACATGAGATAGATAAAGCAGAAGTCTCTTACTCCCACTGAAATCATTGCAAGGTTTAGTTGTGATGTCTGTAGGAGTATTTTCCAGGCTGGAGTAAGCAGCAGTAACATTTTATTAATTAAATCAATTCAGCCCTCTTACACTGATTATAAATTCAAACCAACTCATAGCAATAAAGTCAGTGGTTGACTGAAAGTCGGTTTATTCTGCCCAAGAGCAGAGACTCATGCAAGATTTAGGACCCTAGTCACTGACGGTAGAACAACAGCTATACCAGTAATTTAAACAGTAGCAGGGCAGATGTTCAAGCCCTCTGACCACAATTGCCTATGTCATTTTGGTTAGGAGATGCTTGTGTCATTCCTAGCCAGCATGCTCCCAAGTTATGACCAGAAATTTATAGAAAGCCCTGTGCCACAGGGGAAGGGATGTGAAACAGGGACCTGAGCCATGCTATGCCACTGCTCTCAGTGCCAGCAAACATGTCCTAGCCCAGGTTATTTGCCAGTGGAGAATTCAGGAATTAATTTGTGTCACCACTTCACACACATTTCTATCAGAAAGGGATGACATGTCCTCTCTCTCAGCAGTAAGAGGTACAGTTTAGACTGCCATGCTATTTGGTGGCTAAAGTTGGTTTACATTCATCTCTCTATATAACAAGACATTGACAAGAATCTGCAACTAGAAAACATTACAAAAAAGACTTTGTGCCATCCTTGATGCTTAAAAGGGACCTCATAAGCTCTCTGGATCAGCACAAGCATGATGCTGTTTCACACAAGAAAACAATGAAGGGAGGAAGGGGAGACAGCACCCCGTACCATGTCAGAGTTGCTAGGCTGTTGCATTGTGAAAATGACAGAGAAGCCAAAGGATGCCCTTGCAATCAGAAGGGATTTGAGTTATTTTTCTACTCTTTTGTGTGATGCATGTGGTTTGTTTTCCTTCATCCCTCAGCTGCCTTATTCATTGTTTCTGAAATCACGGACCAAGCCAATGACAGCATGCTCGAAGCGGTGAGTCCTACTATGACGCATGCTCCCCTGATCAATAGTGTGGCTTTTACACATCTGTTCAAGTGAATACATATGTCTGCTAGATTCTGAAGCCTCCTCCAAGGTGAGACTCAAGGGCTTATACAGATCTGGTTTACAGTACTGCAGATCTGGAGTTGGTCTGTGCCCTTTAATGCAGCTGTGCAAGATGTAAGACACTATAGCAAATAGCACAGAGGAGGGTTCTTCCCTCTTGGGTTTCAACTCACTTCTTTATTATTTCATTTTCTGAGCAATGAGAGGGTTGTTAATAATCATTCAGGCATCAGAACATGAAATTCAAGATACAAAGTGAAAAGGCATCACATTAAGATGATGTAGATGAAAGAAAGGAGTGAAATATCAATCTTCTTAGTAAGAACTTGTTTTCAGGTAGGCTTTTAAGGCTGAAAAAATGAATGCACTCAAATTGTTAGGGAAGAACACACTAATCGGTTATGAAGATGAAAGAACAGATATAGGTTGCAGGGACGATGTCTAACAAGCCTGGAGTTTTATCATAATAAGGAATGTAATCTGACCCTGCTGTAAACTAGACTCTGAAACTACAGACTTCTAAGCAAAGTGGCTTGATTCAACTGGTTTGATTCTGATTTTCCTTCTCCTCAGGCAAAGAATTTATAATCATATTTTCCCATTATTAAAGCAGTCTTTGTACCAAAATAAATATTTCATCCAAAACCTGAGATCTCATGCAAACCTTCCAGAAAAATCTCAGAGCTTTAGGGATATCTGGGGTAGAGGTTCAGAACTCTAAGAGCTCAGTTCAAATAGATCAAGGTCACACATTCCTGGCACCTCTGCTTCCTTAGATTTCACTCAGGTATATCAGATATTTATAGAAATACTTTTCTGAAGTCAGAAGTATATGTAAGTGGCCAAAATCAAATTTGTGTTGCATTGCCATGAAATCATTTTGTCTCTACTAAGCCATGCTTCAATTTGAAGAACGTCATTGTATCATCTGAATCATACACATGTCACAGACTGTATAATAATTGCTATAAATAATGCCTGTTGTGGAATAATTTCATCAAAAATTCCACATATATTTCTACACATATCTTTTATTGTATCATCAGAGCACATCTACTATTTTTCAAAACTTTGGTATGGAAGAGATGAAACAAAATTTCCTTCTTTCCTTTTTGTGTGAATGTGGAGGGTTTTGTAAAAGTGCAGGTTCATGAGAAACAAAGTTCAATTTTCTGCTAAATCAGAGGTTGTCCTCCTGAATTAACATCCCAAACACAAAAGCCACAACCAGCACTTCTTTTCTTTCTCTCAGTTTAAAAAAAAGGAAACATAAAAGCAAATAATTAATTACAGAAGAAACTGAACAATGCCACTTATTTTAGAGCATTAATAAATTGTCATATACCTGGCTGAATTTCTAAGAAATAATTTAGACTTGGTGTATACCTGGAAGGAAGGTGATTTCTGTTCCCGTGTACCAGCTCATCAAACAACACTCCAAATATCTCATAGGAGCACTGAATTAGGATCTACATTTTCTATAGAATATCAGTGACCCATTATTAGCTTTCTTTTGTTGTTTTATGATAATAAGACTCTAGCAGTTTTTCCTGGGGACTATTAACCCAGGATTTTCAAGCAAATTATGACCATAACCTTCTCCACAGCATTTTCACCATGTACGAAAATATTACTTTCAAGTTACAGATGTACAAAAGAAGTACAAGGTACACCATCACCACAGAGTCTATGTCTATCTGTAATTCCAGGAGATGAGCTAAGCAGGGTTTGTACTGCTCTCTGAATGTCTATAATCTGTTAGAGACCTTGAGATTCTAAGAGCTATAAATCACTGTTGCTATTAACAGCTGGTGAATTCCTTGGGGAGGTGTTCCTGCTGCATAGACATCATGATAAAATTATGGAAGCTGCAGTTCACTGCTAGAATGGCCACAGCAGTATTTCTGACACCCACTTTTGCAGTACTGTCCGGGTAGAGCTTTGCTTTTATTCCTTAATTGTAGGATTGTGAAGGATCTTAGAAAGAAGAATAGTGATAGTTTTAAGACCAATGAAGAAAGCTATATAAACTCGGAATTTTGGGGAACTGACAGGAAACTATGCCCCCCCTCAGCTGTCCACATTCCCAGATAAACCACTATCCTTCACATGTGATGCGTGTTTGACTTCCTTCAGGAAATTAGTTCAATACTTCTCTGTCCGTTTCCTGGTGAACATGTGTCCATATTGCAAACATCAGCATTTCAAGAGGCTCCTCTGCCAGCAGTCCTGAGAAAAGCTGGGCTGCTGCAACTTCTCTGGTAGAAACCCAGATGAGTAGAACTAGCACTGGCATGAGTGTGCTCACAGGAGAACACTGCTTTTTCTGCAGATGAAAAACAGGTTTTCATTGTGGAAGCTGTCAATTGGACAGGTATTGCCAGGCTAAAATACCCGTCAGTGACAGGAAAGTCCTTTGCAAATACCTTTTGCAAAAGTTAGCTGTCCCACAATCCCTGATATTTCTTGTGCTATTGCTTTTTACGCTGATTCTATTTTATTTGCCTATAGTATTTTAGAAGTGACCTGAAAAAATCCATTTGTTAATTCCTGCATTGCAAAAGAGATACCTGACATCTCAACATCTTGAAAATGTGTCAACTGTCAATTATGTTGCATGGGCACAGTGAGGCCCTGTGCTGGTCGAGCCTTGTAGGCTTGTATGTTTTTCCATGTATTTGACATCCAGTTACTGATTAAGAACTAAGTAACATGCTAAACAAGTGCAATATTTTACTAGGGCAGTAAGATAGGGAGATTTCAGGCTTATTCAAAAAGCAAGCCTAGATAGGTATGTTAATTGTGTTAGCTGAAATCCAGTGTAAATTAGCCTTGACATATCATCATGTTAACTTGGATATGCTCCTTCTGGTATCTGTGATAACTTTCTCAGTTAGCTGATCCTGTAGACGTGACTGATTTGTATCAGGCAGATACAGTGTATGATCTAATCAAGTCTTACTAATCCCAGGGGTATATTAATGCCAGTCAATGGAGCAAAGGAAAACATTGCCTGTTGAAGCAGAAAACTGTTCTAAAAGGCTGTCAGGTCACAAAGCTGTATCAAGTATGGTCCTTAGTCTGTAGTTTATCTGGGTGTATAACTGAAGATACAGGATACAGTGGGTGTATAGTCTAGGAGACTTAGATAGGAGACTCCTAATTTTTAGGCATATTCCAGTGCGGACTCACTTCTCTGGGGTAGCTTATTCTACTGTTCTGATCAGATAAAAACCACAGCTGAATCCTATGCATAAGCCTCTATTGTAACAGCCTCATCTGCTAAATGGAAGGAGATTTGAAAAGACTAGCAATATTGCAAAAGTACAGACATCCCTTCTTCCTTTTTACATTCATCTGATTTTCTTTATGGGAGCACAGACTTATCTAGGTTAATCTTATTTATCATCTTCATGGATAAGTTCATGCCTGGTGCCAGTGCCCACTGACTGACTGTGCCTTAAGGTCAGGTAAATAGTTAATGGTATCAGAGTTGAATCATAAACTTCCTGGTTTTTGCAGAGCATCCAAACAGAAATGCAGCTTCATTGCCTGCTTAGTAGTGTACCCTCTACATCCCCTATTGCAAAGGCATTAATCTGTTACCACAGAATGTAAATCTTCAGATAAACCTAGCAACAGTCTGAAAGTATCAAAGCATGCTTTGGATTATTGGTGTCATGGCTCTTATGCACAGGCCTTTGGAGCAGATACTGTACTTTGACCCTATTTTATTAGTTCATAGAGCCAGAAAGTCAGCAACGAAGCCAATGTATAAATACCATATGAAGTTAGCAGTTCCTCTGGAAGGTACACTGGGGAATCACAGGTAAAAGAATGGTAGAAGGTCACAGCAGATGTGAATGCAGGTGATGAGATTCTGTAAAATCCATAAGGCAGGAAGAAGACTTTCTGGGTGTAAATCTTTGGTCTCAGCTCTCTCTGAAATCTAATTCTGTAATACCAGTTCTAAAGAAATAAAATGATGAGGAGGGGTGAGGGGAAATTTGCCTGCTTGTATAAAAACAGTCTCCATGCAGCCTTCTAAATGCTGTTTTTCTCTCCCAGGAAAACTTGCAGAAGCTAGTACACATTGAGCACAGTGTGAGAGGGCAGAGCAGCCTCCTCCAGCCAGGAAGGGTGAGTGCTGCTGGCACACCTATGCTGGTAAGGGTATTCTTTCTGGCCAGCAATATCTCTGTGTGGATGGCCATGTTTGAGATGCCTACAGATGTTGTTTACTGAGCTATTGTGATACAAGTTGGAGCACTGGTTTGTGTAAAAAACATCACTCTGGCAGTACACAAAAAGAAGGTCATGCTGAGAAAGATATGCACTGTCTCTGCTTTTACATAGAGCAGCCTTTTGGCTTTTCACTTCAGCAGTCCTCAGACACCCCAAGTACAGTGTATTTTGATGGAGCTACTGCTTTCCTCCTTATATACTCCTGTCAAAAGGCTGCAACTCTAGCAGGGATTGCTTTCAGCCTGAAAAGCCTCTTTATATAGCTGGCTAAGAACCTTAAATTAGGGCAATTATTTTTTTTTCAATTTTATATTTTCACCATTCCCCCATGGTGCTTTTAATATAAGATGCTGTTTTTAAGCAACACATCAACAGAAACATGAGAGAGTGTACAGCTGTCTTGCTATCCACATCAAATGCAAATTTCTTCTGACTTTCAAACCTGTCCAGTTCCCTCAGGTCCAACCTGCTTCTATGCTTCAAAAGATTTCTTTCCTGAGTTCTGCAACTCTGAATTTCCCTTCAGTCCACCAATATCTTTAACAAAATTCATGAAGCAATTTTCAAAGCATGCATACTCATAGCATAAGAATACTCATCAGCCAAATATTGAAAATATTTTTCTCTCTAACATCCGTATTCTCACTTGCCCTTACCAGGTAATGCTTTAACAAATTCTGCAAAGCCCAGCATACAGATTTTACAGGATTTGTCTCTTTGATTGTAAACTGTTCTAGAGTGGAGAAGTATACTAGATTCTGTTATCCATCTGAAAAGGGCAGATGACTGTTAATCCACTGATGTAGTTCAGTTAGTTATGGCAGATTTTTTCAAACATTGCTGCAATGAAGTTCTAGTGTGCTGGTTCAGCTGCTTTTACATACACAGTCCTACCTACATACTAAGTAATGAGATGGACTGAAAAAGTATTGTGCTTGCAAAATTATATGAATTATATATGAAGGTATAGTTAAGATGGTGTAGCATACTAAAACCCAAGGTTTCAGGTTTTCTCATTGGTCTGCCTATTTCAGAGGACTTTTAAAGACAAGAATTCTTTTCTAAAGCTCATTACATGTTAATTTTCAACCTGTGACAATCACCTCTGAGCACAGTCCACAGTGCAGAAAGAGTGGGCTGAGGACAAGTGGGATTCCAACCCATTTTGTACTGACACAAATGCAAGCCATGAAGGGTAGCAGAGCTAACCCAGGCAAAGACTAAGCCAGATCATAGGGAGTAAGGCTAGAAACAAGTGTTGAGGCTCTCTATCTCTTCTTGCACTGATGAATGGCATTGGAGTAGCTCCTTCCCAAGGATAAATACTCTTTTTTTCTGAGAAAGATTCAGAATGAAATCTCAGGATTACAATCTGCTGTTTTCTCCTTCAGATCTTTGTCAAAGAGGGAACGCTGATGAAAGTCTCTGGCAAAAACAGGCATCCTCGACATTTGTTCTTGGTAAGATTTTTTTAATTTTTACTGTTTCTCTCATATCTTTCAGCACATTTATGCACCCCTGAAGCCTGGGAGATTTTAGGCTGCAAGTCATTTAACCATCAACAGTGATGTAGTGAGTTAATTCCTGTTGCTAACAGCGCTGTAGTCCTTTCACACGTCCCATTGGCCCCACATACAGAAATATGTGCTGTGCAACCCTCTGGTTGTGCAACAGTTACATACAGCCTTCACCAGGATGTAATTCTGCAAAGAAGTGCAAGTGCTCAAGGGGATGAGGAAGATGAGAACTCCTGAAAACCTTCAGGAATTAAGCTACACACTTGAAAGTCCTAAGACCTTTGAAGACTTAATCAGGAGCAAGAGAGAATACCCTACGGCTGAAGTAGCTGAAAATTTCTTTTGGTCACACTTGGGAGGGATCTTTGAAACAGAAGAACTTGCTTTTAGCTCCTGCTGTCCTGATAATTGTGTGCATTGCCTCAGTGTAGTTCCTCTAAACACACACCTCCAGCTTAGTGTGGATTAGAACAACAGTTTTCAGTGACACTTTGCAACATTCTTTTAGGATAATTAGGAAAAATGGACCTTTCATCACTTGGCTGGAATACTCTTTACAAGGGTCCACAACCCTCCTGCAAGTACTTGTAACTCCTATTTGTGCATGAGTGTATGCACAAGCTTCTTTCCCTCCTCAATCACATATTGCCATCATAATCAAATCAAATCAAAACAGATGAAACCCCACTGTTTTGGAGATATGCTATGGTCACTTATGCTTTCTATTTTGCATCACACACTCCACTGAGCATTTAGAGAATATGAGACTCCAGGCTCCTGAGCTCTGTTCTCAACTTTTCAGGTAGTGTATTTTGTAACCACACATATTTCTATGCACTTTTCAATATTAACAGGATTATGATACTTGCCTGTGTCTTAGGACTTTGTTACCTGCTTACCTGTTAATGTTTGAAAAATTCTTCAGAGCTCCCTCCCAGAAAAAAGCCATAAAGAACTGAGAATTACTGCTGCTATTAACATTACAATATTGCTTGCAGAATTGATTTTAAAATAAATTAATTATTTGCCTGGCATATGTATTTGCTGTCGCCTTTAAATGCTGACAGCTTTTCACCATGGGATCACGGTAAGTCGGAGAGATGGCTTATTACAGAAACCATATATTTTGTATTAATCCTTTATATTTCTTCCTCTTACTTGTAACTCCTATTTGTGCATGAGCGTATGCACAAGCTTCTTTCCTTCCTCAATCACATATTGCCATCATAATCAAAGATCAGATGGGATGGGATGAAGTGCTGGTGCTGCACTTTTTTGATAGTTTCAGTGGTTTCTGTAGAAATTCAGACTTTCGTGTACTGAAAATGATGGATTTCACGCAAATCTTCAAATGTGAGATAGCTGCAGTTCTGTTTTACAGAGTCAGCATCAATGGACTGTAACAAGTGCAATAAATGTCAAATATATACTTCCCAATACTCAAACTTTCACACTCTACACTAAACTCTTCTTGATCAGGTCTAGCCGCAAGCCTGGCCCTCCTCCTAGCCTTCATAGTCAAAGCCCGGCCTACACCTATGGTTACCTAAAGCCCACGTAGAATCATGACTTCATTGCAGTCACAGGAAAAAGGCTATGCCAGAAACTCCATGAGCTGGCGTTAAGAAACAATGTTCTCAGCAGCAGTAACTCTGAAGTCTACTGATAACCACTTAATAACAGATGATAATTACATTCCTACTGATCTCTCTTCTGCAGCACTTGCCTTTGCTAGTCTTCAGAATTACTTTGGAACTGTGGCTAAAGCTGGGACAAAATTCCAAGACATCACTACCCTTTAGTCTTCCAATGTGTTTGTTGCTGTCACCATAACCCATTACTGTAGCAGAAACGGAAGTGCTACAAACTTAGCTGTTGTAACTGGTACAGAGAATTTTAAAGGAAGATCAAAAATCAAGTTGATAATAAACACTGAGAGGAAAGTAATTTAAACATGGGATAAACTTATACAAATTTCAAGTTATCCAAAATGATTGTATCAGCTGGAAGGTCATAAGTCACAAGAGGCCAAAATTACTGGAACAGAACAAGCACAGAAATCACTTTCTGGCACTCTCTAGTTTAGGAACTACTTCCTGGGGAAAGTTCAGATGTTAACTGCAGAGAGAGACGTGTCTCTTGACAGCTGGAGACATTACAGTAGCCACTGTCTTGTTAATAGACGCTCTCACTATCCAGAAACAGTGGGTTTTTTTCTTCCTTTCAGTCTTTCTTCCTTTCAGTCAGCAAGGCAAATTGTGACCAAATGTGCTGTCATGCAAAGAATGGGGTGGAGCTAGTCATAATGGTCACTTTCAAGAACCAAGAGGCATAAACCTGGCTTATTTCCTGATCTAACACACTGAAGTTGCAATTACTTCAGGCTTCCTGTATTGTATCTCCAGTAGGGGCAGGGAGAGGGTGACTGGATCATTGAAATTACTTGAAACGTATTGGCAAATATCTATCTTCAGGTTCAGTGATTTCTGTGGAAGAAAAACCCATGATAAAACCCCAAGACTAGAATAATTTCCTAAACATTTTCTCCTAAAACTGACATTTATTTAAGGCCTTTATCTTCTAAGGACCATATTGTAATCCTTTGAACCCACTTGTAAAACTCAGGTTTGTCTGTTAACAAAAATATCTTTCAGAACTTCTTTTTAATGCTTCACATGTCAGCAGTGACTCAAAAAGATCACCAGAAGATAACATGTAATAGAAGTAGCTTGGCTTTGATGGAGTAAGTGTATTTACCTTCACTATCCCAAGGAGATTTTTATATTAAGAGCGTTTTCTGAAGTTCTTAGTAGTGAAGTTGCTCTGACTAAAGCTAAATGAAGACCAGGAACTGGAGAGAATTTCAGAGCAAGAGTACACACTGAAGGATAACCCTGAGAACTTAATCCCTACACGTCCCAGGAGATGAGCCCATCAAACTGAAATTGTAGCTAGAATAGGCTGTAAAACTTGGGTGTGTGCTTGGCTTCTGCTTCGCCTGTGCTTTCAAAGTGTGCTTTAGTGATGTGCTCTGAATATTTATCTACCCCTAAGGAGCACTGTATGTCTCTGCACAGCACATATATGCATGACAGTGTAAAGACAAATTTCAAATGTTTCTGCAGGTGTGTATTGTGTGTATCAAAATGTTACTTGAGCTGGCTGTTTTGCGTAGGCTGATGGTATTGTTGAATCTGGTGTTTCCTGGCAGGATGTTTTGTGAGTTTTGCTGTGTGTCTGTTTCCTGAGTCCAGTCTCTGTTTACAAGGATGTTGTGGCCTCTGTGCAGCACAGTATGGGCTGCTGAAACTGGCAGGTCCCCTAACTGCCCCTCACCACAAGACTTTGCAACTCAGAGCCTGTGTCTTATCTCACCCTTCTAAGAATTTCTCTACAAAGACCACTTGTTTTGAAAATGGATTGCAGGAAGCTGCTATCAAATGGGAGACTGTTTAATGCTGTATCTGGCAGGGTTGAAGTATAGGAGATTTTTGGAGTCACAGCTTGAAAAACAAGCTCCAGCACACATTCAGACTGGTCCACTGACGCTCAGGGCGTGTTTAACTCAGACTTGAATAGAAGAAGGCAGGGTTCATAATTAGCTAGCCTTTGAAACATTCAGAAAAACCAAACACGCAGTAGAAGATTTTAGAAGGATACGAGTATATTACATATGGATGCCAGCAGTTTAGCAGGGCTTAAATTTGTTTGGATCAATCAACTTGAACACTGTAGGTTAGAAAACTTGCATTGACTCTAATGTTACTAGGTACTATCACAACAGAGAGAATTATAAAAAGAAGGTGGGGGGAAAGGAAAGCAGTGACTGGAAAAAAGGGAACAAAGGATGAGACATATCCTTCTTTCTCTGTGCAGAAAAAGGGTATGTGGTCCAATATCAAACTCTGAGCAGTCTGGGAATCCCAATTATTAAAAGTATTCTGGCAAACAAGAATTGTGTCTGAAGCCCAAGAACTTGTGGAAACTTCCCACAGGGTTCTAGCAGTCCATCTCCTTTAGTGCAGATTTCTGAGAGGCAGCAAGATTAGCTTTTATCATCAGCTAGTCTTCACTGCTTGAGGGAACAGTGAACAGCTGAAGCAGGAGGATGCATGAAACCACTGGTACTAATTCTGTCCATACCATTCATATGGCCATCACTAAGGTCTTTGCAAAGGAAACAGCAGTGAGTGCAAACCCTTTCTTTCTTCATGAATATGTGTACCTTGCTTCACAAGCTTTGAAATATTTTTCATGATTCCACTGTGTCAAATTGTAGCTAGCGAGACCTCCGAATCACAGCCTACTGCTAAATAGGGGAGAAAAAAAGGAGGGGGAAAAATGGGCAATTAAAAGCAAAGTAACATTTAGTAAAATCTTGGGATATTAATCAAGGTTGTCATGCTAATGATGTGCACCATAGTGTCATCCTTTATCAAGAGTAATAAAAAAAATATGCAGGTTTTAAAGAGATATATAACTCTTAAAATACATTTTAAAAATTGAGTTTGCTATTTAAGAAGCCTCATAGCAGACTATGTCAGGATCCTGAAAATCTCTCTCAGAAGTTCATTTCCTTGGGTTTAGTGCCCAGGTACTGCAGGGCCCATTTTAGAGCCAGTGCTCTTTAATATCTCCATGAACAACAGGGATGCAGGACTCTAAGGGATAAGAAGTAAGTTTGCCGATCATGCTAAACTGGGAGGAGCTGTCAACTTCCTCGGGGGCAGAGAGGCCTTGCAGAGAAACCTTGACGAATTAGAAAGATGAGCAATCACCAACCATATGAAGTTTAACAAGGACTAGTGTTGGAGGGGGAAAAACCTTTAGTGTAGACTAGGCAATGAGGTGCTGGAGAGCAGCACTGTGAAAAGGGACCTGTGAGTCCTGGTCAGCAAAAATTGAATATGAGTCAGCAGTGCCCTGGGTAACCAAGAGGGCCAGCCACGTCCAGGGGTGCATCAGGGTCAGCATCACCAGCTGGGCAAGGGAGGGGATTGTCCTGCTCTGCTCTGCACTGGGGCAGCCTCACCTGTAGCACTGTGAGCAGTTTTGGGCACCACAGCATAAGGAGCTAAAACTGTTAGAGAGCATCCAAAGGAGGAACGCAGAGATGGGTAAGGATTGAAGGAGAAGCCATACAAGGAGTGGCTGAGGCCACTTGAATTGTTCAGCCCGGAGAAGAGGAGACTGAGGTCAGACCTGATCATGGTCTGCAGCTCCCTCAGGAGGGGCAGTAGAGGAGCAGCACCAGTCTCTGCTCTCTGTGACAGGATCCAAGGGAACAGCATGAAGCTGTCAGAAGAGGGCTAGGCTGGATATTAGGAAAGTGTTAGGGTTAGGTAACAGTTCCAGCAGTTCATCAAGTTACAGCTTGTTCCAGGTATACCCCCCAGGAGAATGGGCAAGCAGGCAAGCCTGCAAGCCATATTGCAATTTATTGATTTTGTCTTTCTTTTCATATAGATGAATGATGTTCTGCTGTACACATATCCCCAGAAGGATGGCAAATACCGACTGAAAAACACTTGGGCTGTGTCAGGCATGAAGGTAATGCTTCATCTCTATTAAAAGCTTGAATTAAAGTTTTATAGGGAACTGCTGGTGCTTTGCTGGTTTATGTTTCATATCAAGCAAGGGGAAAGAGGGGACAGACCTGTTATCAGGGCATTCCCTTGTCTCTTACAGGAGACAGAAGGAAAAACAGTAGAAAACAAACATAAAAATATTATCTCTGTGACTTAATATGACAGCCTTATTCAGACTGCATAAATAATACAAGCCAAAATCAGTTACCCTCCAAACGTGAAACAGGAAACAGAAAAGATGTATTATCTCGTTTTGTCTCCAGCCAATGTATTCTTGTTCCTTTCAATATATTCACTAGAGCTTAGTCTGCCTGGTTTTAAACTCTTGCTACTCAAAATTGACACATGGCTGGTTTTCATGTGCCTTTTAATTGTTTTCATCAAAAGCATTAATGGTTCAAAAAGCAATTAGCCAATTTTATGGGGAAAAGGTGTATTGGGAACAATTTCATGTAGTGATACAAAACCAGCTTCTTCTTCAATAAATTTATAAATTGCAAACACAATTAAGCTGTCCTCACACTCTTTCCCTAAGTATTCATTGGCACCAGAACCTATACAACAGGAAATATTGGGCCAAAGAAGTCTATTGGACCCTCATAACTGTTCTATAACTAATATTCCAAGTTGTATTTATGTGAAAGAGAATTTGAAATGACAAGTCAAGAGTCTGATGATCTAGAAAATACACAAGATAAGAATTACTAATCATTAATTTCAGTGGAATGACACAGAAAGTTTAAGGTGTTGTGAAAACGTGGCAGGGGTTGATCACCCCAGGGACCTGAGAGTTTAAAACTAACTTAAGGATCCCAGAAGTTCCTAGGAATTGCCAAAATATTCTACTGTTTAGTGAAAAGGAGTTGTGGAGCAAGTTCTTACTGAGGTACATTTGAAATACTGAGTGACTAGCATAATGGTGCTTGTTAATAAAAATGTGTGAAACTATGAACCTATGTTTCTCCTCACTGGCTGTTGCTATTAGCAGGCTACTAATATACTCCATGGTAGGGAAAAAATTTTAGCTGAGGTATAGCTTTTAAGTTGGCTTTTTTTGGTTTTGGTTTTGGTTTTTCTTGGGTTTTTTTTTTTTTTTTTTGGCGGTTTTTTTTTTTGTTTGTTTGTTTGTTTTTTTTTGGGGGGGGTGGTTTTGTTTTTTGTTTTGGTTTTTGTGTTTTTGTTGTTGTTGTTGTTGTTGTTGTTTTGGTTTTTTTTGCTGTTACAGAGCCTTGCTGCAGGGAGGCATTTGCTGAAGTGCTTCACTGTATAATGCCCACACATCAGAAAAAAAGTAATTTCTATTCATTACAAGCATAGACCAAAATGCTCTGACACTTGGCAGACTAAACATCTCCTAAGTTTGTCATATTAAAACTGAACCCTCATAGATATTTCATCCTTATAGGCAGGATTATGGTTTTTTTTCCCTTCAGCACACCATCATGTTTAAATAGAGATCATACCTCATTACAACACCAATACAAAAAACCCTAATGCCCATCTTTTTGCATTGAAATATGAAACAGATGGTAGGGATATAAGAGGTCATATGCATTGAGACTTGTGTGGTGTATTGATTATAGACAGTTTAACTCATGTCCACATTCATGTTCATGGCATTTGTTTCTAGGTCAGTCGCCCAGTGATAGAGAAAGCCCAAAACATCCTGAAGATTGAATATGATGAGCATTGCCTGACCCTGTCAGCAAGGTACTGTTCCCAAATGTCCATGGCAGAGGGTATTAAAATTAATTCTTCCAAATAACAAGGTCTTCAGTGCTTTTAAGTACTGACTCTCCCACCATCAGTCTGCAACTACAGCTTGCGACAGAATGCCTAGAAACACAGCCAACTTCCTAAATTACACAGTGCCAGAAAAAGACAGGGATGGCACTTTCTTACTCAGAATCAGCATTCGGAGCTCTCATCCTTCCCAGAGCACTTACCATCTGTGGGGAGTGCTCAGCTACCAGTTAAAGCCTTTTGGTCCATTTCCTTTTATAACCATATCTGAGATTTCCATAGACCTCCACACTCTTCACAATCCTCAAAATATAATAATGAATTACCTGCCAATTATAAAAGCAAGATGTGTACAGTCCTTCTGTATTGTAGAAGGGAAATTCTGTTGCATGTCCCCTTTCCCCAGACCAACTGAAGTTGTCATCCCTAGTGAGCAGCTTGGGATGCACTGCTTACATTATTAGGATGCTTCTTTGCCTTTTGTACTCATATCAAGTCCATGCTTAATTAGGATAAATAAAGTATGGGAGGCAACTGTGAGCTATGTTTGTTTGTAGACAGAACCAGCACCTGAGACTAAGGTTATCCTTCTGATAACAGGCAGACAGAGGCTGGGATAGAGCCCCTTCCATCTCCTTGTGCTGCTCATTCTGTGACAAATCTGCCAGAAGTCACCCAAGAATAGTTATTCCTCCTTTTTGTACTGGCTGGCAGAGCTAATGAGATACCAGTGAGCCAGTAGCCAGCACACTCTCCTAACGCCATTGCACAACATCCTTGGCCTTTTACACTCACCAAAAGAAGCACCAAAGACGTGAAGAAAAGTGCAGAAGGCTTCAAGTATCTCTAAAGACTATATTTTACTGCTCACACTGAGGGGCTGCAAGCTGCACTAAAGGCCAGTGGTAACAACCAAAGTGAAAACCTGAAAGCCTTTATATTTGTATGAGACAAGGTGAGTGAACTGAGTAAATACAACATGAATGCCAAGGACTAAAAGCTGTAGACCAAGGATGACCAAAGCTCAGAAGTCAGCATGGCTGTATGAGCAGATAGTACTGTAAAGTCTTAGCATTTCCTGCTGAAAGTGGCTCATTCACCTGAAGAGCCATGTTATTGGTTTAGCAGGGAGCTACTAACAGATTTGAGCACAACACCTTTATGGAGAAGGCTCATATGCTCTTATATCTTTATTTACATTCAAAAATATTAATCTTGGACACAGGTATAACTCTGTGGTGCTTATATAAAATACCAGAGAAAATATTAGGATAATACAGTCAATATTATCTCCTGCAAGGCTAATTTAAAGCGATAGTGGTAGCGCTCTGACAAAATCCCATCCTGGTCCAATTTCTTTGCTCTGTGAATGTCCCCTGCTGTCTAGTGAAATGCAGTGGCAACTTGACCCCCTCTCTCTGTTTGCTTAATGATGAATACATGAGCTGACATGGATAGCTGATAGCTCAGCACAGAAGATGCATCCCAAAAATCCTACAAGGACCAAATGTGGCAATGGTGGATTAAGGGCTGAGCATCTGAGTGTCAGAGGTTCAGGAAAAACTCTGCTGAGCTTTCATGCAACCAGTCAAATATCTAATTAAGAACAAGCCTATGCAAATTGACATAATTGATTTTACTTATCAGCATATGGGTGTTATTCCCACATTTAGTCACTAAAAACCTGTAATTACTTCCTAGGTATTTTTAATTGAGTGGAAAAGAGGCTTTAGGGGCCAATTAGATATCAGACTTTTGCTAGTATGTTGTCCTTCTTACCTGTCTTTCCTAAAGTGGCTTTAATTTCCACCACTATATGGGCCATGATTTCCTTTGTGTTTCTTTTGGGTTTTTAAATTATATCTTAATTCTCAAGTGAAGAGAATTTCCATTAAAGAATTAGCAAGACAAATGTTTAAATCAGGAAAATCAGGACTTCTTTTAGTGTTTTCTAGGCAGTGAACATGATTTGTCTGGAAGATACAGACATCTTCAGATTTCTTAGAAAGTGTAATTTGACAGGTGGTAACTTTGGTAGTAATAAGGAGTGACTAGGCTAAATAGAGCTCTGAGCAACCTGGTCTAGGGAAAGGTGTCCCTGCCCATGTCATGAGATGATCTTTAAGGTCTTTTCCAACCCAAACCATTCTGGGATTCTATGACTAGTAGTGTGACTCTTGACAGAGGTGATCTCTTGTAACTTAGCTCCTTGGCTTCCAGAGGAAGCTACCCCATTTGTAGTACCTACACTAGCTCAGAGTTTCTGCTCCAGGCTTGTTGAATTTTGCACAGGCTGATGTTTGTCAGACAAGGGCTTATGCTGATAGTGCAGAGGGATGCCAAGTCAAAGATCATCAAGAAAATCTGGAAATCTGGCAATCTGGCATTTCCTCTCTTTTTGTGCTCTTTTTTTTTTTTTTTTAAGACCACAAAACGCAAATTGTTGTCAGATGTCTTGTTTGGTGGTCTTCATGAGGACAGTGTGAGGAAATGACAGCTGAACAGCAGCTGGCAATGATGCCACTGCTAGTTTTTACAACAAAGTCTAGTGGGTAGCTTTAACGTGAGTGGCTGGTATGATCTGGAAAGGGGAGACCACACTGAGTTGCATTCTCTCCAGCGACAGGCTAGAAACCACTAGAGCTGTGCAGAGTTTCAGATGAACAGGAAGTGCACAGTTTGAAATCACAGCAGAAAAACCAGGCAGGATACCTCACAGCTGTAACACGGCAAATGCATCTGTAAAATAACAGGAACCCACCCTGCTGGTTTTTGGGGAAAGCTGGACTAGCAGGCAAATGCGAAGTGCTTGCTGGTTTGCCTTGTCCACAGGGGGCATCTAGGGGCCAGTCTGGAGAATTACTGGCCTCCACGGGTAACTGCAACTCCAGGGAACACCCAGCTTCCTTCAATAATTGCTATCCTGGCTTCTTCTGTTCCAGGAGACTGGAGGCTGTCTGTGAAGAAGCTAAAGGAAAATGAATCATTCACACCTCTACCGTGGGCAATACACTTCTGCATTTCCCAATATGCAATTCACCTAAGCAGCCCACTGTAGAGATGAGCATAAACACGCTTGTTTTGAGCAACACTCCATGCACTAGAGTGCCTAAAAGATAGGGCAGACAAGGACAAAAAGACAGGACAAAAAGAGCCACTTCATATTGTCCTGTGTGATCCAGGATTGAGCAGCTTATACAAAGCCAGAGACTACTTTGAAAAAATTTCTGGGTATTTGGTTCCTTCTCAGTCACAGTCCTAAGCATGGAGCTACACTAATCATCACTCTGAATATGTCCAACAGTCAATTTTGTTCCTGGTCAGAAAATTACAAGTTCAGTGCAGTAGTGGGGAAAAGCAAACATTCATGAAGTGAAACTTTTCTCCTCTGATCAGTTTGTTTCAGTCCCTGCTGTACATGGCATTTACTGCTCTGCTGTATTTCATTCCCCAGCTCTTGCTCAGAAAGGGATGACTGGTACAGCTGCATCACCAAACACATCCCAGATGACTGCAAAGCTCACAAGACTTCGACTTTCCACAGTAGCGTGGAGGTAAAAGGAGGCCAAATCTTTCAATGCTTGAAAAGGGAAGGGAGAGAAAGACAGAGACGAAAGGAGGAGGGTTGTACAATATGGAGTTCCTAGTAGCCATACATTCTATTTTCATTTAAATAAGCATGCCAAGCTTGAACAGTGAAACTCATCACAGCTCACGGGCCACCTCTGAAATATTAATCACACTCCATACTCTGTGGCCTTTGCTTAATTCTTCTGGAAGAAGACTGTTTTGTCCTAAACAACAAACAAGTAGTTATTTTCTATTTATTAAAAATAGCTACAAACTTCATAGATTTAAAAAAAACCTACCCATTAATTACACTAATATCATATACACAATAAAGTCACTATCAGTGCAAACCCCACCAGCAATATTGAAATTATACCAGTGCAATTATGCATATTATTATCTCATTATTTTCAGTTATTCTACTCCCAGTTAAGGAGGCAAAACCTGCATCTGATAAAAATTTAAAAAGCTATTTTAGATTACATAGAGCCTCAGTTTTACTAAATACAAAAGAGTGCTGGTGAGGCCACATCTGGAGTGCTGTGTCCAATGCTGGGCTCCTCAGTATGACACATGGAAACCTTGGGAAGAGTCAAGAAAGGGCAGCAAAGCTGATAAGGGACTGGAGCACCTCAGACAGGAGAAAAGGCTGAGAAAGATGGGGCTGTTCAGCCAGGAGAAGAGAAGGCTCAGGGATCATCTACTGTATGAATACCTGGAGGGCACAAAGAATAAGAAGCTGGGGTCTTCTCAGTGGTGTCCAGTGACAAGAGTAGAGGCAGTGGCCACAAACTGAAACACAGTAAGTTTCTTCAAACAGCAGCAAACACTTTTTCAGCCTGAGGGTGACTGAGCATTGGCACCCAGGGCTTCCTGAGGATGTTGTGGAGTCTCCATCCTTGGAGATGTTCAGAAGACACCCATACACAGTTCTTGCCAACTGCCACTATGTGGCTTTGCCTGAGCAGAGTGGTTGAACCAGGTGATCTTCAGAGTTCCTTTCCAAATTCAACCATTCTATAAATTAATTTTTTAAGACCTCAGAAAGTAAAAAATAATTCAAAAACAAATTGGACTTTTTTCAGGCCTGTATTCAAATCTACTTTCAAATATTTAACAGAAAAAACATTTTAAATTAGTCGGTTTAATCTAAACCAAATCCTTTTTCAACAAATGAAACAATAATTTATTTTGCATCTCTGCCTCTGGTATAAGTTTGAATGTGCGCATGGAGAAACTTGGAGGAATTTGATTTGTCTGATTAGATCCTGTGTGTTGGCAGAAGTCTAATTTCCATACAGGAAACAATCCTTCAAAAGCACAAAATTTGTCCTACTTGTGCCAAATGCTGAGCAGTTGTGAAATCACAATGGGGCACTCATAATACTTTGGTGCTGAACCTCAAGTAGCACACCTTGTTAGCTTGCATTCAGTTCCACACTGATCGTGGCTCCCTGGGCTTGGAGCAAAGGCACCTGAACATCACTGTCATGTGATGCATTTCAAGAACTAGGAACAGCAAATACATTTTCCAGAACTGCTTACACATCTTGAGATCAACCAGAAAGCGTGGATCAGATTTGGAGTGGGGTAAATTCATCTTTGGCTCTACTGTTTTCTTTATCCTCCCTTCCCTTATCACACAGCTGTCCCAAGGTGTAATGACAAAGAGCTCAGGGGCTTTTTGGATTTAAGGTTGTAGAGCTTTTTTTGGATATCATTTCAAAAGCTGCTAACAAAAAGATGTTTTTAAGTCATGTTCCTACCTGCAATTTTCATATGCAATTAGTCAGATGCTTTTCTGATGTGGAAGAGTGTCAGGGCCTGACCAAAAATAGATTTATGTGGATTTTACTTTTTGTGACTCTGGCTTTACCAGCAGTGTGTGCTAATCTTTCAATGCTGAAGCAGCTGTATGTCACTTATAGAAGTGCACTAAGAATGAGAAAATTTGGGGATCTTAGTAGGTGAAGGTAGACTGAAATGAGAGAATTGTATGTAATGCAACAGGGCTGACTAAGTGGACTTAAGGAAGTGTGGATGCTTCTTCATTTATTCTTCTTTGATTTTAAGCTAAGGGAAAGGCTTGGAATACCCTTGGGTGAGAGGCCTCCTACACTGGTGCCTGTGTCCCATGTCATGATGTGCATGAACTGTGGCTGTGACTTTACCCTCACTTTGAGGCGACATCATTGCCATGCCTGTGGGAAGGTAAGAGCTGTGCGAGCTTCTCAAGGGGGTTTTATTCACACCTCTAGGACACTGGCGGCTGCTGCTGTAACCTGAAAATTTGCAGCAACATCAAGATGACAATTCAGCTTCTAACAGAACCAGTGAGTGCTTTGCTAAATTAGCTAGTTAGGTTTCTACTGTTACTAGAAGGAATAACAGTAACTTTGCCTTAAGGTCAAATTACCTCCTAAAGGCTAGTTGTTAAAGGCTGACAGGATAATTGTTGTTGAGTGCAGCCCTTTTGTCTAACACACAGCTAGCTCTAGAGACAATGAAGAAATAGACTAAAAATACAGGCTCTGTTCTGGACCAGAGCAGCAGCACAACTACACCATGTCCTGTCCCTAATGACAGCTGGCAAAATGATCTTCCAAGGAAAGTGAAGAAACTCAGCAGCAGAGCATGGTTTGATCGGTGACTAAAGGGAATGTTTCCTCTGTGCTCCAAAGAGCTGTTGCCTTTTGCCCTAAAGCTCAGGGGATCTATAAGCTTTCCTGGTTTTATCCCTTGACCTCTGACTAAAGAGATTTGCCTGTATACATAAAACTGCAGTCCTGTTTTAAACCACTGCTGTCTTTTAAACTGATTTTAAAATTTATTTTAATAAAACCAACAGCAATTTTTGATAGGATAAAAAAGCATTTAACTTAATCTTTTTTCCTAATTCCACTGAGAAAATCAATCCGTACATACACAGGGTTTGGAAGAGCACACAAACTTGTTTAAGAAAACAATGTTACTTACAAAGCTACAAAAAGAGAAGTCATATTAAAGTGGTCTTTCTGTGATTCAGTGGTGGGAAGGTGTAAATTCCTGGAGAGAAGGACACAGTAATGGCGTGCAACCAAATACAGTGATCAATTCTGCTTGGCTTACAACAGTGTAAAGCTACAGCAATCACATTTCAATCAGCAGGCGTTTCCTGACTGCCACAGATTCAGGAGAGAGTCATGTCTGGTCCACTATCCAACTTCCTCTCCCAGCCAGCTCAGGGGATTTGTTTTGTATGTGCATGTCTATAAACTTCTATTGTATTTATGTGCCTCTCCTCTTGCTGAAACAGATTGTATGTCGAAATTGTTCAAGAAACAAGTACCCTATGAAGTACCTCAAAGATCAAGCAGCCAAAGTCTGTGATAGCTGCTATGTGGAACTTAAGAAAAGAGGTAAGATTCCTTCATTCTTCACAAAACTGACAAATCTATTTCCTGCTTGTATAATGGGGATGATTTAGGACCTGCCTTCTGTATTGTGTTTTGTTAAATAGTATTCCTCATTTCAAGTTTGAGGCATGTGTACTGAGGTTCTGGGAGAGCCAGGCTCTAGAGCAGCTAAAACTGCTTAGTGAGCCATAAAATCAAGTTTAGCAAACTGTTTTTTCAGACTGGAACAGAGGAAACTTAGATTAGCTCTACAGAAGAAATTCTTTGCTCAGAGGGTGATGAGGCCCTGGCACAAGTTTCCTGGAGAAGTTGCAGCTGCCCTGTCCCTTGGAAGTGTTCCAGGCCTGGTTGGACCAACCTTGTAGCCACCTCATCTAGTGAAAGGCATCCCTGCCCATGGCAGGGGATGGAACAAGATGAAGTTTAAGGTCTCTTCCAACTCAAAACATTCTGGGATTCTATGATTATAAGCTAGTTCTCTGAGACCTCCTCTAGCCTTTGGATAAACCAGAATAATGATAAAAACAATGTCCTACGAGGAGCAGCTGAGGACTGAGTTTGCCTCCTTTGAAGATAAGAAGTCTGGAAGGTGCTCTTGGAAGCTTCCTCAGGAGGAGACATGGAAACAATGGTGCTGATCTCTTCTCCCTCTGCTCCAGTGACAAGACACATGAGAAAGGTTCAGCACTTCAGCAGGGAAGGCTCTGACTTGATATGAGGAAACCTTTATTTTACCAGAGGGTGGCCAAACATTGGAACAGGCTTTCTAGAGAGGTGATCTATACCCCCTGCCTGTCAGTGTTTAAGAGACATTTAAACAATGCCCTTAATAACATGTTTTAATGTTTGGGCAACCCTTAATTGGTCAAGCAATTGCACTAGATTGTGGTAGGTTCTTCGTAACTGAACTATTTTATTTTGTGATGTAATTATAGGTGATAACTATTCCCTGTCATTTCTAATTAATTATCCATTAAAATAAAATGTCTTTGTCATTCTTCACTGTCCTCATCCATGTTGTTGCTTTTACAAAAAGAAATACTAAGGCTAAGTGCAGAGTCACTAAGAGCTGCTCTACAAGGCGAGTTTATCTAGTTACAGATGAAAGTATGAATTCAAAGCAGAAGAGCTACTGCCTATCTAGAACTTTGTATTATTATCCTACTATATAAGTCTCTTCTGATTTAAGTACACATCCAAATAAAAGACAAAAGGGGGAGAGGGGTTACAGATATATGAACAGAGAGTGAACAGGAAATAATTTTCTTGCACAACTACTCATGTAGACAGTCTCTAAAAGTAAGCTTACTACATTGCCAGGAAAAAAAGGCATGGGCAGATGAAGCTTCGTTTTTCCCTTCTGATTAAAGAAATTCATGCTAGCCAAGAAAACACATAAACAGATGCTGTCACAACAGCCAAAAAAAGCATCCCCCAGCCAATGTGTGTCCAGAAACAGTAACTCAGATTTGTGCTAAACTAATGCTATGCTTTACTAAGAGCTTTCAAATAATGTGTTGCCAGAAATTAAATCATGAAGATAAGAACTCGGACACATGGGCCTAATGGAAATTTTCAGATATAGAATAACTGTGTCCCATGTACAATTCAAAGAGAATGAATGGTTCATACAGAAAGAATGTTGCATTAGTGAATCTATCCTGGAAAGGTGTTACAGAACATAAAGGAGAAAGATGTCAAAACCATTTGCTTAATGCTCATTTTAAACAAGAAGAAACCAAGCTGTGTTTTGAGCTTTTCCAGCTGTCTTGCAGGCCTTTTCAAGAAACTTTAGGTTAGTACCATTAACTGAGGGTGCCATGGAACCCGCTCATCAGACTTAAAAAGGTGATTTGAAAGAAAGGCTAAAATAAAAACTGTGTATAAAGGAGGCATTGCATGTTCTGTAGTTATTTATATTAGTGTATCATGTCTCTACCCTAGCCTGATATATACCAACTTATCCATTTCCCCCTTCCCTTTCTGAATTTTCTTAATCTTGCAGAGCGGCCACTAAGTGTGAGCTTCCCTCCAGCTTCATCTAGGTGTTCAAGCAGTGCCTTCTCCTCTGTTTTCCACAATATTCATTATTCATCTTTTAAGAAACAGAAGAAAATCCCTTCAGCTCTCATGGAGGTAGGAACCAAGCTGCCTGAGAAAGGCAAGGAACTATAGAAAACTGTGAGCTCATATTTCAGCAGCTATGTTTTTAAATTAAACTGTGTGCAGTGGGCTCAGCACATGCCTTGGTTTACTTTCATTATGCAATTTCTTTTTTTTTGCTTTTCACAGTAGTGTTCACAAAAATACTCTGAGCTCTGGAGATAGCACAGAAGTGTCTTGAGCCCACTAAAAGGTTTCACTTAGTGGTTGGTGTGATGCAAACATGCATAATCAAGAGGGGAAAAAACTTTACTGTTACAAATCCTGATTTCTCCTACCGTGCTCCAGGTGGCAGCCTCAGGAGAGGGAGCTACCATCAGTGGTTACCTCAGCAGATGTAAGGGAGGCAAAAGACACTGGAAGAAACGCTGGTTTGTTATCAAAGGCAAAGTCCTCTACACCTACCTAGCAAACGAGGTACTGTGCAATCTGTCTTGAAATAGTTTTCTGTCTGAGACTCCTTCTTTGTTTCCTACAGGCAGGAGACCAGTAAATGGGCAAGGTATAAATGGTAGTTCTTCCAACTGCCTGCTTCTGAGACCTGGTCCTAACAGACTGACTTGGCCACAGGCCTAGCTGGACCTGTCACATGCTGCCCTTCATTATTTGATTTCGTATTATTCATACTATTACAAATTGTCAACCACTGGGAACCTTAACATACATATTTACACCTAAAGACTTCAAGATCCTTCAGTGTTCTCTGGTGCACTTAGTAACTGTCACATATTTTTGTAGAGGGAGAGTACTATGATCCATTTTGGGTGGGGAGGAGGATCTTGTAGTTTGGCAAATATAGATAAGACATGCTTGTCCAACTAGCACCAACAGAGAAAGACAGGAGGCAGAAGTGAGAACAATGCCTTCTGTGTTGGCCTGCAAGCTCTTCCTTACAGTCAAGGAGGCTGGGTATCAGCTAGATAATTTTTATGTATTTTATCCCTTTTCTTATTATATAATAGCTGTAATACAGATGAACTTGAAGTGTGATATAAAGTTTGGTTATAATTGATAGATTTCATAAGCAAAACCATAAAAATTCATTTTGCTCAAATAAAGGATATAGAATGCCAAAACCTGTCAAAGCAATGCTTGGTACTTTAAGCCTTTAGAATACTTTGAAAACATCAGATATTTAAACTTGAATCACCATCACCTGTGCTGGTTACATGAAGCAATGTTGTCCCCTTTAAACAGATAAGGAGATTGAGTCACAAAAGGATTCATGGCCAAAACCAGCAGTTCAGACCGTTAGCATCAAATTCTGTATCCAACACAATTGCCTTATCTCTTTTAACCTTAAAAGTGATTATTTCTCATTCAACAATAGGAAAAAAGCAATAATGGGTAACTTTACATTCCTAGGCTGCAATTTACCTTCTAAAAGCAGAGGCGAAGGCAATATACACATGTAATCTACCTAAATGTAGTGACCAAAAACTGCAGCTATCAGTAACAGCTTAACTGCAATTTCATTAAGCCTTATGGTTTTCTTAGACTCGTACAAAGCTGTGTCTACCAAGCAAAATTCATGGGAGTAAATTAATGATTAATTACATTACTAACTAGGAAATTTCCAAGCAGCCTTTTGGAAAGCATGTGTGCAGCTTGAGAAAGGGCAGATTTCTAAAAAAGTCACTCTCGCTGTGAAAAGAAATGACAAGCTACCACAAGAACCACTACTTGCAGCCAGCAAATAAAAATGATTGAAAGAAACATAACTGGAAGTGAGTCTCAGGCTTTCAGAACTGCTGCTGTACTCTTAGTAATCTCAAGTTTGCCTCCTGGACCATAATGTCAAAAGCAGCCATTAAAGGAATGGCTAATTTGACCTTCATGGCCATGTGGATGATCATGAAGAACTGGACTTTGAGAGCTGGTGTTCAAGACTCAGAGTAGATAAAACATACGCAGTACACAGGCACTGTTCTTATTTGGGTTAAAAGCCATGTGTCCAGCAGAACATCCACACTACCGCTTTTGCAGAACTGTCACAGAGGGGTTGCATTATTTGCTTTTCAGAAAGAGCTGTCAAACTGTTACAAGCCTTCTCTCTACATTTTGGTTTGCTTCTTCACTTTCAGGACAAAGTTGCTACAGAAAGTTTGCCTTTGTTGGGTTTCACCATTGCTCCAGAAAAGGAGGAAGGAAGCATGGATACAGTTTTTCATCTCTACCACAAGCAGACGCTCTTTTATAGCTTCCGAGCAGAGGATAACAATTCAGCACATAGGTATGGGGATAGACTTCCACATTAGCCAGTGAGCTTATGTGGGGATTTTTCCCTCCTTCACTTCAGAATGCCTTTGTAACAGATGAAACAGCTTTCAGAATTTTGATTAAGCCAGATTGCATGTGACTGGCCTGACTGACATTAAAAATCTACCTAGTGCTTTTCAGTTCCTTCAGGAAGGAGAATTTGCTCCCTTCTGTAGGTAAAGAAGAGACTGAGCCTCAAGAGTCATAGATAGAAGTCTGTCAAAAGTGATTACTGTAGAAAAACTTCCAATTTATATGTTAAATTTACCCATTCCTTAGTTTTCTCATCCACAAATAGTTGTTTGGATTTCCCACTCTAATGTTACTGCTTTCACATAATAAGATAGTCACAAGATTTGTAATAAAAACCCAGCACCCTGAGACACATAGAAAAAGAAATTAGTATTTATAGGAGGTTTTGTTGCTTTAAATCATACTTTGCCAGATTCATCTTTCCTATTCTAAGACATCCCTGACTTTGAGATTTTACAATAAATGACTGGTCAAGACTGTACTAGAAAGCAAGAGTCCCAGTACTCAGCTCCCCGCTTTAATCACAGAACTATTGTTCCTCATTAGAGCTGGGATGGAAAATACAGTCTTCTTCAATGCTTTATGTTCTTAAAGTAATTATTTTTCTTAAAATGCAAAAAAAAATTTGTATGTACCATTTTTCTTTCCTCTACTTTTTAGGTGGATTGAAGCCATGGAAGAAGCATCCATATTATAGCAGCTTTCACTCAATGAACTTGGAATAAATTCTCAGATCTATAAATTTCCAGCAACACTCTTCTGACTTACAAAACTGAACAGTGTATTTCAGGCCCACTGGCCCCACACACTGGATCTGAACCGTTTCCAGCTTGCTCTTTTTCTTCCTTCTTCTTACATACACATTGTTGCAAATGAAAATATCAAGAGATTATTTATGGTGATCTTTATGTCTGTGCAAGTTCAGCCTGTACTATAAGCTTCTCTTCTGGTCCCACAGTAAACTAAGTTTAACATCAAGACTTGGAAATATTGACTACAGTAAGTAACAGACTCAGTTTTACTTATTCCAGAGCACTGTTGTATCTCATTGGGTTGGTTTTGATGTCTACTGTGACATGAGAAACAATGCAGTAAACAACAAATGATCATTTAAAGCACTTTATCATTTTTTATAGAACTACAGCCTCATTTTCTTCATGTTTCTAAGGAGTTCTGTGGCTTGATTTATTAGTTGTCCATTAATAGGCACCAGCATGAAATTATGCCCTGCATATGCTATATTGTTTCCACAGAAAATGAAGGAAAAACACAATTTACCTGGTCTACCAACACTTCACTGACTATGATCCAACATAGTTACTTACTATCAATTTATAATTTTACACAAATCACCATTTCATTTATGTTAAAGGTTTAGTTTCCTATCACTGCAGTACTTTGAAATGCACTCCAGTAACTCTACAGAGCCAGATGCTGAATTATATCTCTCTAAATACTTCAGACTCAAACCCAAAGGTTATTTTTAATTTATTATTAAACTACAGACAATTTTTATTTAACACATCTACCTAGTAGTATTAATATTTTTATCATCTATTTAAATACTGTATCTTTATTTTCAAATTTCCTGTTGTTTCTGCTGTTCTTGTTACGAAAAATGTCATCAAAAGTTGATCCACATAACCAGCACAGCATTTTAAATATGCTGGGTGGACTGAAATGCACTTGTCTGAACCTGCTCTGCTGGAGTAATTTGGAACTCCTGTGGCCACACCTGTCCTATGTCAGACTGCTGTGGTGTTTTACACCAGCTGAGGATACAGATCTCTGGAATTTGGGGGTAGGGTTTTTTGTTTGGTTTGGGTTTGGTTTTTTTGTTGTGATTTTTTTGTTGTTGTTTTGGTTTGCTGTGGGTTTTTGGGGTTTTTTTGTGTTTTTTTTTGTTTTGTTGTTTTGGTTACTGTTGTTGCGGTGGGGTTTTTTATGTTTTGAGTGGGAGTTTTTATAAAGAAGATTGAGAAGTGATGTTCTAATCATTGCAATGCAGTGATTTTGTCCTCAGTCATAATATTTAACTGAGGAACAGAATGACATCTATGATTAAAATATATCTATATAAAAATAACATGCTCAAGAATTTACTTACATTAAATTATATTGGTGGGAATTTTCATTGCTTTTATTTTTCCCTTTCTTCGAGGAACTTAATGGAGATCTGAATTTTTGACCCTAACAATTTTTTTAGAATTTTCCATATTTTTAAAGGTCTACAATATATATCCAAATGGTAAGGTAGATCAGTTTATCATCAGGATAAACAAGCTTAAAGAAACAAATACACATCTACCACTAAATAAAAAGCTCATTTTGGGTTTTTTTTTAATACATCTGACTTTGACCATTCCATTAAGCATATATTATCATTGCAACATTAAGCATATATTATCTGTGCTGTATTCTTTAATTAATGGATGAACAGCAAGGTTAACTTTGTTTCATGTAGAGCCATGGCCTTTCTACCAATACACTGTAAATGTTTATCCCCCCTTGAAAACATTTTGCACTGACAAGAAAAATAAGACAACATTGAATACAGAGCAAGATCTCTAACCATGGTCTGAAACAAAACAAAACTCACTACAGAATGACAATATTATGAAGATTTATGTGCTGACATGTAGGGACTGTTGTATTAAGATTTCAGTTAGAAGCAGGAAATGAACATGAAAATATTTTGTTGTAAAAAATAAGATACAGTGCTATTAAACATTGGTTTAAGTAATGTAGAGAAATAAAAGAGCAAAACATAACTGCAGTTCTACAGGCCTTTCCTTTATACCATTATTACCCTCTTTAATTCCAGCTTTGCAGTTTCAGTTACTGTTAACAGACACTTGCCTATTAAACAGTTCTCTGACAAATAAGAAAAAGCATAAAATCTGAAGATGGTACTGGAGGCCTTCTGGTAGAAACAGGATTTAGACCTAATTGGTATGATGACATGTTTCAATCACACTGATTTATCTTCTGTAAAACCCACCTACTTTACTTCATTCTTGATTTCAGTTACAGATACAAATGGTCTCAATGCAGCATAAAGAGAAAAAAAAAGAAAATGTCCTCACAATTTCAGTCCTACTGTTAACTGAATTTGAGCAAAGCTAATAGGCACCAGAGACAGAAATTTTCATTTCAGAGTTACCCAGTAATCACCTTTTAGAAAATGCTAACATATTAAAATAGGGGTGTACACTCAGTTTACTACCTGACATTTACTTACACAGCTTTTTCTTACTAATTTAATGCTAATATTACTCCTTCAAAACAAAATTTTGTTCCATGTCTTCACAAATACGATAAAAAATTTAGCACTAAGTCACAATGTACGAGCTGCTCAGTCAACACCAGGGATCAAGCTTCTCCCATTTCTTGTTTCAGAGTTCTTCTGTTTATTAATTGATTGATTAAAAACATTAAGGTTATTAGTTAATATCTGCAAATAATATTTAGATCTATTTTATGGTATATGTCTAGTTAAAAATCTTAAAACTTAAAAGTTATTAAATTTTTTTTCAAATCAAAGTGAAAGTCATTTGGAGATGGAGAATACCAACATAACAAGAGGCTATACCACTTACACAAGCACTGCTGGTCAAGACCTTGGACTGCTACCCTTCCTGAGCTGGTTCTCTGCTGCTTTTACCACACAGCTATGAATACCAACCAGGCTTTCCTATTTGCATGCTGCTTTGATACGAAAGCAGTAAAAACTATGTTGGCTGTAACAACATTAAGTGACTATAACTGCTTGGGAAGGTGAAAGAAGGAGACTATTCAGTGAGGGGAAAAGGTATTCCTTTAAATATTAAGGGAAAAAAACACTAGTCTAACTCCACAAGTAACTTAAGAACATAACATACAAGCTTCTGTGTATGAAAAGCAGTGTGATTCTTCAGCCTGGGTAACACTGTGACACCACTTTTCATCAAATTTTGACAAGAAAGTTTCTAGACTACAGGGAATTGTGGTATGAGGTCAAAGGTAAAACTTGATGATCATGGAGGTCTTCCCCAGCCTTAATGATTTTATGTAGTGATATTTTTCTGCAATCAACAAAACCTACAGCGGACAGCAAACTCACTTTTGCTCAGAGACAAACATGGAGAAATGAGGGCAAACCTCCCACTTGGTGGAGGCCACCAGCTTCCTTCTACACTGCCCAGCCAAGCACAAACCCAAATGAAAGGCATGAGGACTCACACTTTAAAAATCATCTGCTAACACTTAAAAGAGAGATTTAAATTGAATGTGGTATTAAGAAGACCAAACAGTTCTGTTAAAACTTTGTCAGTCACTTGTAATTGTTGATTTCTTCTATACTAAGTATTGGTTCTGCTCTGACAATTTACCTTGAAAGTTCCTATAAATTTTAAGCAACTGAAATGAGAACTTAATAAAAACCCCAAACAACCAAGCTCTACAGTACCGTCTATCCCAAACATTCAAAACACATGAATAACCTCAAACCCTATTTATATTTTATACTACATGGCACACACCGAGTTTTAATCCCTCTTAGTCCATTATGTACTTTTACTGCCACCACCATGGCCAGAGAGAGAGCTTTGGCCTCTTGTAGCCCACAAGTTCACTGTAGAGGTCCTCTCCTTCCACGCCTAGAGCCTCTTTCCCTCCTTGGAAGTACACACATCTTACCTCTGTTCCGTAGGGAATTTAGTCCGTTCTCCTGGGCAGGAAATAATTTCCACAGGGACTCATCCCTTCTCTTTTTGCATGGCAGCTTTGTAGCTGCCTCATTTTTTCTTCTGAGGCAACTATCCTATTTAATGGGAGGAGCTAAAACGTCCTTGTTATCAGCAGGTGCGTTTGAAACTGACCACCGCTACAATCCTTTCTCAGCTAAGGCTGGGAGCAGTTCACTCTTCCCGGGCAGGAACTGCGGCCCGAGGAGAGGCCCCTCGGGCCAGCCCGTGCTCCGCCAGGAGGGCAGCCCTGAGGAGGGCAGACTGTTGTCCCCTCAGGAGGGCGGCCCTGAGGAGAGCAGCCCGTTGTCCCGTCAGGGGAGCGGCCCTGAGGAGAGCAGCCCGTCGTCCCGTCAGGACAGCGGCCCTGAGGAGAGCAGCCCGTTGTCCCCTCAGGAGGGCGGCCCTGAGGAGAGCAGCCCGTTGTCCCGTCAGGGGAGCGGCCCTGAGGAGAGCAGCCCGTCGTCCCGTCACGAGGGCGGCCCTTGGTGCAGATCTCGCTCGCGGCAGGACCTGCGGGATGAGGACAGGAGCCCTCCGTGAGGAGCAGAAGAGCAAGTAGGAGCTGACGCGTGCCGGCTGGAATCGCCCATACCCTGAGGGCCGGATGGGAGAGGGAGTGAAACTACACTTGGCAGAAAGCGGTGGCTAGAGAAGGTGGTATGTTAATTTTTGGCTTTCTCACCATCCACATCCATTTTAACTGATAGTTAGATACAATTCCCCCAAGACTGCTTTGCCCACGACAGTAATTCTTAAGTGATCACTCTGTCTTTATTTTGACCTATGAGCTTTTTCATGTCATTTTCTCCCCATCCTGCTATAGAAGAGGAGGGGAAAGTGAGTGACTGGGTTATCGTGTGGCTGCAATCCACAGTCAGCTCACCACTGTGTGGTAGATAGATATAATTATTTTCTTTGCTGCCAGTCTAGTTATTAACCTTGACTTGTAGAGTAATCTCAGTGTTCTTTGATGTTTTTCACCTCTGGCATCTTCTATTAATTTCTGTCCAATCATAGCTAAGGCCAAAAAGCAGTTTTTACTAGCACTCCTTTATATATCTGTGTATCTAAATTTAGCAAATGTCAGCATTATCTAATACAATCTTGCTTATTAAATAAGTTCAGGGCATACACTGTAGTTCTACACTTCGTTGAAATTGTTGCAAAAACCACAGCGAAATTTGTCACAATGTTAATGCAGCTTTCTTCAACCTTAGCATGCCCGGTGGAGCTGTATAGCAAGTATGATTGCTCTCCACCAGAGCTCAAACTGCTGCAAAGCTTTCTCCACGTTGCAGAAACAAGAGGAGAAGATGGAGGAGACAAATCCTCCTGCCTTCTAAATCTTTCCTCAACTTGCCCATCAGGAAACACTGAGGGGGGAAAGCAGCCATTTATATTTGGCTTCAGCATTTTCCATTTTTCCTTTCATTTGATCACACTTTGATGTACATTTTATGAAGTTAAAAGAAATATCTGCTTCTAAAGGTATGCAGGTCCATATTTTGAGAATTTGAAATTTCTTCACATATTTAACATTACAGCAGTAAACACCATAGACATTTTTGAAACATTTTCCTTTATTTGTGTATTGCAAACATATCTGCACATCACATGCGTTACTAATTTCCTGGTCTGTGAAAGTAACGCTGGAATTTGTAGGTCTAGTACATTAATCATACTCTTACACCAAGGAGTCAGTTCTAAGAAAAAACTACAAACAACCTTCCAAAGAAAAATTAAAAAGAAAAAAAGCATACATACTGAATAGTCAACAGCACCTCTTGTTTCTGTGATTGTTGCATTTAACTGCTATCTCTTCCATATGTTTTCTTTCAGGTGTTATCTTATTCATCTAACTGCTCCTTAAATTAGCTTCTGTAAAAATTATTAGAGTCAAGGGAAACCTACTAGAAGCATTAAGAACATTTTGATATGAGTAGGTTAAGGATAGCTAGTTATGACAGGGAGTGAACATCCGATAGCCTGTAAGAAGACAAGCATTGAAAGGTGGTAAACTCTTAAATCACCTCAGCTACACCCAAACTTGTTTCATGCCTATTTGTGTGTTTGAAGGTACAACATACCTCACTTACAGCCAACTTTGCCATAAGAGCCCTAATCAATGACATTGACTTTACAAAATTAAATAAAATCTCAACAGTCTGGCGGTGGCGTTTGTGAGAGCTTGCTCCATTGTGAGCCCACCTTTGCATCCTCAGCGAGAACCAAGATACACCTGGAACAGCAATACCATCAGCGCACTGGACAGCCACCGCCAACCCGCGACCTCGGGCTTCCGGCTCCTGAGGAGCCTCCCGAGCGAAAGGGACAAAGGCGGTGAACGTACCTTCCCCTCACTGCCCCGGAGGCCAGATTCCCGCCGGCACTTCCGCGGCCCGGCCGGAGCGGTGCAGGGCTCGGCAGGCTCGGGAGGCCCAGGTAGCCCGGTAGCCCCTCCCCGCCGCCGGCCCCGCCCCGCGGGGGATGGAGGGGCCGCGGCCGGGCTGGCGCTGGAAGAGGAAGCGGGGACGCGCTACCGGGCGGCGGCGGTGGGGTCACGAACTCTGACCTGTCACAGGGCACGGCACACACAACAAAACACGCCCGACCCCAACACAGTCCCGGCCCCCTCCCCTCCGCGGGCCCCACAGCCCCTTGCAGCCCCCGCGGGGGGAGGGAGGGCCGCTGCTGGGCACCGGCCTGCCCGGGCCCGGTCGGGTCACCGCCACTGCACCTTTGGCGCCCATTCCTGAGGTAAAAAATATTTTTTAAAATTGAAGCGGCCTGCTGGGTTTGTCTCGTGGGGGCCAGGACGAGGGAGGGGGCGAGGGGAGGCGGCAGAGGGCCCTACTCTGGACACCCCCGCGAGGGAAGGGGTGGGGTGACGGTGGGTTTAGGGGAGGGGGATTGCACGGCTCCGGTATTTGTCTGGTAAACGAGCACCGGCCGTGGTCTGGCCTGGTCTACAGCTCCTGGAGAGAGAGGAAACGACCATTGTGGCGTGCTGGGTCGATCGGCGGGGCAGTCCCGTGCCGGAGCCGCTGGTTGCAGCGTGGGCCGGCTGAGGTCGGAGCTGGTCCGATCGCGGTGAGCAAACTCTGGTGTCCAAGGGGTGTAGGGCGATGGTCGCGGCGATGACGAGCGCGGGACACACAGAGAGACAGAAGATGGAGTCTGAGCGGGCGGAGGCGGCGGCTTGAACCCGACCCTTTTACCTTTGCCACCGGGAGGGCGGAGGGGAGGGGGCGGCGGGTACTTTGCATACGGGGCTGAAACCGCCGCCATCTTACCGGCCGCTTCCTCACTGCCATGCCTGGGCCTCCTCTAGGCGGACACAAGGCTGTACCGGAGGGGAGGGGAAGGGGCCTAATGGCGGCGGCAGCAGCCCCGCCTGGGCTCTGGCGGGCGGCCAGCGCCGCCATCTTGTGCTCAGTGAATCCCCGGGGGGCTTTCCTTCTGCTCGAGGGGCGGTACCGCCACTATTACAAGCGGGTGGCTTGGCCAATGGGCGATCTGCGGGGGGGCGCTGCGCCTGTCGCGAGGTCATTGGTTGGGCCTAGGGGCGGGCCGGGGGCGTGTCTCGGCGGCGCGCGGCGGGGAGCTGCCGAGGGCCTTCAGCAGCGGATGGGGCGTGGCGCGGCCAATGGGCGCGGGCGGAGCGCGCGCTGTAGCCAATGGGGACGCGGCAGGCCCGGCGCGCTGCCGGCGGCGCTCGCGGCGTTCCTCTCGGTCGGCGGTGTCCGGGTGTGGGCCGGGTCCTGCCGCCGGGACAATGTACCGGAGACTGCCGGCAGGGCCGGGCCCGCTCCCCGCCCGTCCCGCCGATGGCAGCCTGCTGCAGGCCGCTCGGTGTAGCCGAGTCGAGCTGAGAGCGTAAAGAACCTCCTTTCATTAAGACAAAGGAACAAATTTCAATAAGTTTGAATTTGGCCTTTTGCCATGTTTTGTCAGTAGGGCCATACCCTTAGAACCTTTCAAGTGGAATTTATGACTTGCTTCTGAGGTTTCACTGCAGCTTAAGATTACTGATTCTACACTGTGTTTTGGACAGTGTATACTGAGCTGGCTGCCACCCTGTTATGCTGAAAATAATTTCCTGGTGCTCCAGGTGCCTCTTCCTAGTTTTTAAATTTCACCTCTTGTGTTGATTTGGGAGGTTTTCTTGTGGTTGCCTTACAAACTGTTGCTTGGGGCTTTTGCTACGAAGCTGATTTTGCCTTCTGGGAGTTGACACCATTAAGAAGCTTGGCGTGGCTGTGTATGGTCACTGTGCTTCAGCTGGATTTGATCAGATAGCCTCAGCTTAAGGTTCTTTTGTGAAGGTCGAAAGTACAAAAAGCCTTGGTGATTGCACCAACAACAGCAAATCTGTCAGATTCATTCTATAGCAAACACTTGCGTTTTGTGTCTCGGAAAGCCACTATTATGAGCAAAGTATCTCTATCTGAAGGGCTTCTGTCATCATAAAGCGCTGAGAAAATAGCATATTATAAGCATATGATTATGCTTCTTGTGCTTCTTGCTGAACATAAAAAAAATAAGAGGACACACTGAATAGGAACCATTGAACAGCTGAGAAACCATCCATAAGCTGAGTTTGGTGGAAATGGTTCATAGTCTTAATCAAGTCAATACTTCAATAAAATAATGACAAGCTGTAGGAGAACCTAGCATAAATACAATTTCCATGGGGATGTCTGAAGTTTGATTATCCATTGTCACAAATAATCTATACTTGACATATACAAAATTACTTTCACATTTGTCACAATATAAGTGAATCCGTTTAATGAATTTTGACATATTTAACAATGTTAGCTTTGTAGAAGTTACATTTGAATGGGTGCTAGAGACATGCATAGGTTTTTCTGCTACCTGTGTTGCTATTGTGTGCTGTATTTTTAGATTTTATATTAAATGACTGCTTTGCATTTTTAAGCAGAGGTTTCCAATGAAACATCAAACAAGACAGCATTCAGAAATGCCTTTTTATTACCTACGCCTGAATCACAATCTGAAGTCTAGCCCTATAATTAGCAAGTCACAATTAAAAACTGAATGCATTAATTGGAAATCTTAATTAAATTTACCTTGGAAGAAATACATCCATAATGATGATATGATAATTAAAAATATATTGCAAGTGTTTTTTATTGTTTCTTTGATTTCTTTGTATTTTTTTTCTAAACCCTAAAGTTGAAGGTGGAGTTATGTGGAATAGGATGAAATGATTCTGCAGTATTTTCTTCTCATTGTAAAAATTGAAAATAGTATCACATTATAATAAAGAAATAGCCTAAATAATGGAAGACACATTTTAGATGAAGCTGTTTATTTCCCTTATTGTGTAAGATTACTCTTAAGAATATGGATGAATGTGGTGGTTTGATGGAACCACTCAATTAAATGCCAAGCAGCATTCTTAGCTTGCTGCTCCCTGGTTCAGCATGTGAGGTAGAATCAGTTGAACAGCAAGGTTTCTCCTGCCTGAGCTGAGGAAAGTGCCTTTGAGATCTATGAATTCTGCAAGCTGCATTAGAACTTGACTTTGAAATTAGTCCTTTCTCATTTATGAAATTAACATCTCTTCTTTACAGCTTAAATAATGGACTGGAAAGAGTATATTAGAGGCTTAATAAAGTAAAAGAATAACTGTACCTCAGCAGTTAGAACGGTATGCATGTCCCATATATGTTTATGTGTGTGTATGTATGTGTGCACACACACATGTCAATGGCACCTTCTCTTATTTGCCAGATATTTCAAGCAGAGTTGTAAATTTTCAAAAAGTCATAGCAGAGCTTTCTTTAATACTAAGAAAAAACCCAAACTTTTGTGCCTGATGGAAGTTGCTGGCATCTTTCCAAACAGGTTCTCTAATGGTCTTGTTTCACCATGGCAACCAATATGGAGGTGCTGGCTCAGCAGGTAGTGGAGACTCAGCAGGTGGCTGAGGTGAGTGACAGATGATATCACAACAGTTGGTATATGAGATTTTGAAATTAAAAACTTATTAGGGAGTCCCTGCTGTTTACAATTAAGCATAAACAGAACAGAAGATCTTTAAAGAAAAGTGCTGCTTTACACCGGGGGACAAGCATGAAAACAGTCCAACTGGAACATGTTTTGTTTACCCTACTTCGTTCTGGTGGCCCCCACATTAAGAGTGTAAGTAGAAACTTCAACATGAGCTATAGAGAAACTTGGCTGTATTATGAATTGTTTAAAAAATTAATACAACAAAATTTCTTGTCATTTGATCATTAGATTGACCTTTTGGGACATGGAAAGCTTCTGCACCTAATTGGAATTGTAATCTAGATCCACCACAGTGTTTGAAGTTACCTGTTTTGCTTATGCGCCATTCTGAATTTACAGCAAAGTGGTTAACTTAAATCAGTTTTTATATTTTGTGCCCACACTTTAAAAAAAGCACAAAACCTACTACTAAAGTGATACTAAGTGATTAAGTGATATTAAGTGATATACTAAGTGATATTTAGTGATTAAGTGATGTCTAGATGCATATTCACTGAAGCTTGGATGCTCAACAGCTAAAAAGTTTAAATCACCTCATAAACACAAACTGCAAGTGTTCATGGGCATAGAAAATAATTTCTCTCCCTCACTATGCAAACTTCAGTCAAAAATAAGCAAGATCTTTTGTCTGATTAAAATTATTTGGTTAAGTATCCTTGAACTTTACTGTGATTTTTTGTAGTTACGTAATTAAGGGATTTAATAAATAATAAAGGGCAAATGGGCTGAGAGACATCTGTAGATAAGGCCACTTTTCAGACATTAGTGTGGAGTTTTCTTTCACCTATTGAGCTAAAATTACATATGTATATTAAAAATATTTTTAGTTCAAGAAGAAGTCCTATAAAAGAAGAAAATATAAGTTTAATTCTGGTTTTAGAAGTTGATTTGAGATTCCATACTTAGAAGTACATTTTTAAAAAAGAAATTTCATTCTTTTTAACAAAATGGCCTAGTGAGTGTCCTGAAATTAACATCTTGGAATAGTTTCAAAAAACTTCCTAAGTTTCACAGTGAAAACCAACAAGAGATTTTTCACTCTAGTTTTCTGTACCAGGTATGAATTTGACAAGCTGCATTTTTTTGAAAACACTTCCAAATATACTTGGAAAGAGAAACCTGTAATGGAAAACTTCATACTATATTGGTAGAGGTTGGGTGCTGTAATAACATCTAAAGCACATAAAATATGTGACATCTGTAATTCCTCGTGCAGGAAATGCACCGTGGTAACATAGTGTGATGGTTGTATCTTGCCACTGGAGAGATCGCTCCATCTCGAGAGTGTATGAAGCTCTGTGATTTCTTCCTGGCCGGTGGGTAAATAGAGGGCTCCATCTCTTTATAGTATTCAGCTGCTGCTTAAATGATATGCCTGTCCACTGCGTAACACCATGAAAACTTTGTTCATGGAAAACCAGTTGTAAGCAGCATTATCTCATTAGGAATTCATTAATACTATGACCATGTTAATATTGAATAATTTCTTTATGAATGGCTGGCTGCCTGCTATTTGTCTTCTGTCAGTTTTTAATACAAGTAAACACATAACTAGTTTTCTTTAAATATGCTAAAATTCTATATTTGTACTCACCATATCTTAGAGAAAATGTAGAATCAAACTTGGCACTGGCTTTCGGAATATGATATTTTTTATAAATGAAAATTAAATGGAAGAAGATGGTCATTGACAATGCACTGAATTTTAGGTTATGAACTGTGAGAGACAAGTTGCAACTGGATTAACCTAATGCAAATATTAGTAGCTTTACCTATATCACCATCACTTTTTCAACATAATTGCCACACATGTAGTGGCATGGGTTTATTGAGAGCTGTGATGCCAAGCACTAAATCAGACTGTCATGCAAGTAGGCTACATTGTTTCTCTTTCTTGAGCAATAGTTCATCAGTTTTTTCATAAAATGGAATGTTTCACAGAAGTTGCTGAGTATGCTCCAGTGTTGCATGTATTTTTGTACTTACTCTATTTTTAGGACTTTTAAAAATTGTTCTTGTAATGGTTTCAGATAACTTCACTGCTTTTGCTTCCTTGTGCTTTATATAGTGTCGCTTGTTTAATTTTTTTCCAATTGTGCATTTCTGACCAGATTGGATGAGAGTTCCATTTTTAGTGTTTGAAGTTGCCATTACTTACAGTTCATGAAACTGAAGAACAGCAGCTAGGGGATTCGGAGGGAATTTCAGCAGTTTCTCCTCATCCTGAGGAGCTTTTGAAAAGCAGGAAAAATACTTAAGCCTTAATGCATAAATAAGTAATGCTGCTTTTCTGAAGTATTTATTTAGTCACTGTACAATATGCAAGTGGCCTAGGTGTAGTCCCAGCACCAACTTAGATCTGACTTGAATACTGTTTAAGAAAAATGTGTTTTTAAAGTGGAGGTTCATTCCCTGTGTAGGACTATGATTTTAATGCAAAATTTTAAAAAAAATTAAACAGAGCTGTTGTGGGCAGGGTGTGGAGGAGGAAGGGGAGGGAATGTGTCGTGGTGGAAATAAGGGCTATTTCATCTTTCCAACAGCAGCTCTGGTGTAACCAGGAATAATTTTTAGTAGTTGCTATAACTGTCCTTGGCCAGTTCTCTGGCAGCCACAAACTATTCCTGGTGCATCCTTTTTCTTGTCAGAGGCTTCAGGGAGAGAGTTACATGAGGAGACTGTTGAGCCCTGTTCTTCCTGGATCTTGTTCATGACAGTTACATTGCTGGAGAATTTTCAGTTGCTTTCAGTTCCCTCAGTGTCCTGAAAGGAAACTATCAAAGTCTGAAGCGTTTTGGAAAGCATGTTATCCCATGAAGCTCAAAAAATACTGGATATCTTTGTCACATAAACTATTTTCTTGACCCTCTTCAGATATCTCTGACATGTTACATCATAAGTAGTTCTGCAGTTCAGATTTTCATCCAGATGAAGGTGTGCTGAAAAAGGAGAGTAGAAACACTGTTGTTCTGATGGAACAAGTTTTACTTTGTTTTAAGAATTAAGGAAGTGTGACATAAGACCCTTTATATTTAATATTTTATTGCTGTCATTGGCCACTTGCTCATTTCTGATGATTTTTCAAAGTGGAGTTTTGATGCAAAGTCTTCTTAAACAATTTTTCGTTCAAATACAGCTTTTCTCAAGTTCTTGTTAACGGTACCATGAGCCTGAGAGGTATTCACAGAAAGTGCAAATGGGAATATGGAGATTGTATCTGGTTTAGGCAGTTGGGCAGCATTAGAACTGAAGACTGTTGCCAGATGTGGCATAGCTGCTGGTGCAATAGAAGTGTGGGGTGTTCCATAAGACCTGGTCTGAGATTTTCTTTAGCATGCAGATGTGCCAATTGCAG
The DNA here is from genome assembly GCF_901933205.1 of Camarhynchus parvulus. Lineage (NCBI taxonomy): Eukaryota > Metazoa > Chordata > Aves > Passeriformes > Thraupidae > Camarhynchus > Camarhynchus parvulus. The sequence continues at coordinate 20,127,523 of NC_044582.1, read as the reverse complement.
TTTCTTCCATGATTGTTGCCTTTTTATGTGCTATACAAGATCTTGCACTGGCATCCTATTAGGGCGTTAAACTAGAGTTCTAGTGGTGAATTTGACTTTTATCTGCCATCCTACAATGGGCCACTTGGGAGTGGTCAGGAGAGCTAATTCCAAGGAGAATAATTGAAACGTTTTTTAAATGTGTCTTACACCTGTCAAAGAAATATATTTGGATGTGCATTTTTGGTAAAAGCCTATTATTAATTTAATAGCTAAAGCTACTCATTAGGAAAAATATCTATGGAAAAATAAGTCTTTCTTTTGATTTGATTTGAGTTGCAGGTGTAAAACTTGGCACCATATTTTTCATTGAAATTCTTCAGTTGTTTTATGGGTGCAGTTAAAACTATGTGGTCTGTCATTGCTAAATTATGCTTTAATTAATATAGGAAAGAGAAAAGAAATTATTGAGCCTGAAATTGGTTTACACATAATGTACTCAAGCAATACAATTACTTTGGCTTTTACTGGCGTGCATGTAGAAAATGTTTTTCTGCTTAAGTTAGAAAAGATTAGAGGCTTTAAAAATTTCTCTCTATGCGGCCAGTGGATTATTCCTTCAATTTATTTCTCAAATGCTGCTTTTATAATCAGTGTGGAAGGGGGAAATAAGCTACAGAAAGTACTGAAAATTTGGTTAGTCAGGACAAATATTTATTACATACGTACATATGCTCATACAAACAGACACAGATGCATATGTACATGATGGGCAAATCAGTCAATTACTGTATAAACACGACTATATGCCTATGAAGAAACCTTATTTATATCTGATGACATAAAATAATGAAATGCTTGGAGAAACTTAACTTAAAACTACTGATTTAATATATACACATATATTTTATATATATACACCATCTACTGGAAGTTTAATATGATTTCCACTAAAATTTAGAAGCTGAAAAAAGTAGAAAAAATAAGGTAAATATACAATTATATATATTAATGTTTAAAAAGAGAAAAATTATTAATAATTTAAACAGAATAAACAAAATTTGATTTTGCCAGCCTTCGAAATGCACCTAATTGCCAAATACTTGTTTTTAGTTTAATGATGAAAAAGGTAGATACGTATGTGTTTAAGTGTGTCTGTATTTCTTGAGCCTTGTGCAGATTTTCTGTGTCACTTAAGGCAAATCATTATTAATTTCTATAAACTTCAGCATATGAAATTATTGCTAGTGGTACTTACTGGTTTGAGAGCACAAGCAATTATATTCTAGGTATAAATAATACTTTCTTCTACACTAGATCACAGTTAGTTGACCTAACATTTATGGTGTACCCCTGCTGTAAATACACTCCCGAAGGTAATTATGTATGGATACTATTTTTAGAGAGATGTACAATAGATGATTGTGTTTTCTGTCAAGTAAAGTACTTAATTTCAATAGTGAGCATATTTCTGTGCTATGGAATCTTTGAAATTAGAAGAAAATACTAATGCTACTTAGACAACTAAATTATTCATTTGCTGCAGAAAATGTTCTAGTGGAAGTCCACTGGATTTTGTTGTTTATTGTTGTTAATAAGTTTATTGTTGTAAAACCTGTCAAGTACATGGTGACTTTCTCAAAACTTCATGTACCATAACTTTAACAAATTTAACTTTTGAAAATCTTAAAAGTATTTTTTGTTTTCATCCATTTGTCAGCTTTCACTGCAGCCTCATAAAAATGTTTTGTTGCGGAATGAATTTTTAGAGCTAAAGATGCTCTACAGGAAATTTGATGGATTTTCCTTTCAATTTTGCTAATTTTAAACTATTTTTCCAAGTGAGATCACATGGCACTCACAAGACCTGGGGATCAGGCCCAGCTGGCGTGGGTTTAGGAAAGGCAGGTCCTGCCTGACCAAACTGATCTCGTTTTATGATGAGGTGACCCACCTCGTGGATGAAGTAAAGGGTGTGATTGTGCCTACCTGTACTTCAGCAAAGCCTTTGATACTGTCTCCCAGCACTGTCCAAGGGAGGCTGCAGCCCAGGACTTAGACAGGTGCATCTTTGTGGGGTTAAGAACTGGCTGGGTGACTGGGGCCAGAGAGTGGTGGGGAGTGGCGCCACATCCATTCTTCAGTCACTGGTGGGGTTCCTTAGGGCTGTTTTGGGGACAGTTCTCTTTAATATTTTTATGGATGACCTGGATAAGGGAATTGAGGCCAAGGCCAACAATGTGAGGTTCAACAAGGCCATGGGTCCTCCTGCTGTTGGGTCACCACAACCCCACACAGCACTCCAGGCTTTGGGCAGGGCGGCTGGAAAGCCACTCAACAGGAAAGTACCTGCAGGTGCTGGTCAACAGTGGCTGAATGTGAGCTGGATGTGCCCAGGTCACACAAGAAGACCAATGGCATCCTGCCTTGGATCAAGAGCAGCATGGCCTGCAGGACCAGGGTAGTGGCTGTTGCTCAGTACTGGCCACTGGTGATGCCACATCTCAAATCCTGGGGTCAGTTCTGGGCCCTGGCATGCAAGAAAGACATTGAGGGGCTGAAGCATGTCCAGAAAAGAGCAAAGGAGCTGAAAAAGAGTCTGGAGAGTCAGTCACTGAGGGGTGGCTGAGGTAGCTGGGTTTGTTAGGCCTGGAGAAAAGAAGGCTCAGGGGGGACCTTTTCAATCTCGACAACTCCCTGACAGGAGGGTGGAGTCAGGTGGGGGACAAAAAGAAATTGCTTCAAGTTGTGCCCCATGGGGTTCAGGTTAAACATACTTTGCAAACCCAGAAAACAAGTGGCTGTTCAATTCCAAAATGTTTAAAGAATTTCCATGCAGGTACCTTATGTCTGTCTTGTCTGTCTTTCTCCTTGAACAATACAGAAGAATAGATTATTCTTTTTTTCTAGGCTGCCTGCAGTACATTGTGGTGTAAGGTCTGAAGATGCATCAATGAAAGGCTAAGGATTCTACAGCTGAACAACTGTAAAACAGTTTTAAAAGATCTTCTTGCTCTAATTTAGATCTTTTAAAGGGCACATAGCTTTGTTAATAATTTGGCATGGAAGACAAGATCATAAATTAAATGTGTCCTCTTAAGAGTCTGGATTTTTGGGAGTCTTTTTTTCTCACCTAGGTATCTTGTTTTCTGCAGCTGAAAACTTTGGGTCATCCAATAATTAGAAGATACCTGTTATTTCTACATTTGTCCTGTCTGTTTTCCTCATTTAGCGTGCAATTTTTGTGACCTGTATAAAAGATAACTGGAGATTGTATGTTTAATTTAGATTACACTTTTATAGTATGTGGAACTACTTATTGTACAGGCAATGGGGGAGTAAATGGTATGATTTCATTAAGTCTTGTGTATTTTAATACCTCTGCTTCCCCAAAGAGACTGTAGTTCATGTTCCTTGCTATCCAAACTGGTTTTTCTTTATGTCATAAATTAACTTTTCTGTATATTAAACAAAGATTTTTCAAAGCAAGCTAAAATTGAAACTGTCCTGTTATCCAGCTGTAAAAATTTTGATATAATTCCAAGATTGTTTAGAAGAGGATTTGATAAAAACAACTTGTGACCATCCTAGTTTTGGACGTGTTACTGCAGATACCAGGTTGATAGAATGGTTTGGGTTGGATGAGACACCTTCCACTACCCCAGAGTTCTCCAAGCCCTGTCCAGTCTAGCCTTGGACAATTCCAGGGATCCAGGGGGAACCACAGCTTCTCTGGGCACCCTGTACCAGGGCCTCACCACCCTCCCAGGGAAGAAATTCTTCCCAATATCTAATCTAAATGTTATCATCCATGTTTAATTCAACATTTAACATTTTTGCTCTGAAAACGGCTTTGCAAGGGATGTTTTTCGCGCTAAGTATTCAGAACTAAATTTGCATTATAGTTTGGTAGTCTAGAAAGGTACGGAATAGGACAAAAAACAATCGTATTCAGAAGCAGTGCGAAAGTTAATCTCTGTCATTTAAAAGTACTTTGAAATTATTAAAAGGGGAACTACTTAACATTTTACTTACAGAAGAAAAAAATGAGGTAAGTGTATAATCAAAAGTTAAAAAAAGTATTTCTGCATTTCAGTAAGCTAAAGAATCCCACAGTACTTACCTAGTGATTCATTTGAGCAGCATGGTGGTGGTAGTGGTGATTTGGTTTTGTCAGGTTCACTCCATTTCCAGAAAAAGAAAAATATTCTGATAATTAATTGAAAGCCAATGCAAGTTGGTTAAATGACTGATTTAGATTCTAAACTATAGGGCTATCTGATCTTCTATAAATATAGGTATATTAAAAAGTGTTCAATACCTTAACACTGAATTAAAATTCTGTATGTTATTTACAGGTGCCGACTGTTCAGACTTCGCTATCTGAATCTCCAGTGATGACCAGCCCTTCCCAGCGTATCCAGATAATTTCCACAGACTCCTCTGTAGCTTCACCACAACGCATTCAGGTAAAAATCCAATTATTAACCAACTATCATATATTTTCTTTTTTTCTTTTCCTCCTACTTAGCTTTATACAAAAGCATGCTAAAGACTATGGAATACTTCCTTTAAGTCTTGTGAGATTAGGTAATTTTTAGTGAAAATTAAAATTCTTTTTCCCTCAGTATTGGTGCTGACTAGATGGCTGTATATAATAGTTAGCCAGTGAGGAGTATTAACACAGGTTAAACCTTGCCTGCACAAGCAAATCTCCCGAGCCCTGGCCACACCAAAGGGTGAGATATTGTCAACAGATATCTTGAGATTGTCTTCAAGTGGATTCCTCTTCCACTTATTTAGGAGCCAGTAGGAGATTAATCTATTTAGTGTAAAGTTGGCCTTTGGGAATGCTGCACAGTGGAACTTTGTTACTGGTAGATAATAAAAAGATGTCATTAATGTATCAGAACGTATTCAATGGCAAATTACATAGGACTTACTAAATTTTAATGAAATTCTACTGCATATTGATATGGTTACTCTACCAGGCAAAGTAGAGATCATGCTACCAGACAAGTGTATCAGAAATAGAAACCTTCCATCATTAGAGAATCTTGAAAATTGGCATGTGAAACAATAAGGCTGCCCGATTCCATCTTTTGATGATAACTTTAGGGAGTAACATCTTGTGTAAAATATATTGGCAAATATTAACTGGGGAACATCTCCCTAGTGATATTTATAAAGAAAACTTTGAGAGAGCTTCTTTGTAATTTTCCACTGATATAATTCTGAGATAGAATGAAAGGTTTCAAAACAAAATTTACTGTGGTCACTAATTTCTTCAATGTTTTACAGATTGTGACAGATCAGCAAACAGGTCAGAAAATTCAAATAGTGACAGCAGTGGATTCAGCTGTGTCTCCAAAGCAACAGTTCATTTTAGCTAGTCCAGATGGAACTGGTGCAGGAAAGGTGATCTTGGCAGCACCTGAGACATCTAATGCCAAGCAGCTTATCTTTACCACCACAGACAACATTGTGCCAGGCAGAATTCAGGTAAATACAGTAATTTAGATAAACCATGGAATATTTTTTGGGGGGGGAAGAGGGGGGGGGGGGGGGGGGTTTTGTTGTTCTTTTGTTTGTTTGTTTTGTTTCTAAATTAAGTCTAAATTGCTTTAAGACCAATTGCAGTAGTTTTCTCATGACATGGATCAGACATACTAATTTTAGGCTTCATTGTTCAATCACAAATCCTTCAGTCTTCACCTACCTCATGTATTCCATTGCACTTATCATTCCTCGTCATGTGTTCTCATTCAGGTTCCAAAGACATCAGGGAATCCTTAAGATAGTGCTTGTGAGAAGTGCCAGGATTTCTTAGTCTAAGATTCACTGATATACAGAGATACAACTCACCTGAGCAAATTTACATGAGTTTGTACTTTACATTCAGTATCAAGACATTGCAATAAAGCTCATGTTTTTTTGTGGGTCTTGAGCATAATCTACATGAACAGAAGCTTTGGAAAGACAATGATGTAACAATAGTCTATCTCTCATGAAATTTCAGATTTCTTCCTAGCAGTCTTAAAAAAAAAAAGAATAAAACAAATGAGAAAGTGCCTGGTCTCTCTTGTTACTGTTACGATAGAGAATATTTTACAGGAAGAAGAGTAACTTTTACATAAATATTTTGAAAATATTATTAGAAGTCTTCTAAAATTCATTTTCCATGCTAAATGGGATATCTGACATTACAGAGGGGTTGGGTTTTTAAATTTTTCTTGGTTAAATTGAATGTTCAGAACAGAAGTTTTGGAATCCCAGGCCTTTGGAAGCTAAACTGTTTCTATTATAGATCTGAGCTCCAGGCTATCCTCTCTGAACCATACATCCCTGATAGCTAGAGAAGAGACAGATGGGAACAGCATCTGAAAGCCAACTGTCTTTGGCTAAAGTATAGCAGCCACTTGAGAGTATTTGCAACAAGAGAAAAATACTGTTGATTGCACAAGTGAAGAAACATTTGTAATAAACAAAGCTAGCAGTTTTATTTGTAATTTGTTTTGAGATGACTGTTTCAAAAGTCTCTCTATTGTCAGTAAGAACTCTTATTAAATTGCATTTTATACTACTTAATTCCATTCCAAATGCCATACTTATTCATAAATTTAGTCCCCTCTTCTTAGCTGATACACCAGTCTTGTTCTATAGGCAAGACTCCTTACCTTTACATCTGGCTAATTACATCTTTTTGTTCTGGAATTTTGCTTTAGATAGTGACAGACTCTGCTTCAGTGGAACGTCTGCTAGGAAAAACTGATGTTCAGCGGCCCCAGGTAGTAGAATATTGTGTAGTCTGTGGTGATAAAGCATCAGGTAAGGAAGCCTACGAAGTGGTATTGAAGAAACTTGCTTGAAAGGATGACTGGGATGAAGAGATGATTTTTCATGTGCTTTAACCAATTTTAGTTATGCTCATGGCAAAAGTAACTGAGTTTTTAAATGGAAAAATATACTCTGTATCTATACACAAAAAAATAGCTAAACTCTGCCTGGAAAAATACTGGGTTTTCTCCTTGAACTGAAGCATATGATAAATTGGCTGAAAGATAAAATAATGATTAAATTGCTCCTGGTAATTGAAAAAGACTGCTTGAAGCATGTAGTCAAGTTCCCCACAGTGATGTGCTACCATGAAATAAACATGTCACCTAAAAATGCGTAACTGCTCCAAGAAAATGCTTCTTAGTGCAATAGCCTGAGCCTTCCTCTCTTCTCTCCACTCTCTCACCAAAACCCCTGACATTAGGTAAACCAGAAATATCTTGTGAGACTGTAGTAATGCCTTCATGGTCCAAAATGCTGGCACAAATCCAAAACAAATTTAAAGGGTGACTTACAGTGTTTTACTTGGTTAAAATTAATATTTCTATGCTAAAATACAAGTAATTTTCAACTGATAATATATATATTTCCTAGGTCGTCACTATGGTGCTGTCAGTTGTGAGGGATGCAAAGGTTTCTTTAAAAGGAGTGTAAGGAAGAATTTGACCTACAGTTGTCGTAGCAACCAGGACTGTATCATCAATAAACACCATCGGAATCGATGCCAGTTTTGTAGGCTTAAGAAATGTCTAGAGATGGGCATGAAAATGGAATGTGAGTGTTAAGTACTCAATGTGATATTGTGTCTACCAAATAACAATTGTGGACTACCATTTGTTAGTGTGTTCTCTCTGTTTTGGTATATGTTGCTGGAAGGAAACAGAACGCTTTGGCAGCATTTCATGCACCTTTCTTTCATCACCATTTTATGTCTGAGGTGCAGTAGTGGTTTGTTCTGAACCACGTCTCCAAGTACTGTTGTCTTTGAGGAGCCCAGTTACAGCCTCACTTACAATGCATGTGCCAAACACAGTGTATGTTTATAATAGGAAATATTTTGACATGGATTGACATGAATCTGAGTCTAATATTCTGTTTTGAGAATCTGCTTTCCTTCCAGTTTATTTCTGTGGCTTTTTCAGCCAATGATAGAAAATAGTTAGTCTTTTTTTTCCCATCTTTTTAAATTTTTATGTTAATTTGATAATTTGTGAGCAGTGTTTTATGAGGCATTGTACAAACTGTCATATGTTTTAAAATATGCTTTCATGTTTGTCTGTAGTATTTCATACATTTCCAGTGCTAGGAGCCAAACACTTGTTTAAATATATTTTTGTTTTCAGTTTATATCACCTGTTCTTCAATTTAGCACTACGTGAAACAAATACAAGATTGTTTTGTGATCTGATCTAAGCAGGGTTAGTTCCAGCCACTGAGTTCAAGGGAGGCAGAACATTAAGCTGTAAATAGGAACATAATTGTTGTATTTGCACTCTGAAACTCCAGACCTATTGTGATGATTCTGCTGCTTTACGCACAATGTGCTGAATATAAGATGAGATGTTTGTACGAAAAAAACTGCTGCAGTTCCAGATAGTAAACCTTTCTTAGTCCAATATGATTAGGGTATATGTTTATTGACTTCACTGGCTTTGAGTCAGGCCTCTGATTAATTTATATGTATTCACCAAGCCAGTAAATTTGATATGCCAACTTGGAAGCCCCTAAATTTTGCTAATAGTAACAGCAATAGTAAAAAATAAAACCAGGAACTAAGTAACTCTTGCTGGTTGTGAGGATAACTTTCTGTAATATGTTTAATAATAATATTTTAATATTAGAAAGATGCACTTTTCACTTTCTTTAAAAGTTACAAAGTAATTGCTTCTTGCTTTTTTTTTTACATTTCATAAAAAATTTCCTATACTTGTTTGGCACTTCAGTGACTGAACTTAGTTTGTTTCAATTCTCAAGTATAAATGTAGATTATGAAAGGGTTAGTTTTGGAACACTCTTCCCCAACTGGGAGGAATTAATGGCTGTGAGTGAAGTGTATGTCATGCAGAAAGTATCCTCTCAAGGAATTTACCTGCATCTCTCAGGTAACTTGCCTCTCTTGACTTTTTCAGGGTTCCTTCTGGGTTTGCATTGTTTTGTGTCATCCAGAATAGAAATCTGCCTAACATTTAGATATAGCTTGTGCCTGTAAAAAAAATACAAATTGAAAACACAATCTGTAGAATCTTCCATCTTATCAAATGCCAAAAAAAGAGCAATATTTTATTCCAGATCAGCAACACTTGAAGCAAAAGATCAATCTGTGACTTTCTTAGTTAAAAGTATATGTAAAAATACACATACTCACAGATATAGTAAAATTGGAGCCTGCGTTTCTTCCCTCTTGGTACTAAATTTCCAGTTTTTAACTGAGGTGGTACACTATCATAACTGCAGGAATTTTACTTACTTTTTGTATTTTTTGTTTGAAATATTTCCTTTCAAATCTGTATGTTTCTGTCTTTATGTAGCGGTTCAAAGTGAAAGAAAGCCTTTTGATGTGCAACGTGAAAAACCAACCAACTGTGCAGCTTCTACTGAAAAAATCTATATAAGAAAAGATCTTCGAAGCCCTCTAATAGCAACTCCAACATTTGTGGCAGATAAAGATGGGACACGGTGAGTACTTCAATACCATGTATCTTCTTTCACGTCATTTGTGCGTATTACTTTGCAGTCACACCTATATTCTTTCTCCCCTCTGCTCTCAGAGGGAACAGAAGAGAACTTTAATGCACACATCATCTGTTTCCATTACCAAGGCCAATGTAGTTTCTGCTTCTCATGAAAGTTTTTATGTCTGCATACAGGTATGTGGTTTTCAGTTCAGAGCTGGCTCTTGTCCAGCCAGGTCAGAGCAATGCAGAGCAAGTGGATGATATTCAAGCAGAAAGCCTGTAGGCTAATGCTGTGATACATTTGAGTTAGCACTTCTCTGAAATCAGATCTGCAAATGGCAGACTCAGGCTTTGTTCTCCTAAAGACACTAGTTAGGGAAACTCAGTGACTGCTGATTCACATCCCAAGAGACTGGTTTCAACAACAGCAAAACAGCAGCTTCCTTTTACTATATGGAAGATACTCCAAAGTGGTTCTTGTACCTTGCTGCTGCAGCAATTCCTGCACTCTCAGGTGTCTCCTTAGGCAATGGGTGTGAAAATGTACATCATCACATACAAAGGCAAGATTTCTTTTTTTTTTTTTTCTGAATAGAATAAAGTCTAGGTTAAATATGACATTTTTAAAACTGTAGTTCACGAATGGTTGAGAACTATGTAAAAAATTGGATATTTTTATTCAGTTTTCATAGGGGAAGAAGTGTGTGTGTTTAATTTTTCATATACATATTCCTTGTTGAACAAATGACACTGCAGTTAGGAAGTTTGGGCTGCAGGTTTCTCGGAGAATTGTTTTTCAGTGTTCTTGTTTGAAAGAAGTACTCACAGACACATTTGCTTCTTAAAAATTTCCTTGAGCTACAGATCCATTACAGACCTATAAACACTACTATAGTCATTAAGAACCACACTGTTATTAATGTAGGATTTAGATTTGTATAATACACAATAATTTGCTGCCTGTGCTTGTTCACAATGATAGCTTTTAGTGTAGGACCCCTTGTACTGTAATGTCCTGCAGCCTTGCACCTGTGTTGTGTGCATTGGTATCGTGTTACAGGCACTTGGAGCATCACCTAAGTAGGAAGTAAACTTCTTGCTGACTGCAAAGACTTTCCACTGTCTCCCTAAATTAGATACAGGAGAGGGGAAGGATATTTGGTCAAAAAGCAGCAGAATTAAAGGCAGCAGAGATTTTATGCAGGCTTTGATTATGTGACTGTTTCTGACTATATTTTGGAATGTAAAAAATATGTTTATGACTTTCATTTAGTGCTGGCCAGTGTCTTGCTTGGAATACAGAGTTATGCCTTCCTCCTAAGTCTAATATAAAACTAAAGCTACTAGGTGACTTCTGAGAGCATGAGATGACAACAGCTTTCCTTAAAGCAGACCAAACCAGAACAAAAAGCAAATGAGAAGATATGCATTTGGGAAGTTGTTGTTGTTGTTTTTGTACTGGAAATTACAAGATCTTTCAGTCTTTCTGTCTTTCAAGCTACTTTTTGGCAACTGTTTTAGAAAGACTTAAGTCCTATTAACTGAACTGTAAGCTTCACTAAATTGTTTATTTAAAAACTGGTTATTCCTTTTATGCTCTCATAAGTTGTTACACATTCTTCTGATTAATGGAAAATACTATTGATCATCAGATGCCTTACGCTTTTGAACAGGTCAGCTGGTCTTCTTGATCCAGGAATGCTCGTGAATATTCAGCAGCCTTTGATCAGGGATGATGGTACAGTCCTCCTAGCTGCTGATTCCAAGGTATTAATGTCTCACTTCAGTTCTGAGATATCTATTAATTTGTTCAGATTACTTTATCTATTAGTCTCAAATAGTTGTTGCACATAGTCTCAAATAGTTGTTGCTCTTGAGAAGATAAGGTTGTGATAAGTGTGAAGAACTGTATGAATGGATATAATAAATTGATCGATAGGATTGTGGTTTCTTTTGGCTAGCATATTTCTGCAAAAGGTCAGCTACAGGTAGTTCTCAATATAATGTCTCATCTGTGACTAGGATTGATAATTAGAATAGGATTTAAAGATAACTGAGAACCATTGTTCTTCCTGGCATTCAGGAAGAAGGAAAAGGTGCATAGGGGAAAAGGAACAAAAAGATTGAAAATGAGGGGGAAATTATACATGATATATTAACTATAATTTTGATTTACTAATACAGTGTTTCCTTTTTAGGCTGAAACAAGCCAGGGTGCCTTAGGAACACTAGCAAATGTTGTAACATCTCTTGCTAATCTCAGTGAGTCACTAAATAATGGAGATACTTCTGAAGTTCAACAAGAAGAGCAGTCTGCAAGTGAGATTACACGGTATGCCTTTATATTTATACCTTATTTAGTTATTTGTGTTCTATGTGGTGTATCCTTGCACTCATTCATTAAAGGAATTTGCCATTGTTGCATTAGACACAGTATAGATTGCCAGATTGCCCCTACTTTGAAACAAAATACCAGCTCTTTAGAGATCAGTTTTGGCTCTTGCCCTCTTGTGAAGAACTGTGTCCTGTGTTACAAGTGTAGTGCTCTAAAGCTAGACCAGATTTGGTTCTCAGAAAAATTAACAATGACTAGGTTGTGACCTTGAAAGACCCTGGGAAGAGCAACATTTCAATGCCATTTTATTTCACAGATGTATTTTATGTAAGCTTCTCCTGTGCAATGCTTGTGCCCTAAGCCCTGCTCTTTAAGAGTCTGTATTACAGGAGATTTATTTTTGAGATTGTGCTGCCATAAAATCTCCCGGTAATGTAGATTTAGAAAGAGTTTGAAGTCTTTCTTTTCTTAATGAAAAAGGAGCATGGAATATTATAATTTCCAGCACAACTTGAGATTTGCAAGGCTGGGATTTTTTTTTGTTGGATGTTTTTGGTTGTGTTTTTTGTGTGGGGAAGCAGATTGCTTTAATTTAGTAGTATAAGTTAATAAGACAAAATACTTGGACTCAAAACTGTCCACTGTTTCTCAAAAAGAAGATTTTTAGGAGGAGCTTAACTGTCGTGGTTTAAGAATGGTATTCTCCAATTCAATGTTCACACTTAAAATATGCTGCTACTTGCTCCCCCTCTGTCTCCAGTCAGAGACACAAAAGGCAGAGATCACAGGTTGAAATAGGAATAATTTACTGGAAACAGCAATGAGACTAGCTAACAAACAGTAACAGCAAAATGAAACCGTAATAGCCACAACATTAATAACAGAAGGTATAAGAAAAATGATTTACACAGAAAAGCCCCTGACAGTAAACAAATACCAGACCAGTCTGCCCCCTACACTGACTGGAAAACAGCTCTCTGGTGAGAGAGAGAGAAAGCGTGACAGCAAGAAGGACATTAATTAATGTCCATCTGGGCTGGCTGGGTTTAAAGGAAGTATAATGGATAGTTCCACACACGAGAAAAACAAGATACTCTACCCAGAGAAGGAAAATGCTCCTTTATTTCTATTAATTAAGGCTGCTAAGTCTTTCATTTGAACTCTTCAAGTGAAGTGAATTAATATTTTAAAATACTTGACACTGCAATGTCAGCTTATGTCAACCTCTTACTCCTTCTTTAAAGCAGAAAAAAAAAAATATTATAATACCTCTCCCAAAAAAACATCTTGACAAAAAATGGCAAAGAAGCACAGTACCATAATAATGTCCACTGGTATGAAATTGGAACACAAAATTCTTCTTTACATTTAAGCTCTGTTAATCCAAAGAGAACTTACAGTGATCTGTTTGGGTAATGATCCAGCAACAGCTTGGGTATAAAGAAGACCAGGGACCAGTCTCTCTTGCATTACTGTCATAAGGCTTTTAAGGCTCTATGTATACTGGGAGATCAGGAGTGCCTGCCTATATTTCATCTTAAGGGAAATGAAATTCAGGCATATTGTCTAGAAGAAAACCACGCTGTTCTCCACTGTTCCAAAAAGCCAGAGATCAAGAATGGGGACAAGGAGAGGGACTTTGTTCTTCAGAATACATCTGGTCTGTAATCCTCACTGAATCTGTGAGAAGGGGGAATAGAGAATGCTAAGTACAAGAGGACTGTTGAGATTTATGCCCAGCAGACAACTAAGCCTCACACAGCTGCTCCCTCAGTCGAGTGGGACTGATGACAGAATCAGAAGGGCAAAAGTGAGAAAACTTGTGGGTTGAGATAAAAGCAGTTTAATAGGTGAAGCAAAATCCACACACGCAAGCAAAGTAAAGAAATTAATTCACTACCTTCCATGGGCAGTCAGGTGTTCAGCAACCTCCAGGACAGCAGGGCTCCAGCACATGTAACAGTTACTTCCAAAGACAAATGCTACCACTTCAAAGATCCCCCCACTTCCTCTTTCTCCTCCCTTCTTTATGTAAGTGTGACATCACAGTATGGAATAATCCTTGTATCAGTTGGGGTCAGCTGTCCTGGATGTGTCACATCCAAACTTCTTATGCACACCCAGCTTCCTCACTGAAGGGAGGACAAGAAGCAGAAAAGGCCTTTACACAGTGCAAGCACTGCTATGCATTAACAAAAACATCTCTGTATTATCAACATTGTTTTCAATACAAATCCAAAATATAGCCCCATACTAGCTACAGTGAAGAAAATTAACTCTATCCCAGCCACAACCAGCACAGCACAAGGCCCCTTTACTAGTACAAAACTAGGATAAAACTATCAGAGCAGGATTTACAGTATGAAATCCTTCCCTTATAGGGGAGATCTTTTACCAGCAGTATGTGGGCACATCTGTTTGTTTTATTAATGCCCAAAGAGTACAGAGGGACCAAATTATAATGAAACATCTGACCTTGTGTCATCCTAAAGAGTTCTTGTGTATGTTGCCTCTAAGTGGAAATATTTTATAGCATTTAATTTGAGCACTGTGAAGTTTTTAAGATCTAAGGAATCACTCTTTCATTGTTTACTTATATTTTAGGGCATTTGATACTTTGGCTAAAGCACTTAATACCACAGATGGTACAACAGCTCATAACGTGGCAGATGGGATGGATCCTACAGGAGGAGGGAATATTCATGTAATCAGTAGAGATCAGTCAACACCAATTATTGAAGTGGAAGGACCCCTACTTACAGATACACATGTCACATTTAAGGTAGGTGCTTCTTTAAATGTCTTACTAAACAAACTAATGCTTAAGATGTATGAGCTCCTACATAATTTCTTGTCTCATATTCCCAATTTGCATTCCTTGCCAGTAGTAATGAGTTATTTAGTACAATTTTCCTTTGACAACTTCTTGTCACACTGTTGATTGTGATGGACTGTGAGAGTACTTTGAATGTTTTGCTGGTTATTTACCGATGATAAAAACTAGTTTATGTCTGAACTATATGTGTTGTACTGTACTTTTATTTTTTGCAGCTGACAATGCCCAGTCCGATGCCAGAGTACCTTAATGTACACTACATCTGTGAGTCAGCATCACGACTCCTCTTCCTCTCTATGCACTGGGCTAGGTCCATACCTGCGTTTCAAGCTCTTGGGTAAATGGACATACTCTGTTTGAATGGTTTGCTTTTGAATGAATTTAAGCACTCATCTGAATGCTTCCAAATATTTTGAACTTTTTAGTTAATATTCTAAAATGTGTGAAGACTATGCAATATTCCCTGTTTTGAAGAATAAAATAGAAGATGGCAGAAGGGAGGGTAACTACAATATCTGATGTTACTGTAGTTACATAAACTAAAGCCAAATCAAAAGCAAGCATTAATTTGTGGAAATTAAATGCTTTCTTTTGATACCTTACTAAAGAATTGATGAGCACCATTTCACAGATAACCCAAAATGTTTTCCCATAGTCTATATTTTTTTTTACTTCATGAAATACTTGTAATATGCTAATATATGCCTGTTACCAAAAAGTTTTGCAATAGATTAATCCTGATTATGAATTGTTATACATAACATTAATTATACATAGGGCAATACCAAGCTGATATGCAAACTACCTAGTGTTGTTTGATTTTCTGCTGTTTGTAGGCAGGACTGTAATACGAGCCTTGTGCGTGCCTGCTGGAATGAACTGTTTACCTTAGGGCTGGCACAGTGTGCACAGGTGATGAGTCTGTCCACTATCCTGGGAGCGATTGTCAACCACCTCCAGAACAGCATACAAGAAGGTATGTTACCAGTGCTGCTAACAATACAGGGATTTTTGGATAACTTTGCTCACAAGGTGTTTCCCCATCAGTGGCTAAATTGTTCACCAGGAACCAGGAGAAGATGAAGCTTTCTCTTGCATAATTATCTTTCCCCTGGTGATTTACAATTTTCTTGCACTGTCCTCAAAGAGATATCTGTGGGATAGAAGTGTCCATAGAGGCAGGGTGGTCTTCTATGCCTGACTGATATTACAGAGAAAGTACATCCTAAAATACTCCTTGGATGTGCTCAGAGGGTTTTCTTCCCATCCAGATGTATGTTTTTTCCTCTTAGAATAATGATATCCTCTTCCAAACCACACCAGACTTTTTCCTTCAGGAACTTTCCTTCTCCTCTTTGTGGTGTAAAAACACAACGTTTGCCAATTATCACAACAAGCATATTATTGCATGTATAATGGTTTTGGATAATGCTGTAATGCAATAATGATTCATGCATTTTGAAGTGCCCTTGAAGCATTAAGCAACCTCATTTCTTGACATTCTTAACAAGATGTATGTAATTTTATTTTTTAATTCAACGTTGGTCTGTTGATAATGATGATTATATCTTGAATGGATGAAAGTCTGTTATATTTGCTTTTTTTCATTCTTTAAAGACACTTCCAATCAATAGGATTCATTAGCATGAAAATAATATTAACTTTTAAAAGGAGGAAGAAAACAATGCTAGCAGTTTTAAACTCTGCAAAGACAGCATAATACATGAGAACTACTTTAAATTTACATGTCCATTAAAAGCAGTTATAAAATACTATTTGGTACCATTTAAAAATATTTTTTATGGTGTCATTATTTTGCACACAGAAAAAAATTAGAAAATAGTTTTTTACTAAGGAGAGTAAAACAGATGTATTTTTCCAGAGCTGAAAGTATTAAATATTTTTCCAGATATCTTCTTTGTATATTTTATAGTTCGAAAATCAAGTTTTAATCTACTTTATTAGCTTCATCATGATAAAGTAAATTAGACTGAAATTTGATTCTTTAATGGATAGTATGCTTTAATTGCTTTCATAATGAATATAGAGTTGTTTCTTGTTTTGGTTTTTTTTTTTGTTGGTTGGTTTTTGTTTTGGTTTGTTTTCTCATTCAAGAGAGCCTGGACAGTCCCAAAATACAACAGAGTGCTGCTCCTTTCCTGGAGTTGAAAAGATCAGTAGGGAAACCTGCATATTCGATGTTCTATGCAAAGTTAGGCTTTATATCTGTTTCAGAATACACAGAGCTGTATATTCCACCTTTGCTCCTAGCAGTGGAGAGGAGTAAGTGGCAGGGCTGTTACAGCTGGTTCTACTTCTGTTCTCATGCATCAATGTTGTAAAAAAATAATTTTTTTCTAGAACCTGTACTTGCACTCATACTGTGTTAGCTGAGACCAGCCAATAAAAGAGGATCACTAGTGTTATTTACCTGTTCTGCAAAGTTATCATGTTACATTGTGTATTATACGTTCAAAATTCAAAACAAAGTAAAGAAATTTCAGAACTTTATTTATTAGTGATGAAGCTACTTAGAAACTCTGGAATTCTAGTTTGCTTTTCCTGAGTTTTTCTGGACCATATTTTCCCACTTAATACAGGAATAAAAACATTACATCTATCTCCATCCATCTTGAGTAACTAAAAATTTGTATCACAATTAATGATTTAAGAAATGTAGATTATGCTTTCATTCTTATTTCAAGACTGTGCAAAAAATGGTTCTTCCATTAATTTAATCTTCTTACTGCAGTTTCAGAAAATAGATCAAGTCATAATAAACTATGTCAAAGATTCTGTTTAAGCCACATGGAGTCTAAGCAATCCTGTTAACTATTAGCTGTATAGAGAAAAATACAATATTCAAATTAAAATTATATTAAATACTAGCGTTGGAGATTGTGACTGGAATAAAATTATTCTAACGTGTTTTTCAAGGAAAGGTTTTTATCCCTTGTAAACTGACTTTTGGAGTTTGATAATAGTAATTATATATTTTAAAAAATGTCTTAATGTATTCTCTAATGCTTTTATTCCTTGACTAGTTTGTAGATATGCAGTTCAATATAAGGATTTCTATTTACCAAAACAGAAATCTCTCCCTTCCTAGGTTAGCAGCTAATACCACTTACTCATAACAGATCTATAAATAAAATACATCTTTTAAATAGAAATTTTAAGATAGATTATGAACGCAATATAAGGAAATGTGATCTTTCAAATGATAGAAGATACTGTGTATGTGTATTTCAGTGAATTTACCCTATCAGATGGGAAAAAGACTATTTACCATAGCTAATGAAAAGTCACTCCTGAAAGTACAGATAGAGGAGAAAGCAGCACTGTTATTACTGTTCTTGCATTCACTTTTGGAAAGGCTCATTCAATAATGTTTGAATTTAAAATCAGGGTTGTGCGTTAGTATTTGCTTTGTGCTTCTGTTCATTCCCAGAATCACTCTAGCCATTTGTAGAATAATGCAGCATCATTTCAGAATCTCTGTTTAGAACAGTACATCACTGGAAAAAGTTTGGTGTGGCAGATTATGCTACCCTGGCGACAGGATAACATTCTGTTGCTACAATGTTCTTAACATTATTTGCTAGCTCCGGGTCTGTCTCAGACTTGATAAATTCACTTTGCTTTCATAATAATTCAGGCCATCCTTACATGTTAAATGGTTCTAAGACAGAAAAAGACTTGCAAATATCATTGACTTGGTTTATAAAACTTTATTTGTTAATATATTAGAAATGCTTGAGCTCAGATGAAATAGTAAGCAATATCTTTTTGTAGATAAACTTTCTGGCGACAGAATAAAGCAAGTCATGGAACACATCTGGAAACTTCAGGAGTTCTGTAACAGCATGGCCAAGCTTGATATTGATGGATATGAATATGCATACCTTAAAGCTATAGTCCTTTTTAGCCCTGGTAAGGAATTTAGTAATCACATCTTTTTAAATAATAAGTCTTAATATGTAAATTCTTTAGCATTTTTTAAATGAGACTAGTGTCTTGAGATGAGACTCATCTGTTAAGTTGCAGATAAAATTATTGTTTCATAATGATTATCATAATATGTGTCTTAAAATAACTTCAGAGCAACATATCCATGTTATTTACAGTTCAAATCTATCAGGTGTTCCTGTATATCCATCCTAGAAGATTAGATTCTCAAGTTACCTTCAGCTGAGAATCTATGAGTAATAAATTATCTGGAATGTGTGCTAGCAATATTAGTGAGGTAAATGGTGAGGGGGATTAGAAGAAATGCATTTTCCAAGTGACAAAAAGAAATTTGCTTCAATTTTAGTATTTTTAATATACTTATAAGAGGAATAGCTGAAATATGAGCAGAAATACCTATTGTATATGAAACTTCCACAAAATCTCAAAAACTGAATGTAAATAGGCTGTTTTCCATTTGTTACTAAAAAATTACAGCAGATAGCTAAAGCAGTTTCTGAAATATGAAAATTTACTCAAAGAAGACACTTGAGATTTTCTGGAATGATAAAAAACTGGAAGTGGCAGTCTTTTCAGCAAAGATGGAAATGTTTCAATGACACAGTTAATCTAAAACTGCTAACAGGTTGAGTAAAAGGGAAGGTTTTGCTCAGAAATGCATATTATTTATTTTAATTCAAAGGTATTTACCACTTTGTATTTAATAGAATACAAAGTAAAAGGATATATTGGTATTGGTGTGTTTGCTTGGGGGTTTTTTGCATTGATAACTATTTCTCTCTTTGTAATAAAACTTAATTAGAAGATACTGGTGTCCTGAAATGTTCTTTTGGATTTTTTGGGGGAGATTGTCCCATTAGAGTTAGGTTTGTTAGGGGTTTTATTTGAGTTGGAAAAGCAAGAAACTATCCAAACTCAATGTAGCTCTTTCCTATTTCAAGGGACAAGCAGTTTGGACACATGAGTGAAGATATTTCGGCATACTAAGAGAGGTGATATTTTGTGGGTTTGATTTTTTTTTTGCTCTGAGAACATGGCTGTCTGAGGAGCTGAGCCAGCTGGAATTAAAACATGAGACAGACTTGACAAGATTAAGACATTGATCTATCAAGAGAATAACCCTAGCTACTGCTTAGCCAGCCTAGTTAGAACAAATCACAGAGACAACCATGTTTACATTTAAAGAGGCAAAGCTAAAAACAAATTCTGTGTCATTGCCTGGTACACACACACAGGCTTAATCTTTGTCCACTTTCTTATGGATACACACAGCTCTAGAGAGAAAAGTGAACAAGCTAATTCTGAAACCAGGAAGTAAATGTTTATCTTTATACAGCTAGCATGTTAAACATCACAATACCAGAGAAATACTTCATTGAAATTAAATGTGAGAGTCTTATAAATACATTTATTTCACAATGTATAGGGAAACAATCGACATACAGAAATGTTTTGTTTCTTTAGATCACCCTGGTCTGACCAGTTCAACCCAAATAGAAAAATTCCAGGAGAAGGCACAGATGGAATTGCAGGACTATGTACAAAAAACCTATCCAGAAGATACTTATAGGTATTTATTTCTAAAGTACCCAAAGTAATGTTGTGGGCTGTAGCTAACAGAAGTACAAAATAATGTCATTGATGGTTTTGACATCTGGGGTTTGGGGTTTTTTCTGACTGTTGGTGAGAAAGAACTAAAACCCAATTCATAGAAGCAGGTTTGTTTAAAGATATGTAGAAACAAGAACAGCTGTCTATCTTCCTCCATGTAAATCAAATTTATTAGTACGTTCTTGGTTTTTGAGGGGTTTGAGACTGTCATAGTCGTGTTTAGAAAAGTAAACAGACTTATTTGTTTAGAAGTTTGGGGGATAACTGCTTCAACTGACTAATTCGCACTGCTTCTTTTTTCAAGTTATTATTTTAAAGTCTCTTTGACAACTAAAAGGTGATTATCATCCTTGAAATGTTTTTTAAGTTGCATATGCAGGAAAATGTTAAAACTGCCAGTTATAGCCCTTGGAAAAACGATGATACATATAACAAGGAGCAATAACCATTTCTCAAACTTCTGTTTATAAGAAATTCCCACATCCTAGTTATTTTCTCCTCTGGGTTTGGTGTTGGTTTTTTTTTTTTTTTTTTTTTTTGATTTCCAAGGACTTCTCTGAAATTATTTAGCTTTTTTTTTCACTTCTCAACTCTTCTGTCTGTTATGTGCTAGAAACAATTACTGTATTTTCTAACAATCTCCATCAAAACTCAAAATTCATCAACACAATAATTCTCTGCATTTTCAGGGAACTACTCACCTCAGTCTGTAAGATATACCAGAGCATGTTCTTTTTTACTGTGAAAGGCATCCTCATGTAAAGAAGAAATCCCATACACTTAAGCATTGTCTGAGGGTGAAGTAACTAAAAAGAAGAAAAAAACCTGTCTGAAAAAGAGAGCTTCTCCCATCTCTGTTTTCTGCACCGATCTTGCAGAATTAACACTGTGGTGCAATGAAAATAGAATTCTCTGCCTCAGAAATATCCTCAAATCCCACATTCTTCCATGTACAATTGAGGACTTCTGGTTTGATTAGTGAGAGCTGAATATCTACTATAAAACTAAATATAAAATTTGTTCCATATACTTACTTCTCATAATAGTGTCTCAGGGAAGAAAATCAGAGTTACATTCCCCAAGCAGTGTCTTGTATTTTAACTAATAGTGTCTCTATCTCCATGCTCCCCTATAGACCAAGTTTAGAGAACAAATCTGTTTATTTCTGAGCAACTGAGTGCTGGTAGAAATTAAGATAAGGGATAAGTGTTACAATTTTCATAAAAACAACAGCGTAGTTTGAATCTTTTTGCCCTAAAGTTTACAAGATATGGTATATTAGCAGAATGGACCTTAGATATTTTCGCCATAAATATTCAAGCATTTTCCAGAGCACCTGTGGTCAGTGCTACCTGAGGTTTGCTATTACATGGTTCTGGTTCAGAAAATTTATTTGGTTTAGCATTTGTGATGCACATCTGCCATATGAATGGCTGCAAAATGCTTTCATCACTGTCCTAAATTTCATATTAATGGAAGTCTAGCATTTCAATACAGTCACTTCATTGTATTGGATATCTGTTAACATCTTGGTAAATAAAACACCAGGGCAATTTGGGAATATTTATGCTTAACAGTACATTCCCCCAAATTCCTTCTCTCATTAGAAGCCGATTCCCTTTTTTCTGTTTATGTACATCCAGCCCCCTTCCTGCTATCTCATTTGGCATGAAGTTGCTAGGCAACTGAGAACTATGCTGTTTATGGCTGAAATTTTAATTAAGCATTGTACTCTTAAAATGGTGCAAATGTTCACACTAATCAACATGAATATTATTAGTCTCAGCATTGTTTGTCCAGAGCTGGGAATTTCAAAAGCAGGCCAAGAAAATTGTGTGTTTGTACGTACATGTTCTATCTACAAAGGGCATTAACATGTCCCTTTCATTGGAAAACTACAAAGCTACTTAGCTTTCATTTTGCTTGCAGGATAGAACAGCAACCATTCTTTTTGTGGTGTAGCCAAATTAGCTTTAATTGCCTCTTTACACCTATTCATGAATTATGGTAATAATAAAAGCAGATCCAGCTCTTTAACCATAGAGTATCTTAAACTGGTCTTACATGTATTTATAATCCACTGAACTTCTTTTTCAGGCTAGCCCGGATCCTAGTTCGCCTGCCAGCACTTAGGCTGATGAGCTCTAGCATCACTGAGGAACTGTTTTTCACAGGTCTCATTGGAAATGTTCCCATTGACAGCATAATCCCCTACATTCTCAAAATGGAAACAGCAGAATATAATGGTCAAATAACTGGCACGTCTGCATAGAGGAAACAACGTAATTTGAGGGATTGAAGTAATTTTCACAAAACCCGTATAATTATGAAGTTAAAAGAGTAGTGTTTCAGTATGTGCAGATAATTCCAATTTGTTATCAGTTTCCTGACAGATTTCTCCTTGTCTTTTTTTGATGTTGACAAAATTTAAAGCAGCTATTAAAAGACCTATTATAGGACCTTTCCTGCCACAAGGAATATTTTGGATGCCTTTCATTTAAAAGGCCATAGATTACTGAACATACTTTTCACATGCTTTGTATTTAGAAACTATCAGTGGTTAAAAAGAGTTTTATAATATCAGAGTAGTAATAAAATTACTTTAAAAGTAAAAAGAACAGTATGTATATATTTAAAAATATCCTTGGAATGAATGTCTAGCAAATGCCAGGGTATAATACTAGCACTTTGTAATCACTTCTTGTCAGAGCAACAGCATCATCAACATCCTGTTTATGAGTATGGCAAATGAAAAAAAGTGTATGTCCTTAGTCAAAATGCTAGCGATTTTTGTAAAACTGTAGAATGCTAAAGGAGACAATCATTTAATCTACAAAAAGTCACTTGCTGTTATGTTATGCATGAAATATTAATGTGGATTCTTAAATCAGATATCCACATTATATAAAACTT
This sequence comes from Camarhynchus parvulus, assembly GCF_901933205.1. NCBI lineage: Eukaryota > Metazoa > Chordata > Aves > Passeriformes > Thraupidae > Camarhynchus > Camarhynchus parvulus. The sequence goes on along the minus strand of NC_044582.1, from coordinate 20,104,368 downwards.
TATCTGTTAAATTAGTGCAGTTGTAATACACGGTACAGTGCAGTCATGTTATGTGCTACAGGAATTCCCCACACTAAAGAAAAAAAGTGTTTGTCACAATAATGATTAAATATGCAGGTTCCTTAAAGTGTTTATTCAGACAAACACAATCATGACAAATGTTATTCTAGGAAGCAGCCTTTTGACTTAGGAGAAAATCAGTCATTAACTGGAAGAGCATTATTTAAAATAGACCTGTGTGATGCTCTTTGAGTATGCTCTTTGTATGCTCCAAATTTACTCCTCCTCTCTGTACTTTGAACACCCTCATAATGTAGCCACAGGGTACAATTTAAGACCTAAAATGTGTAGAACCTCTCGGTTGTCAGCAAGAATTTATTACAAAGCTCTCTCACTTTATTTCTCCTTCCCTCCCTCATGAAGCACTCCTGATTTTGCAGTGTTCTCAACTTTCCTGTCACTCACTTTGAAACCAAAATATAGTTAGGATTTACTTTCACTCATGTACAATTGCAGTTGATGACTGATGCACCATGGAGGTATAAGATGAACTGCTTTTTAATTGTCTCAAGTGATGAGCCATCAACATGTCTGCTAGTAGTACTGGCCACTAGCTGCTAGCATAGGTTTCATTTTAGTATAATTTACTATTATGGCTGTTCAGTATTTCAAAATCAAAGATTTTTTTTTAAGTCATAGCAATTAATACCTTCATCTGATCCTGGCACATTAGATGCATTAATTATTTTAATTATTTGTGTGTTAGAGGCATTCTTACTTAAGTAGATTTATGGGACAAAACTGATCTAATGGTAAGTTCAGCACTTTGGTTTTTCTTCTGTTTTTGATATTTATTTAGAAACATCAACTAGGTTGGTGTTTGTGACTTTTCAGAGTCTGAATTGTAGCCAAAAGACCTTAAGCAGCTTTAGATAAGGCTTCTAAAGTAACAAAATGAACTTGTATACTTCATGTTTGTTAGGAGGCTGATATTTGTAGCACTTACTGTGACACAAAAGACTATTTAATTTTAGCTTCTGGATGCATTAGTCTTCTATAGTTACTATTTTTAGCACATTCAGAATCTTCTTTTCTCAGAAGGGTATTACAGAGTTCCAGTATCCATGCAGAGATTTGTAATACTGCACTTGTATCTGTCTCAACTTTTGCTATAGCAAATGAAATTGTCATATTGTTCATGCGATGGATAGTCTGCTCTCTACATGTGAAGACAGCTGGACTTCAGCTTTTAGTACCAACCATTTGATTGTAGTGTAACTGCTGTGGGATTGTGTCAGCACTTCTGCTGCACAGTCCTTATGTTAAGGGTATACAGCTTAAAAATTAAAAATTATTAATCAGAAACAGTAGCTACCTTGGAAGCAGTAGTGGCTGCTTTTGTTAAAATTTAAAATTTTATTGGATTATGTCATTGTTCTACAAGAATGCACTGAGATATTTTGATTTTTTTAATTGCCAAAAGGATGACAGAACTTAATTTCCTTTCAGAATTTAATAAAAATTATTTAAGCAGATAAGAAAACATTTTAATGGCAAATTAAATAGTCCTTAGAACAAAAACTAGCCATTGGAATATTTGGTTTTAAATCTCAATACACACCAGCTAGCTTTTTCTTGACAAACATCATTTCAACTTCCAATTTTTCAAGTAAAAGTGCCCCATTTTCTGTGCGAAAATTTGTTTGTAATTTTTATTACTTGTGATAATAACACTTCAGAAAAGAAAGGCATTTTAGTTTCTTGGGAACAAAGTGATCACACGAAATAAAATGTAAAATGTGTGCCTTGCATTACATATGGAAATCAAAACAATGAATATCATGCAGTTCTGTTTACAAATAAACTACACTCCCCACAAATGCAAGGCCACATAATTATATCCTTGCTCAAACCCTGCTAGTTACTTACTCTACAAATAGTTATTAAATAGCTTATTAGGGATAAAATATTAATTTTTGTAAACTAAGTAATAACCATGCAATCCACAGTTGTGCATGCATTTAATAGATGAAATTAAGCAGTTCCATCCTTAAGATTTGGATATTACCACCTAAAAGCTACAAAGTCCCTCTCTGTGCAGCATCATTAGCATAATTTGCTGGCTTGCAGAGTCAGAACCAAGCTACTTAGTTCTGACACCATTAACAAAAAGTACTCTTTCTAACTATACACTATTTTGATTCCAAGACTAACATTTTGGATTGTAGAAATTTGAACTTATATGCATGCCTGGGCTGTTTCCTACCCAGGAAAAGGACTTTGTGCTTCCCCTCTTTGAACTTCACATGGTTCCCCTTGGCCCATTTCTCCCCATAACAATCCATCTCAGTGGCAGTAGGATCCTGTGATGCACATAGTGCAGCTGCACAATCAAGCACGCTTTGCACGGTCTCTGCAGAAAATAATATTGCAACACTGACATAGTCTTCGAATTTCTGAGGTTTGTTACATCCCTCCTGCAGTGACTGGAAGACGGTAACAGGCTAATCTTAGTAGCTTTACTGTTAAATTAGTTTTGGTTATTTTTCTCCTTGGAAAGTGCAAACTTTTCCTTATGAATATGGGACAGGAGAGTTTTTTTATATTGTAACAATTATTGAAGAACTATTTCTTGAGTATTAAATATAGAAATAGCTTGTTTTCATAAAGGTGAAATTTAAATGCCAAACTTGTTTTCACGAGAACTTGCAGTCAAACTATCACAGTTAGAAAGTGATTCTAGGAAAAATTCATCTCACTGAAGCTCTGCTTAGTGCCAAAATTTATTCTCTTCAGAAGTTTTGAGGTTCTATTTCTGCTGCTCTTCAAATGAAAATATTTTAACTTGGCAGAAATACAATAATAAATTATCTGATTAGATTTATCTGAACCTGAGCAAATGTGTATACTAGTCATAATTCAGTCAGACAAATGCTAGAATTCTGTGCTGACTGAGACTGGGGCATGATAATGAGGCAATGCTGGGAATGATAATGAGGCAGTAATGTCCACTGTGCTTCATTTGTTTTCCAACTCTTTTGCAAAGGAACTGGATTTCAGTCTTGTAGATAAAAAGCATTTGGGACTAGCTTTGTCATAATCATTTTAATTACATTTTTGACAAACATAGGAAGGTATACTCTTTTCTTCCTTTTATTTACTTACATTGGACTGTAGAATCAGAACTAATACCATGTGCAAAAGTAATCTTTCTCAGCCTATTTACACTGCTTATAAGTTGTCTGCAATGCTTTTGGTGTCTGTGGAGTTACTCTGGCATGAAACTGGTAGAGGAGAAAAGAGTTATCTCCAAGGAGAGATCCTTCTAAGAGGTCATACAAGGCTTTCTATTAGCTGCCTTAAAATGTTAGCTCATTAAGAAGGCTTAATTTTCAGAGCACACTGTGGCAAGAAACTATTGTTGCTGTCCACTGATTAGTTGGCGTCATTTGCCAAATCTCCTTTCACCATCTTCTGAAGCCCATGGCCCCCAGACAGCCATGATGCCTCTGGTGAGGAGCTCTGGTTCCAGTGCGTGCAGAATCCAGCAGCTCTGCATCACCATTACAGTTCCCTTTGGCAAAGGGCAAATTCTGAGGCTGCCACAGAGAAACCAAGTCAGGGCTGAAGCTCCCAGGTGAAATCAGTTTCGTGACTCTTGTTTCTCCTTTGGCAGAGACTGTAAAACACTTGTATGGTTTTTTTATTGTTCTGTATAGTACACAGAACTCACAGAGTCCTGAATTACTTCATTCAGGATACTGCAGGTGTCAGTAGGTTTTCCTACCCATTAAAGTTCAGACAGTAATTAGGATTCTTTCTTGATTACCTGCTGTTTAATTAGTAAAAGACAATTAAAAAAAAAAAAAAGGCACCAAATAGCATGACTAGCAAAGGGTTTCAGGAATACAGTTTAACCAGGAAGACAGAACTGGAAATGAATGGGCTGAGGGTACTGCTCAAGCAGTGACAAAGCAGCTTCCTGCACTAACAGCACCAGTCAGGGCCCTGTTTGAATCAGGAGAAGTGAGCAGTAAAACTGGCAGGTCAGTCAGACACACAGGTGTACCAGCACACATCTACTGGATGATACCATCCTGGAAAGACCAAAAATGTTGATTTTCTATTTGAGATCCCTTTCTTCCTCCCCTGTTACTCTTAATAGTGCAAAAGCAGGTGTTTTTTACCTACTCTTGTCCATAAGAGGAAAAGCATAAATGCCAGAAAACATAGGCCGATGCCCACCTGTTCCCAGGGTTTGCCATACTGGCTATACAGCAGAGCTTTTGCAGTCGATGGCTTTGGTGATAAGCATGGGCCAGCTGACAACAGCACACAACAGTGTGCAGTCCTAACACTTCCCAACATCCAGGAGGGATCAGCGAAATGAGGGCATGGTCACCCTAGAGAGGAAAGTGAGGGGCAGAGGAAGGACAAATTGCCAGCATCTACTGGATCTACTTAAATGACAGGAACTTAGTGTAGAGACAGCTTTATATGAAAAATCACCAAGAGAGGATGGCAAAGGAGAGCAAATGAAAGCATTTACTGTTTGCACCTTTTAATTCTAAAGTTGCCGAGTCATTTTAACAGTAAATACTCCTGAATTAAGTTCAGGCTTATTGTTTGATGCCATTAGCCCATCTTGTTAGATAATGCTACAACCCTACTTCAGCTGCAATCAGTGTTATCAACATATGGGAAATTATTTGTGAAAAAAAAAATCACAACATTATTTATACTGGGGTTACAAGTTAAAGTAAAATTCTTTGTAAAGTTTAGATGATCTAAGTTTAAGCATCTGAAGTTAAGATGTTTTTTATTGTGAAGTCATGCTAAGTTCATCACAGGTAGTAGTACTGTTGTGATGTTCCATTAATGCCCACAATCTGCTCAGTCCTCTGAGTTACATGAATGCTTTGAAAATGGCTTATTATTGTTAAATTCCTGCCTTTCTTTTTAGGGGGTTTGATAGAGTTGTACATGTCTATTTTGTGCCTCCCACCATTGTGCATTTCTGCATGTTCAGTTCTAGAACTCACTTGAGCAGATGATGCATATGTAAATAGCTGTATGTATGTATGTGTGTATGAATGTATATGTTTATACCTCTCTGTCTAAATATATTCTGTACAGTGTATAGGAAATGTGTAGTGTATGTATATATGTACAGATATGGAGCCATTATTCATCTATTATGTGCTAAAATTTTTTATTCATTTGCTAATCCAGAGCTTCCTAATTTGGTGCATCCTCACAAATTTCAGAGCTTTGCACCTTTTTTCTAAACCACTCTGCATTCACTATTTGCTCTTTAGAACTGACAAATATATTCCATTAATTTTCTGGTTTTTACATTATTCTCTTTACCTTTTCTCATTTGACCTATAGAGGTCTGCCAGTCAATAGTTAATTGAGCATATAATGCCTTTTTAAAATAATGAATAAATAACTATAGTCATAGAAAATGCTTCCCTGTTCATTATATACTCATTCTCTTCCAGCCCTCCTGAGATACTTTTGAAAAGTTGTATTTTTTGTGAAGCTTGGTAAGAGACTGATTTTTTTTAAGTCTTCATCTGTGGCTAACTGAAAGTAAACCAAGTTGCCATTTATCACTGAACTGCAGCACACAGAACAGGAGGTAATGGATGCTGTTTAAGAAATCAATAGTCATATTGTCATAGTGATCTCATGAAACCAAGCTGTGAGTTATAGACTGTGTGCTCTGGTCAGTGAAAAAGCAGCTCTGGTACAATGGTAATTAAATAGTAGGGACATTGCAGGTAGTTTATTTCTTAGCAGGCATCAAGACATCTTCAGGATTTTCACAATGCATTTCAATTGTATATTCACTTTCCAAAGTTTTTATTTTTATTTTCCAGTCTAAACTGAACACAGCTAGTTTCTTAATTTAGTTGTCAGATTGTGTCCCTTTCCACATTCTGTCCTCTCCTTGGTCTGCAATCTGTGCAGCTCCTGCACTGCCTGTGACAGACCCACTCCATGTGGGACCTGGACACACAGTTGGGAAATGAGATGTGAAGTAAGACAATTTCTTATTCATAATGAGGACTCAAACATTTACATTATCAAAGCTTGTTCTTCTTCTCTTTTGATGAAGCTAAAAAGGAAGCCTTCCATAAATTAAATCTGTTAACTGTGGGTTTTTTTACAAAAAGCATTTCACAGACTGTGCAGGACAGTAGTTCAGCAAGTCCTGTTTCTGTCATTAAAAAGGTGAAATAGAATTTTATGGGCATTTATTTCCACCTTTTGTGCTCACTGTGGCAAAGACTTGTGTATGTTTAATCCAATAATAAGACACTAATCAAAATAACATGAACTTTGTGCATGATTAAAGTGAACCACAAGTCTGAGGAAATTTTGGAAAGTTTGCTATGGAAAATGCTGAGAATGTTCTCTTTCTTGGTGTATTGGTTAGTGAGCATTTGTAAGCTTTTATTTCAAATATAGGAATATACCTGTAGCATTTCAAAACCTTATTTCTACAATTTTCAGCAGGAAAAATATGTAAATTAATGGCAGGAAGTTCTGTGACAGATGTTCCTTCCTTGGTGTCTGGACAATTGGTGGTGTTTGAATGCTTGCTTTCCTCTTTAAAGGTGAATAGAAACCTGAAAGTCTATTAAATTCACTGTACTGCAGGAACAGTTTTAAAGTTTGGGAAGCCAATTGGGGCATTAATGCAAGATTGAATCTGTTTAAAAACTCAACTGTGAATTCAGGAAAAAAAAAAAAAGAAAAGGCAAAGTTCAGTGAAACCAAATGTGTTATATCCACATTTGAATTGTTTGTATTCTGAAGAACAAAATGTGCTCCAATTTAATGGCAATAAAGGCTCTGCAATAATACAAGACAGGTCCATTTCACGGTATTTTCGTGATTGTGGGTTAAAGTAGGACTGAATAAATTTAAAACAAAAAAGCACAGTCTTTAAGAGGAAAACATATTACTTACAGACTGTATATATTAAATTTTCCATATATGGAATCAGGATCAAATGTTTGAGTATTTTTAATAATTAAGCTGTACTCTGAAATACACTGGAAGCCAGTGTTCATAGTTTCCTAGCTAAAAACTGCACAGTTGTATCTGTATTGGCACACTAGGGAGTGCTGAGCTCCTAAAAAACAGCAAATTTTTATAGAAGGAAGCATTTACTTTCAGTTCCTTGGGATATTTTCTGGAAGTCTGTATTCCTTATAATTTAGAAAACGATTGTTTATTTTAAAACTGCAGAAGTTTTTAATTTCTCCCAGTTTCTTTTGTGAAATCAGTATTATTGTGTGTGATAGCATTTAAAAATAATAGCATGGGGTTTTTTTAAACTAAATTTTATATCCGAGCAATGTCTTCAGTCACAAAGAGGAATTTGCATTGTTGTGTTTGTATATAGAGTATTGCAGTGCATGATTTAGCTTATGCATTTTATTAAATGCTGTTGTGATATTATATTGTTGTGGTTAATACTAGTAGCTAAATGAGGTTTCTACCATTAAAGTGAATTACAAATATAACTGCATTCTTGAGTTTTATTTTGAAGTTGATTTAAGTTTCTCTTGAACAGGAGCTGTCTAAGCCAAATACATAATTTACTATCTTTTAGGGAGAAACAGCAATTTGCCTTCACCACAGTGATTATCTTAGGAGAGATTTAACCGGGTCTGGTATAGAAAAGAAATCCCATTAACTTACTGACTCCAAGGAACTTCTCTAGGAGGAGAGATGGCTTTTCCTTAGGTTTTAATTCATCGTGAACAGAAAAGCTTTGAGTAGCCCCGAAGCTGTCGCTGCGGTGCGCGGGACCCCGCGCGCCCCTCACGCCCCTCACGGCCCGCGCGCCCCTCGCACCGCCGGGCCCGGGCACAGCGCGCGCCCTCCGCGGGCACTGCCCGGGACGGGATAGGCGGGGCGGCGGAGCCTCCGCCAGGGGGCGCGCGGGCGCGCTGCCTCCGCTTCCGGCCGCCGCCGCCATGCCGATGAAGGGCCGCTTCGCGGTGCGCCGGACCCTGCAGTACCTCAGCCAGGGCGACGTCGTGTTCAAGAGCTCGGTAAAGGTGATGACCGTGAACTACAACACGGCTGGAGAACTGAGCGAAGGCGCAAGGTAAGTGCGGGGCGCGGCGGGAGCGCGGGCTGCCCCTGCAAAGACACCGGGGCTTGCACGGGCCGCGCCCTCCACAGCGACAACGGGCCAGCCGTTGTGTGCTTTTCTCTTTCCTTCCAGAAAGTTCGTGTTTTTCAACATCCCCCAGATCCAGTACAAGAACCCCTGGGTGCAGATCATGCTGTTCAGGAACATGACTCCCTCGCCCTTTCTCCGGTTCTACCTGGGTAGGTGGCGCCAGCCGCGGGGACCGCAGGAGCCGCAGAGTAGTGGCTGGGTCGCGCCGGCAGCGTGGTGACCGCCGCGCCTGTGCCTTTCTCACTCGGCCCTGCCTCGGCTGCTGCGGGGAAAGAAGCTGCTTGAGCGGAAAAGATCTTTAGCCGTTAGCAGCTCCCCACGACTCACCCTCATGGAGATTTTGCTTTTCTACTTAAAATACTACATTACACATTAACCGCAGGAGGGAAGTAGAGCCTTCATTCCTGTGCGTGTAAAGCCTCTCTAAATGGCATGCAGGAGGAAGTGGTATCATTTGATACACTATTATGAATTTTTCTTGACAGACAGTGGAGAACAAGTTTTGGTAGACGTGGAAGATAAAACCAACAAAGAGATAACAGAGCACATTAAAAAAATCCTGGGGAAAAGCAAGTAAGTAGCACGCAGTAAGCTCATACATCATCTAGCATACATATTACAAACTTTTGTGGAATACAGAAGGAAATACTACTTTTCCTGGATAAAACTGACACGAGCAAGGTAAAGTCCACAAGGTAGGAACTGTTACTCGATCTTTCTAATAACCTGGGTCCAGGGAAGGGAGAGGAAATATTGCAAGTCAGACTTCTGATAGTAACAAACAGATCTCTTTTCTAGAGAAATGCTTGAAAAAGAAGAAAGAGAAAGGAAAAAACTATCACATCCAGCAACCTTTGGGCCCAAGAAGTATCATCTGCGAGAATGCATGTGTGAGATTGAAGGCCAAGTTCCCTGTCCTGCTTTTGTACCATTGCCCAAAGAGATGAGGGGAAAATACAAAGCTGCCATGAAAAATGAGGCATGAGCCTGATTTTCAAGATCTCAAGTCATGGAGCTATTTTGCCTCAGGACTGGACAATGAAGGTGCTTCAGTGAGAGACAAGAGGCAGCAGTTCCTGGGAACAGGAACAAGCAGGTTCATTCAATACAGAGAACTCTGCCTCATAAGCCTTCTTACAACTACAACTAGAATCATTAAGTGAAAAATAAATAAAAGTTAAAACTGGCACAAAAAAAAAGCTGTGGTTCTACAAAGTACTGCAGGTCACCACTGGAAAACAAAATTAATATAGTCTTATTTCTTATTCATGCCTGCAGGTAGTCAATTATGGCAAAACTAAGATCATGTTTTCTTTGGGATAGAGTGGCTAGACTAAAAAGTTAAATCTTAAAAGTAGCACAGAATTCCATAATTTGTAGAAAGTGGTGCAAAAGTCCATATTGTACCAATTAAAGACAGACAAATGATAACTCCAGTCTCAATTGAATTTTCCTAATGTATGTAGTTACGAATCAGAAACAGTTCAGAGTCTCATTTCCAGGAAGATACAACTTTTGCAGTTGATACTGCAGCTCTGAGAAGCACTGATCAAGTCAGGAATATCAGCAGGAAAGGAGAATGGGAAAATTGGTGTATAAAAGGCAAGTTTTACAATTACCAAAAAAAGCCTTTCTGAATCATTACAGTTTCTGCCTCACTGAACAATTACACCATCCCTGTAATATGTATAAACATGATAGATTGTACTCTACTGTACAGACCTTTACGTCAGGCTTATATGTACATGTCACTGTAGAACTGTATTGCAGCATTTCTGAATTCACAGTTGAATACAAAATTTCACACTGATGCAAGCATCCTGTACAAACTGTCAAGGACAAGCACAACACAAAATAAACATGTTGTTTTATTTAATCTCTTTTTACAAAGTTTTCATACGGAGTAGTGCATGCAGTTGTAACAAAAGTCGATGCTAACTAGTTATTGAGCTTTATGCTTAAGACATCTTCATTCCCTTGTGCCTTGCAAGCCTCACAGCAGTCCCTGTACGAGCAAAGGTCTTCACATTAGAGACGATTTTCTTATTAGGTGTCTAGTCTATCACAGTTAACACTGACAAAAAGCATGAGGTATCCTAGTCTGTTACCTGCTTTTAAAAATAATGTATTACATATACAATAAGAATACTTCAGTTATTAGTGTATTAGCCAGAAAATATAAACAAGGCAGGATAGTTGCAACCAGGATAAAACCACTTTTTACTGAGAAAGCTGAAGCCACTGAAACAGTTTTTCATGTTGATACCTAAAAAAGCATTAAGTTATAGTGCAGGATGCAATCCTCCTGACTAGCAACCAAGTCCGTCCTAAATAAGTGCCTTATACTATCTATTAGATAATTCCAGGGATTTGGTTTAGCTATCAGCAATTTTAGCTGCCTTCAAGAATCTGGTGCTAAGCACCTATGTTCTGTCAAGAGCTTTAAGAATCCTGTGTTCTTCTACTTGGTGCAAAATAAAACTTGGGGACTAAATCAGCTCTAATAAAACATCAGTATAAGAACTTCATGGTCTTAAGTGAACCTCTGCTACACACCTTTCAAACTCAAAATTAGGCTACACCAGACAGACCATCAGGTATCCTTGACTGGCTGGTCTGAGTTACTTCAACCCCTTGCTAGTTGTATTAAGTGAGGATATAGGTGGTTTGGTCTTTTTAAACAACAGTTCCACAAGTCCCTACCTCCATTTACTCACAGCTAGGAACCAGAGTTCCTGCTCTTTAGGTAACAGAGTTACTTGTCTCTAAAATCTTAAGCAGTGTTGGGGTTACAGCTATGCCAGTATCAGAGACATAATTAAAAGATATGCCCCATTCCACAGAACGTCACGCTTCTGAGTAAGCCCACTACTGTTAGTGCTATACAGTGTGATCTGCCTGATTTTCCTCTATTTCGGTTCTAAATAAACCCTTTGAGATTAACTCACCACCACCACTCCTGCAAACAGTGATTCCTGCTGATGGGTCTGTGCCTCTCAAAGATAAAAATCAAAGCAGTTAGATTCCATCTTTCTCAAAAACCCTGCCTTTGCCCAGCTGTAGGCCTTACTGCATCACAGGTACTGGCTGTCACCAGATCATCCCTCAGGTCACAGGATCACAATAGGTCTTCAATCTGAAGTTCCTTATTTAAAATAGGTATGCCTGATTCTCATAAAAACAGGGGAATCTAACATGAGAGAGAATTGCCATTTGGCACTATTGCAGCCAGACTATGTCTCCCAGCTTTCACAAAATTCAGTGGCATCTCAGCTTTCCATTATAAAGAAATTTGTTGCTTGGGTGCTACAAAATATTCCACTCTCACAAATATAACAAACATGATCATTCTGTCACCCAGAGGATTTAAAGGAATGTGTAGATTCCATAATGTAATGAGCAATTGGAGGTTCAGCCTTTATATTACAGATAGAAGTGTTGCTGGCCTGATGCTCCTTTCCCTGGAAATAAGCAAATGCTTGCTCCCTCATGAGCAGGTCTGAGCCAGCATGATGCTACAACACCATCGTTTTTGCTCAGAGCAAATGGGAAACCAGAAGTGATGAAAAGAAGCATCCAAATTTTACTTGGGAATCTTTATACAGATACTAAAAAGTTACTCATACTAAGATCAGTTAGATAGTTTTTCTCAGTCTTAAGATCCCTTTTATGTATTTATTAGCACTGCATAAACTTGATCTGTGAGTCTGTACATTCAGCACTCAGAGCATCACAGTAGCTCTATAACAGCACATTGCAAGAACATTATTAGCAGTTCAACTATCCTGGGTCAGGAGAAGATGAAGTTTTAGAAAAGTTTTCATCTCTTTTTAGTCAAAGCCACACGTGAAAGGCCAACACTACAGCAGAAAGCAGAAAAGAGGGCAAACCAATATTCCAACCACTTCCATATCATAGTTCCCTATTACCACTTAACCCCTGGACCAAAATAAGCATTCAGTAAGACCAGTTAGCATTAAAAAGTGCTGTAAAAAGTTATTTTAAAATTTCTTACTCTAAGCTTTTGAGACCAGCAGCATTCCTCAGTAATTCTTTCTTCAAGACTGCATAGTAGTGGCTATGTCTAAATGAAAGTGCTTTAAAGTCAGGATTCTCCCAATTCCCTCTTGTGACCTGTACTCCTGTCTGGAAGTATCTGCTTTACTTTCCCATATTTAACAACAGACTGAATTATTACACAACCCTATTGCTGCTTCAGCAGTTAGATTTCTCCTTCTGCTTTGCTAAGGTGTGTTTCAGTTCCTTTAAGTTCTCTGTCAGTACCTCCACCTCATCCAGTCGTCCACTATGTTTGGCATCAAATATATAAGCTTTAATATTATCTATCTGTTGGAGAAGCAGCTCTTCTTCTATAGCCTCCTCTCCAGAGATCTCACTGCCATCCTCCACTTCAAAGGGATTGATAGAGGATCCCTCTTCAAATGGATTCCCTGAATTCCAACTGCCCCCAGGCTTTTCAAATGGATTTTCATCCTCTTCAAAGGGGTTTGAAGTACTGCCAGGTGCTCCATTACTTTGTTCATCCTCCTCCTCACTTTCAAATGGATTATATTCTTTTTTATCACTTTGCTGAGCTGTGTTAGAGAAAGAAACCACTGGAGAGGTGTCTTTGGCAAATGGATTAGCAGGATCTTCTTCTACTTGAGGGGTATCCGCTTCATCCTCAAAGGGGTTTAGACAGGCTGGCTGATCACGGTCTTTGTCACACTGTGGGACATTCTGGGGTTTGAGTGTGGAAGTCGAGTGCTCTTTTGCTGGCAGCTGCTCAACAGGAGTTTCAAAACTCGTGTCCCCTTTGATCCAAGTAACATCCAAATGCTGTTTGACTTCTCTGAAGTCTAAGGAGCGTGTCCTTGAATGCTGAGACATGAATTTATGGTGCTCTCTTTCCCACTCTTTTTCACGAAGGACCTGAAGTTCCTCCCTCTGTATCTCCTCCTCTTCTGCCTGTTTTTTAGAAAGCTCAATAGCTTTCAGAGTTTGCTGTTGATCATATTCATCCTGAAGCTGCATCAGGTTCTCTTGCAACGTATGGACCTCATCTATCCTATTAGCTGCCTTTGCTTGCTTAATAAAGGATGTGATATTGTCAATCTGCTGAAGAAGTGGGTCTGCTCTCTCGCTCTCTCTCGAAATGCTAGATGTGGGTAACCAGCCTTCAGATTTTTTGACTGTTCCTTTTTTGATGTGAGTTTCATCACCGTTAACTGCAGATGCAGATATGGAGATAAATTCCTTCTGCTTTTCCTCTTGTTTTCCCTGTGCTTCAAGAGCAACCTAAACCGAAAAACATGTAGTAATAAAACACTGCAAGCTTGAAAAATTTCATTCTAAGTATCCATAGATACAAGTTAGCTGATCTTAAGACATTGTTGGCTGATGCTTAAAGGGATCAGCTGCAATTTTGGTTACCTTGCAGAAGATTCTTACTTTCATACCACTCCTTGTAAGTTTCCCTTGAGTTTGTGATGATACTGATGAAAAACCCATGGCATCTGCCTCTACAAACTCGAGGGAAACTAGGAGCGACAATTCTCTTTATAGAGGAAAAAAATGCCTAATGCAGCTGTGCAAAGAGTGGTCTAGATTGATCTGGACATCAGTCATATCACATAGAAGATCACTGATATCACTGTCTTTTGGAGTGGGATTATTCTAATTTCTCAATTTATACTTCAAGATGAAGTTGGCTTTAGTTTATAATTAAAGATATCATCCCTCCTAAAGGAAAAAAAGCCTCTCTCCCTGCAGAGGCATCCTTATTCTATTATGTTCTTTCCCACCAACAAAAGAATTTTCCAAATTCTACTTATGTGAGTGAATTCCTGAACACAATTTCAAAGTCAGTATAAACTAACATACTAACTTCAGGGCTTGCTCTGCACGCACTGCAGCAGAAACAGCCCATGCACCCAACTCCCTGCTGCTTCCTAGAAGTGTCCACCTTTGTGCCCACCTACTTCTGTTCTGGGCAGAACAAAGCAGCAGCTAGGCAAATGCCTGATAAAGGGGATGGGACAATATGGATGAAAAAATAACAAAGTGAAATCCAGTGTTGAAGGCAGCTACTCATATCCCCACACAGCTCCCAGGCTTGTATCTAAGAGAAAGCCTGATACAAGACATAACAGATCCCAACCTGTCTTACCATATTCAGTCTTCTCTTCTTCAGTTCTTCATACTGATCCTTAGTTGGCAGGGACATTAGGCCAAGGAGTTTTTCCTGGCAAAAATTGAAATATTTACAGTATTGCTTGAAGGCATTCAACCCATTTTTCAAGTCCTTGAGAAGAGAGATACTACCAGAAGAAACCCCACAAACAAATCAAAGATGCTTCTACACTGCAGTCCCTGCTGCAAGTCTCCACACACCTCTGTTGCCACACCTGCACTGCTGTGTGAGCTCATACCTCAGCAAGAGGAAGAGCCAAGGCTCACACACCTCTTGGGTTCCCCAGGTGCAATGCTGCTCTGAGTGAAAGATCTGTGTTCAAGACAGCTTATTTAAGGCTATCATAAGTCATTAGGGGAACTACAGAAAATGCAGAAAACGTATAGAACTAAGGCCCCTGTCAAAATAGTTTCAAACCACAGGGATGCCTGGCAAAGAAGAGAACACAATCTAAAATGTACATTCATCTCACAGCATATGCTCTATTCACCTGAACAAAAAGTGTAGCTGAATATCTTATCATTCGCTGAAGTTGTAGGATTTTAGGATGAGGTTGAGGATCTTCGTGCAAGCCTAGACTCAAAATCTTCTTACTGAATCAAAGAAAACATACAGCCTCATCAGTTCAAAAATAAAACCAGGAAAAATGCCACAAAAGCGGAGAGACAATATTGGATTAAAAACTTCTGATGTTCTTTTAGATAAACAGTTTTGGATATTACAATTTGCAACACTTTCCACTCTCAGCCTTGGAAAAACAAAGAAACCCCAAACAAACAATTCCTTTCCCCTCAATGGTGCTGCTACTTGTTTCCTCTATGCTTATTCTTCCTGCAGAGAAATGCATGAATTTTAAGGCTGGAGAAGAAAGTAGAAATTGGTAGTGTACAGGAACGACATCTACCTTGTCAAATGCTCTTTACAACTGAGCAGACATATTGATCATCCATATAATCAGTTAAATCATAACAGAGATACATACATGCTGGGGGGAAAAGGGAGAGAGACAATCTTTTACCTTAACGCATCTATAAATTCATACATTTTTTGAATCTCCACCCTCAAGTCATTAGCATGATCAAGGCTGTAGGCTGATTCCCCAGCACTAAAGAATAAACAGAACTTTACTGTAAGTCATGCATCCAGTTAACAACATGTACAACACTACTAGTTATCCAAGATGACCAAGATTCAACAATGGTAAGAACTGCTAACACTAAAGGGCTGAATTATTTTATTTCAAGCTCATGTTCAAAAAACCTTTTTTTTTGTGACAAAAGTGGAAAATTATAGTAATTTTGTGAACATGAACACTTCATAGAAGAAAACTGTATTTATGATTAAACACAATGATTTAATCATATATATAAAATTATTATTACTTATATATTATTACTTACTGTTCTAGGAGAAACTGTATTCTAACACAAAAATGCCACTCTACAAGTAATATCTAAAATATACATATGCTTAGCAAATGTATCTATTTTGTGGGGATTTCTTTCTAGACAACTTGGTGGGAAAAATCTCTAAGTAACTAACCACACCATTACAGCACAATAGTTACCTCCACTAGCACTTGTCAGAAAGCAAAAGACTATGCTGGACAGGGTGTAGTATTTAAAATGCCTGTCAATGACTGTCCATATGGGGATACAAGTATTACAGGCACTTTACTAGAGTCTCCACTTTATTGATAAAACAAACTAGGACTTAGTGGGGAAAACGCTTCACGAGTTTTTACCTTCCCTGTCCTTTTGTATCATAAAAACAAATTATAAGCATCACTTTCTCAAAAGCAACTTTGCTATCCACAGGATTCTGATTTCCCAGACACACTACTTGTCAGAAATCTTTAATTTCACCCATAACAAGCCTGTTGTTTTCTGACATTTACTTCTATTATCCAAGATATCTGTATTTTTACTTTTCTCCAGCTGCCAAGCCACATAACCCAATCTTTCATGAACTCATGACAAAAAGTAGTAACATCTTAGCAGGTTTTTCACCTTCCGTACTTCTTCCTATTGCGAGGAGTGTTTTTACAACCATTCTTGTTACTAATTTTTCTACAAGCATTAGATCTAAAGGACAGGTATAGCAGTATTTATTAACTTTAACTTTTCAAAAGGAAATGCTTCCTATCAAAGACCAATGCATATATTTCTCTCACTATATGAGCCGAAAGTATAACCTGGCAACCTCTTGCAGATAGAACTGGAGAGACTTAAGTTACCCCAGTCAGACAATACTACTGCAAGAAATTACGCACAAAACTGAAACACGAGATTGTTGCTTATCCACTGCAGCACGGGGTACCCAGCTACACTCAGAACAACTGCCAGATGAAGGTGCTTTACACGGAACAGAAGCGTTCTAATGATCTGCTACTGCTAGCAGTCCTTGGAAGCCAGAGCATCCCAGCTGAGGACAGCAACAGCTTACTGCAGTTGTTTTGAAGAGGCTCATTTACACAACAATTGTAGCCCTGTACTTCCCTTTTTTGCAAAGATGATGTGTCAAAGTATGATAGCAGTGCCTCACTGGGAAGTGGCTTTAAAAAATTAACAAATCAAACAACATACTCCTTTGTATGTTACCATTAATAATTAATTCAGTACTACTTTGTTTGAAGAGCATCCAGAAGACAACAGATAATGAAGCACTGATTTTTGTTTAAATTTACACACTCCTGCAGCCTTAGTACACCACTACCTTACTACTTCTCACACTTGGAGGAAAAATACATGTATTCATAACATAGCCAGCAATGGGACTTACTTTAGTGATTCTGCCATCCTTATGTATTCTGGTGCCTGCTGGTCCACCTTCTCCATGCAGAGTCGGAGTTTCTTGTTATATTAAAACAAAACATATAAAAAAAGAACTGACATTAAAACACTAATGCAAGAACATGTTGACGTGAATCTTTTCATGCTGCTTGTGCAAATCTGAAGTTAACCAGGTTGAAAGGCACTTTAACTGTTCAGGATGACAAGACTCTCCAGTTATCTCCAGAACACATACGGCATTGTCAGGAACAGAGAAAGACTCGCTACAAGGTGCCCCTACAAGGTGGACTTTGAATCTTGAAGCTGTTTGAATGGCTGACTTGGACAACTTCTAGCCTTACATCTCTTCACCAACAACAGCACCATCAAAAACTCTCATTAATACTAACCAGGGGAGCTTGTGGACTCTACTGAAAAGGTATCTGGTGATCATCAGTACCTCCTGCAAAGCATTTGAATGTAATGTTGATAGAGATGGTTCAAAAAATGCATTTGCCATCAGTGTAAGGACTGATGGCAACAGTGGTGACGTCAAGTTCCAGTGCAGCCCAGCTAACAAATGCACAGTATACCACTCACTGGTTTAAATAAGTTCACAATTTTAAGAGAGAGGCATGTCTGAACTACTAGCTCCAGATGATGAGAATGAAGATGCATTTTAAAAATATGTATGAAGCTAATGTGGGCTATAAATACTATATTGAAACTGATTCCAACATTTCAGATGTGTCTTTGCTACATGGCATAAACATCCAACGGTCTCTTCTAACACAAGTCAGTATTAAGTCATAGAGTTTAGACATAAGGGAACAAGTCAAAAGTCAAGTAGTGACCATATATGCAGACATATATGCTGTAGCACAGAGCTTGACTTACCTCATAGAGTTTCACAATCTCTGGTGTGTATTCTTTCTCATCAATCTGTTGCTCTCTTTTCAACAGGGTGTCTTTGCAGTGCTGACAACAACGTATTCGTTCATCATCCTTCTCATCCAGAACAGAGCTCACGCTGCTTATGCTGCTAATGCTGCCACGGCGGGAGCCGTGGACACTGCTGGGTGAGGAGTTTGGGCTTGTATGAGAACCCAAGGCCTCTCTGCTGGCACTAGTGAGTTTGCCTGAAAGTTATACACATGTAATTTCACAGTAACTGGAGAAGCCAACAGATTTTACCAACACAAACAAACTGCCCTTTAACAGAAACTTTACATTCAGGTGGTACTAAAAAACTAGGTTGAAACAGTCTGCTGAAAGACATGCAAGGATTGCATGACAACCACGACTGCAAGTCAGAATTTGGGTCTTCACTGCAAATCTTGCTGTATTTAAAATTAGCTAGAGAGCAGACTGCTGAGCATCACCTACACTGATTATGCCTGCAAGCATTCTCATGTTTGAGCCTGCACAGTCACAAAACAATGTGTAGAACAGGTATGATAATGGCATCCAGGCATTGTGCTTGCACACTCTGAAAAGCACAGTTAATATCATTTATCTCCACAGAACATACAGTCTCCTCTCCAGTGCAAGATGAGAAAGATAAAAGTTTCCAGTGGTTCTTAAAGACCTACACATGAACTTCCCTAAGTTGCTGTCCCAAGGTCTAACATTTGGACAACACAGACAAAACTGGAAAAATCCACAATATTTTTAAATGTCAGGAACCTTGGCAGTTCCTAAAGCTAATAGCTCCGTAGTTAGTAGAATAAATAATACCTATATTTACCGGGAGTTTCTACTTTTTTACTACTTAGTATTTATTTATTTACTATTATGACTATTACTTCTAGTAAATTTTTCAGTGTTATGCAACACTTCCAAATCTGAAGAAGAACAGAGAAAAAGAATGGAGAAATAATTCCTTGTATTCTGCTTCACAGGCAAGAGTCTGCATGAAACTGAATGGAAGTTTTCTGCAGAGCCAGACTATTAGCAGCATATTTTTTTCTAATGGCAAAAAGCCAGGATGCACCCAAAGTGAGTTAGGAAAACAAAGAATTAACTCTTAAGTACTTACTTGCCAAAGGAAGACTGACAAATTCCATGCACTTCTTGCACATAATAGACCCACAAAGGCGGCAGTGGTGACGTCGGTTTCGGATACTGAACTTACTGCCACAGTCTGGGCAAAATGGAACATCCTGATCACTGACCCAAGGCACAACAGACTTCTCTATAGCTGTGAGCAGGAATATACACCACATAAGTGTTCAATTGATTCCTCAGCTGGTTAAACTATAGGGGCAAATAGTCTCAGGTAAGCTCACACTAACCTCTTATTTTAGCTGACTCAGTGTTTGCTCTGTCAAATGATGTAAGCTGGTTGAATACAAACAATATATTCAAGAAGATTATACATTTTCAAGGAAAAAATCCAACAAAACTCAGCCCAACAAGAAAAAGAAACCTGTTTTTTTTAAGAGAGAGGAGTTTCAGCTGGTTTTACACCAGACTTATGCAACTTTCTTTTTTTTTTTCTAATTCCACATTCATACCAGTGCTAAACAATGACTTATCAAACCTGTACAAATCAGGACATTTTGGACATAATCCTTATTGCCGCCAACATAACTGCATCTGAGCCAACATGCAGGTGTACCATTGGCAGATTTTGAAGAATGAAAAGCTGGAAGAATCATGACAAAAATACTGGGGAGCAATTTAGTGAAGTAAAACATGGAGAAAATAAAACAGGAGAACAAATGGCTCTTGAAGCATGTGGAAGTAGCATCTTCAGCTTGAAAATGGTGCATAGAACCAGAAATAATACCCATGGCACAGAGTCAAATCATGTGCAGTTCTCAAGGTAATGCGTAAAGAGAGTCATAGTTTAGAATCTTTTATAAAATGTATTCCTTAGGTAAGTGGACACACTTCATACTGAAATATCTTTTTTTTAATCTAGGAAACATTTAGAAGGCCGGAATATTAAAAAGCACCAAATTTACCTTTTCTAACCTGATTATTAACTTATTGACTTCAACTACATAGTGATCAATCCTGGCTGCTCGGTGTTTCTTGAATTCAGAAAGATGGCTTCTCATAGCACCTGCAGGGATAACAGAAAGTTGTCCTGGTTACCCAAGTACTCTGTATGGATTTAAATGCCACTTGAAAGACAGATGTCTCTTCTTTTCACCTTTGTCATGTTCAAATTCAATTTTAAAGACACATTGGAACCCTACATTTTCACAGTGTTGTTGTAAATAAAACATGCTAGTTAAAGCCTAATATTCAGGCTAGCAATAAACAGCGGTTTACTTCTACTACAGAAAACAAGCAGCGCTATGTTAAAAAGAAAATCTGCAACAACTTTTTTTCTCCATCTTCATTACATTTACAGTTACATTTGGTAAGCTGTTACCTACTAGTAGTGTTCTCAAAACCAGCTCCCTTTAGTTTCCTGGTTACATGCTGAGCAAAGGGAAGAGGCAAACCCAAGGATTACTGGAGGTCTATGCAGCAGCAATTTTGTTTCTGATTTCTGATCATCTCTATAGCTTTAGGGGCCTGAATCAAATCCTTGATGACAATTTAGATTTGCAGAAAACCGGCCACCATGTATTGAAAAGAACTATACAGCATCTCTAAGTCATCTACAATTCATAGTCGATAATATTCGTTTAAGATTACTCCTTTTCCAAGTAAGGTGGATGAGGTATTAGAAATCAAACTTACAGACAAAAAACTAAAGACCGCAAACTAACCAACCAACCAACCAAAACCAAAAATCTTTCTTCCAGCTGGCAGAACTCAAAATCAGATGTTTGCTTTTTGCTGCAATGTATGTAAATGTAAGAATCTCACTTCCTCATGCTAATGAGGTAACCAAAAATCTCCAAAGATGCATTCATAGTAGTGAAAGAGTCCCTCTGGGTAACTGATTTAAGCCACTGCTTTGGAGACACAATCCCTTTCACGGATCCATCAAATCACATGCCAAAATCTCTATGGTTCATCTCCTCAATGCTCATCAGAAAGCAGTTCTCACTTCTCTAATGTTCATAAACCTTCTCCCTAAACATTTTCTTAGCTAATATTTACACTATGATTGCTGCTCAGATAGTTACAAAGTCAAAAGTAAAGAAATATACAGCACTCAGACCCTGCAGACCCAAAGGACTCAGTCCTAGTCGGGCAGCACCACAGTGGAAACTCTCCCATGATCCACAAAAGATGGTGCTGCTTCCTTCTCCAAAAATAACCATAGTATTTCAATTATAGTACAGGCAACTGCCAGTAGCAGTATTTATAATTACAGGCTCAGTTAATATCCTTGAAATTCTTCAAATGTAGATTTATATTCAGAGGACTGGAGTTTGTTTGTTGTTTGGTTTTATAACTTTTTAAAGTAAGCCTCCTTTTAATAAGAGGTGATTGCCATCGCAAATCCAAGGAAAAAAAGTTTAAATGGATGGATAATCTTTTTGTTGAACATGCAAACTAACAGCTACTTTAAGTGTAGCCCAAAAGCTAGAGATTTTATATACTTATAACCTAGCTTTTAATTAGTGGATTTTCTGTTTTGTAAAGTCACAAGATGAAGCTAGTTGCACAGAGGTAAACACAGACTAAGCAGATCTCAGCAGGACAGCAACAATGACATGACTAACAGCTCCCTGAAGGGGAGTTTGGGTACTGAGTCTATACATGTCTTTTCTTCTCCCCATTAACCATGTTCTCCCCACACTCCACCCAATGCAAATAGGCTGCTCAGTCAGTGTGCAAACCATAACCCCTGCTAGCAAATCCAGTGCAGCACATACACAATTCCAAGCCACTTCAGCAATACTGTAGCACTTTCCCGACTGAGTCCAAAACTTATCCCCACTGTGTATTGCTTTCTACCTACTCTCTCCTACCTACTTCCTGGGGCTCCCACATGTATGGATCTACTCCACCATAGCTGAATGACTCATATCGTTCCTGAGATCCAGAATCAGTTCTGTCATCATCTTCTTGTTTCAGCAATTTCTTCTTTGCTCTTTTGGCCTTCTGGACTAAATCTGAAAAAAATAAACCCAAGTTATCTAACATATCAGGTAGTCACCAAATATTTGTCATGTGAAGTCAGTATAGAATATTCCTCTTCTTTTAGCAGAAATATTTTTCCTGGATAAATTTATCCTCAAAATATTCTTAGAACAAAAATGCAGTTCAGAGCACCACAGATGCCACAAAATGCTCTCTATTGTCAGTCATAAAGTAGCACGAGGTCCTGAGGACAAGAGAGAAGACCACTGTCAGACTTCACTGTAAAACAGTAACATATCTTAAACTATGGTACCTGTCTCTCACTGCACAGGGCATCATACAGTTTTATCTTAATTCTCATAATTCTCTATAATTTTCTTCAGATTCAAGGACATTCAACACATTCCTTTTCTTATTGCACAAGCTACCAATTTCAGTGTGCTTGTACACATAAAGACTTTTTCAAATACTAAGCAGGCCAGTGTTAGGGTTAGGGTTTCACCAAGAAAATTAGTTAATACTTCAAAAGTCTACCTCAAGAGGAAAAAAAAAATCAAGACTGCCAGGCCACTACTTCAAACATACTAAAACCAGAGTTTGCAGGAACCACAGAGAATTATCACCAGATTTTAAACATTCTTCTCTCAATATAAAATGACATTGGGTACACAAGGGAGTAAAGAAAGGGATTCAAAATTCAAAGAGATTTTCCAAACACCACTGAAAGGTGGAAATCCATAACAGATATGGAGCACTCCCAGCATCTCCTGCTAGCTCCACCACCCACATGCTTTTCCATGTAACAACAGTTCTTAACTTCACACTTTAACTGCAACCACAGTTTTATCTACGGTCAAAACAAGAAATTATTGAACTGGAACCTCGCAAGTACCAGAGATTCTCCATATTCTCCACAGTCTTCAAGTAATTCTTGGGTATTCACTGGGTTAGTATAATTTTGAGTTTTCAGATAAAAAACAAACAAAAAACCCAAAAAGGTCAATAGTAAAAATTGTGAATAAACATAACATTTGAAGAGCAATGTCCTTCAGCCCCTGCTTTAGAATCAATTCATGGAAAGTATCGGGAGAAGGTGAATACTATCCTTGGCCCAAGGATATTTACGGAAGAATGGAACTGCATACCTCTCCTGTAAGACCCTTCAATTAATATTTTATTATTGTCAGACATTTGGGAGCACTCGAAATACGAGCAGGGATTTCCCACGGCCAAGCCGAATGCGTTTACCGCGGCCACCCTTACTTCGGAGCTGCGCCCTGACGTCCCGGTCTTCGCCCGAGTGCTGCTCCTCGTAGTGCGCCTGGAGCTGCCGGAACGCCTGGAGATCCTTCAGGCACAGTGGGCACAGGAAGCCCTCGCGCACTTCGGTCGGGTCCCCGAAGGCCGCCGGGCAGCCCGACGCCATCGCGGCCGCGCGAGCTGCCCTCAGCGGCTGCCGGGATGCGGGGGCCGCATCGTCATCAGGCACTGCCTGAAACGAACCACGCCAGGGCCGTGCGACCGGCGGCGCAAGACGGGGACGGAAGGGCCCGGGCTAGGCGCGAGCCCCTCCAGGGCTTCCCCTCCCGGTCCCTTCCGGTCCCTTCCGGTCCCTCCCGGTCCCTCCCGGTCCCTTCCGCGGCCCCGCGCAGGCCCCGCGCAGGCCCCGCCCAGGGCAGGAGAGAGGCCACGCAGAAAGATGGGCGGGGCTTGAGGCGCACCGCCCGCCGGGGGAGAGGCCACTGAGGGCTGCTCCGCTCGCCTGAGGGTCCGTGGCCCAGCGACAGCCCAGGGACGGCCCGGGAAAAGCCCGGGGCACGGCCCGCCTCACCTCAGCGCCCGGGCGGCCGGTGACTGTCTCCAAAGCAGGGCGGCCGCGGCCCGTCCCGGCTGCCGGGAGCGGCAGAGGGCGGTTGAGGGGGGGGCGAGCGCTGAGCCATCGATGAGAGGAAAGGGCGGGGACAAGGAGGGCTCGTCCGACACGGCGGGGAGGCTGCCGAGCGCCGAGCTATCGATGGCGGTCGGAAGCGGACGTGGAGGGCCGGCAGCGGGATCGCTGTCTCTTCTGAGGCCAGGGCCGCTGGCTGTATCCAGCCGCCTTGCAGTAGGCCCCGGTAACGGGCCCGCAGAGCTGAGGTGACAGAGTCCTCACCAGGACGGGACGGCGCTGTCACGTAGGGGACACGCGTCCCGCCGCCGCCCCTTCCCGCCCCGGTGCCCTGGGACCGTTCCCACAGCGCTGAGGGGTCTGTGCTGAGTGTCCTAACCGCTGGGCACGCTCGAGAGGACCACCGCTGCCAATACCAACACGCTCCACATTCCCTTTCCCAGCCTACCGAATCTTCCTAAAGGAGGTGTCCCAAAACTGCGAACCAGAACAGCCGGTGGCATATTCAGCCACAGACGAAGCCCAGGAATCCCACTACTTGCGTCCTGACAAAGATCTATGTGAATCAAAGGCAGGGCGTTTCCAGTGTCCCCCTTTCTGATGCCGGCTTTTGTTCAGTCTCAGCTGGCAGCAGTCCCTTCTCTCGCACACTCCCAGTCGAATAGAAACAATAGGAGTGTGTGACCACACTTTGGCTTCATGTGTTGGGATTACAAGCTCTTGGAGGCAGAGATTTTTTTACGTGGCAATGCTATTTACACTTGAGTCCTATCGATTAAAGGTGGACTTTGACTCATCATGCCCTGCTCTTCTACCCTCTATATTAAGCCCTTTAGAAGCTTTTCAACCCGGATCGTGATGGAGTGGGGAGGAAGAGAACGAGCCTGAGGCTCAGTGTCTTCGAGGATTCACCTGCTGTGGTGTCTGGATTTGCTGGAGCCGGGCAGTTTCCTGGTGATGAGCCATACCTGCTCCACCAAGTGGCACCAGCTGCCTTTGTTGTTGGTCCTTTTGTCCTCAGTTGAGGCCAGTGAGTTACAACTCAGTAACAGTTGAAAGAGCAGTGAAAGAACACTACAGCGATACACGTGTCTCTAAAAGAACTGCAAGATCCGTATCGCAGAACTTTTAGGGAGGTTTCTGTTGGTGTTTCAGTTTTCTGGTTCCTGTTTCATGTGCTTGATTAGTCACGAATGTGTAGGGAACGGGCAGAAAAAGGGGTGGGTGAAGGATGGGAGCCGTGGCGGTCACTAGATGGCACCCCAAGCCCGTCCGGGAGCAGCCGAGGGCGGGCCCGTGGCGGCCTCGGCCGTGCCTTGCACACGCATTCGCTGTAAAGGTTTTTCTCCTGCCCGTGGGCTGCGAGCCCTGTCGACCCGGGCAATCCATCCTGTCTTGCCGTTCCCAGGTAGTAAGAATCAGGTGTGTAAGGAAAAGCGAGGCTGTACAGAACAGCAAGCTGTTTCTTCAACCCTGTCTCTCCACAGCTTCACTAACTGCTCTATTTCAAAAATAAAGTGTTAAAGGCTAATTAAAGTGGTAAATAGAACAGTTGAAGTCTGGTAGCCTCCTGTTGGGATACAAACCATGCAGTGAGGACTGCCTGCAGTGAGTTGTGAGGAGGATGATGGCATGCTGGGGTCCACACAAGAAATGAAACATTTCACTCTATCTTCAGTTAATTGTGCTCCTTTGCATGTTCCACATTTCACCTCAGATATGAGAACACATCTCACCGAATGAATCTTCTTCAAGTACTGATAAAACACTGCATAGTGTCAATCACTCTTGAAAAGAGAAATTTCATTCAACGTTTTTAAAGAAAAATGCCACTTGTTTGCCTGTTTCTGAATATAAGTGGACTTTATCCCTTCCTGAGAAACTCATTCCCCATGAAGTGACTGCACCTCTCAATATGATTTGGGTCTTTATGAGGGTATTAGACTTACTGGGAATATCTCAGAGACAATTACAGAACTGATACTACAAAATTAGGCCAGATACAGTGATGTGTGGAATGGTATCAGTTTCCCCAAAGGGAAATTTGAGTTTCCATATCCCTTAACAGATGTTGAGCATGATCTAGTTTTGTGCTGGTATAAAAAAAAAGACTTTGGCAGCTGTTATTTGGTCAGTCTCATCACACTTCCCCATACAGAGAGTGTTCACAAAGTGAAAACATTCAGATCAGTCTATAGCAATTAGGTTTACAGTGCTTCAAAAATTAATTTGTCTTCATCCAGCTAGTTGCAATAGGAAGAGGTATTTGGGGACAAATTAAACCTTTCTGCAATTCTACATGTTCTCTTGGGGGCTTCATTTGTATCAGTAATGGCTCACAGGGAATGAATGCAAGCAAACAGTAGTACAGGACTCACTCCAGCAGCTAAGTCGGACTTGTACTGCCTCATCCTGCCACTGGGATATAAAAGCTCAGATGACAAAACCCCACATCTCTTAGGTAACTCCTCCTCTGCCACAGTCAAGGTCCTTTGCAAACAGTAAGAAAGTAAGTGGTAAAATATGTTTGTGAGTTGTGATAACTCTTAACTGTGAATTTTAGGACCTGATCGGTTGCTAAATTGGTAATTGCTACTGATGTCCAAGAGGAGAAATTTCAGTGGGCTGAATTTCGGAATATGGCTGAGAAGGGAGACACAGTTGGCCCCATAGCCATGGCCCAGCTCAATCAGAAATATGTTCCAGTTGGGGTCATCTGTGTTCTTCGACTTCTTGTAATACCTCCAGTACTATTTGGAATGTTTAATAATGGAATCTGACCTCCGCACAGGCGAGGTAAATGCTAATGATGCCTGTCTACTTCTCAGGGCATTCAAGTGGAATGTTTTTCACAAACATAGTGAAAAAAAGGTTTAAAATACCTGAAATTTAACTGCATTGAGTTCAATAGAACAGAGTGGAAGCAGAGTGAAAAATCAGACTGTTCTTCAGAATGTTCTTTGTATTCCATAAATATTCCCTAAACAAAACGGTCACTTAATTTAATTTAATGCTGTTTTCTAAATTTACCTAAATTCAATTTTATAATTTAATGATAGATTTTTTAAAAATTAATTTTAAATTTCCTAACATTGAAATGGGTAGCACAAAACTCATCTTACAAAGTTAATGATCTTTTATTTTAATTTATCAGAGAAGATGTTTTGTTTGTTTGTTTAGGTGGATCTGACCTAAAATTTCCTGTATTTTTTCATTTTGTTCAGAGAACTAAAATATTTTCATGTTGCTGTTCATTTTACCAAAGCTCATATATTCAGTATACTCAAGTTGCTTATACTAAACATTTTGATACATAACAAATCTGTTTAATTGGTCTGTGTAGACAGGATAGAAGCTACATTTCCATGCCAAATCCATGATTTTTACCGTGTTTGCAGTCTCATCAATCCAAACTGACAGCCTCATGGTTTGTAAGAGTGGCAGCTTGTTGAGCCCCTTTTATCTGATTTGTTGATTAACTGCTTCGATACCTGCAAGCCAGTCATTGTCTCAAGTTTGTTTGGTCCCTTAACACTGCTGAATAATCTGTCATATTGGTCCTGAGTGCCATGGAGTGGCAGCACTTACATAAAGTAGGTGAATTATAAAGAGGAGAGATGGGAAGATTCAGAATTTCTTTGCATTTACATTTAATTTAATAGTTTAACTGTAAGAGACGTACACCACAATGCCTGGATTCCATTCAGAGCTCATTTCAAATGTCAAGTACACCACATTTGGGTGCTGTCTCTTCTAGCCTCTCATCTTCTCTTTTGTCTAAAGGCTTGTGCAGCAACTGATGCCCTTCTTGAAGACAGCATGTCTAAAAGCAATAAGTAGAATACCCCCACCAGCTGGTATTTGATAGGGAAAGATTTATGATTTTTTGTAAGGTTGTTGTTGCTCTCTTTTTCAACACCACTTGCTTGTTCAAGTGGTGTTTCAACATCACTTGATCTTTGTCTTGACTGCTTTGACTCAAAGAACCTTTCATAAATTCTTACTATATTTTTCATTTGTCTAGACTTTCCTCCTCTTCCTCTTCTTTTTTCACAAAGCTTCTTCAGACACCCCACACAGTACCAGCTTCAAAATCAAGAGGGAATTCATGGTCAAAACATATGCTTCTCTGTGAAAATTACTTTAAATCAGCCATCATATTTCAGGCAGACTCTTCAGATCAGTTCCCCTAGTTTTCTGTACCAATCAGTCTATGCTGCATCATATTAATTACATCCATTATAGAGAGAAGATGGCAACAAAGTAACTATGGCATGTTGGATTCTCGTTTACCCGCATTCCATTTTGTAGGAGTATTTGTGCAATCTATGAAGTCCAGATTCCCCCTCTTTCCAATGCATATGAACAGGAAGAAAGTGAGGAAATGTAAGCTGTAATTGAGGAAGGTGTTCCTTCAGTCAACCCTTCTGTGGCATACTGCTGACTTGTCTGGATCACTGGCTGTCAGTTCAAACCACAGTGTCTGAAATAAGTTCAAGAGCTGGTTTCACCCTTTGGCTGGGATCATTCCATTGTACTGGTATCTGAATGCCTCGTGTGTATCAGAAACAGGTATCCTGCTCTAGCGTACCAATACAATTTATGGTCTAGTAACCCTCCTTCAGCCAGTGCTCCTTCCATCTTGTGGCAGCAGACAAGGTGAATTGGCTGGTACCTGACAAATATTCTTTCCTTTGTTTCCTTCTTAGTACATACAAGCTGTATTGGTTTCATCAAGGAGACAAAGCACAAATGTCTTCACGTAGGTCTAAAAGTAGTCTTAAGGCAGGTACATTAGCTCATTTTCCTCAAGGAGTTTCCCATCTGGTTTTATTGAAGGTCTCTCTGTCCAGCCTTTCCTCATTACCCTGCAGGGGTGTTCACGCTGTTCTTATCAGAAGGGGAAGAGAGGCTTCTGCACTTCAATGCTAATAGTCCACAAACCCATTTCCTAGAATCAAAAGGATTTGCCTGTCTTCGTTTTTTGTGTCATGTCTCTGTACAATCTAGACCTCACACAGTGTCATCGCTCTTGCATTCTCCACTTGAATTTTTCAATCATATTTTTTATTTATAACTATGTCCTGACCTGACTGATGCTTTAAAGTTGCAGCTGACCCTTTAATGTTAACTGAGTGAGTTACCAGGGAAGCAGTGACTCTACTTCAGCTGTGGTGATGATGATGCTGCTTTCAAAATTTCTTCAACTAATGAGCCATTATAAGTAGTAATAAAGTTGTTTGTTGGAGCCACATGTCCCTCGGAAACACTCAGCCCATGCTAATTACAGTGGGTCAGCAAAGAGGTCAAGGCTCATAAGTGTTTGGGAGGGGGCATTGAACAGTAATGCTGAGAGGTGTTGAAAATAGTTGCAGGGAATGTTCATTATACAGCTGGTTCACATGAACTTTCTCCACCCATTAAAAACAAAACTCATTTTGAAGACACTTGTGAAATCTGTGCTTTACAAATCAAGCTCCCTTATGTCTCAGTAACTGGTAATAATACCCAGATATATGAAACTGCAGTGGAATCAACAAAGAACTCATCTGTGCAAGGTGGGTTTAGTCTCAGTTAGAGCTAGAAATGAGATTTTGCATGACTGTGCTGCCACATTAGAGCCATTGCACAGCTTTGCTCTGTGGAATTAATTCATACTCTGCAGATTTTGCTACTGACTTCCATGACCTTTGGACCAAGTCTACTGCTGGTTTGTTCTCATTCCTGAAGAGCCCCAGCCTGTCTGACAGACAGATAGAGCACTTCCTCAGGGAACAGTGCAACTGTAAGCCCTGGTTCTGCAGTTGTCGCAGTGTGAGTGACAGAGCAAAGCTAGTTACTTGTGGATGTTTGCATGGCTATTAAATTCTCCTAAGTTCTAATAAAAAGTGACAGTGAGGGGAAGGTGTACAATAAAAATAAGATGATGAGAAAGAGATGTGCAATTAACTAATTCTTATGTCATAACTAATCAGTATATTTGTATCTAAGTTGTTCATATTGCTAAGAAATTGCACTATATTTACTATTCAAATAAGCATGGCATAATAGGATAAAAGCTGTCTATTTTCTGCTTAGTTTCTTAGCCAAATTCCAGAGTCAAAAAGCTTTTAAGGCGTAGATAAATCTGACAAATACTTAACTTTGAACCTGTGCTTGTGTGTGCTTCATATTCACAAAAGTGAAATCCCCTGTGGTAGTCAATGCTCTGAGAATGATGTCCGTAGGAGAAAGAGTGTACTTGCCTGTTAGTATGTCTGCAACACTGCAGAAAACAGGAAGAAATTAATAAATAGAGGTGAAATTTTCATGCAGATACTGGAAGAAAATGTCCTTTTGATTAAAACAAGAATCTGGACATTTTGAAATACTGTAGTGAGTTAAAAAAAAAAGAACTTTTGAAATATGTAATCCTTGCTGTAACCCACGTTTACCCAATTGGTATTTTTTATTTTCTGTTTTTCACTTATTTTGAAGATTTCATAGCAAGTAGTGTTCCCCAAGGTTTAAGAAGCATTCATTCACTGCCAAAAATGGTATATGAAATTATATTCTTCAGATAAATCAGTTTTTCCCTGATAAAATGCAAATGAAACATTTTAGAAAGCATCATATACAGAAAGTATGCTGGAGGAAGTTGAAGTATATGGAATGTCTGCACCTATTTTCTCTAAGGGTTTCAGCACTTCTTTATTAGAAGCCCCCTGTCAATAGAAGACGTCGGTCCATTGTCACATACTGAACATCATATTACCTCCAAAGTTAGAAATTGTTTGAAAGACCACATGAAGTGTTGATCAGCCTGTGAGCATCTAACTTCAGTGAAACTTGTGAGATGATGAATTATTTTTCTTCAGGGTAGCTAAACTGATTTCTGCAAAGCTGACTTCTGAAACTGAGGAGGAGTTCCAAGTCAGCTAATGTGTCTCTATGATCTTGAGGATGAAGGTTGATGTAAAATATACTCATTTGTTCGTAAACATAACATTTTAGCAAAATACTGATGTTCTATAACCTCTTTGAATGTACAAGAAGTGATATGAGTAACACAGTGTGCTCAGTAACTGCATATCAATTGCAAAAATCAGTAAATCTATTGTTTAGACCCACAAACAGGAAATCAGCTTCTTGTCAAGTTTCCTGTGAAGTGTGTGACACAATTGATGTGAGTTT
The DNA here is from genome assembly GCF_901933205.1 of Camarhynchus parvulus. Classification (NCBI taxonomy): domain Eukaryota; kingdom Metazoa; phylum Chordata; class Aves; order Passeriformes; family Thraupidae; genus Camarhynchus; species Camarhynchus parvulus. The sequence continues at coordinate 20,073,139 of NC_044582.1, read as the reverse complement.
AACCTAGATGCATAATTATGTGTGTCATACAGGTGAAAGATCTTAAAAGGGAGCCTATCATCCTTCCACTTCAGTAATGACATAGTTTTAAGTACAAGCATGTGCTGACCACCAGCATGCAAGGAGATTGTACATAGAAAAATACCGTTTGTTGTTATTTTGTTTAGCTTGAGTTGGTTGTATGTTTTTCACATTATTCCAGTGTGTTTGCACAACCAATAAGGACACCAGAGTTGACTATTCTTGTTTATTGAATAACTCATATCAAATAAACACTTTTGGAAGTCTGACCACAGAAAGTAAAAGCATTCCTTTGAGAGAAGAAAAATCAGAAATCCTCACTGAAAGAGAAGGATCTCTTCTTGCTTTATTATTAAATGCCTGAGGAGAAGGCATGATTTCAAGTGGCATGACTGAAGTGTGGACACACCAGGGTGGGAGTTCTTGTGTGGGCTGTACACAGTCAGGGGGGGTCACAATGTGTACTTGAGATGTTCAGAGATGCATTAACCATTTTCACTCTGTAGCCTCTTAGGTGAAGAGAGTTTTCCTGTGCCAGTTCCAAGACAAACTATGAAGTCACTAATTTATTTTGTTCCCGTCGAAACTGTTCCTGTCTCTCTATAGTGCTTTACTGTCTGGACAGATTGTAGTGTACAAGGACTCAGGTGTCCAGAATGTTATTATTTAGAACTGAAAACCTGCTGTATTTAATTTTGAAACAATTGCCATATGTTCTTTTTTCTTCCTCACTATTTACTGATTTCACTGATGTGAGAGGAAACCATATAGTTACTCTACTTCAGTAGCGTCAGAACAGAAATTTAAGAGCCTGTTTTATTCATTTAGGAACACGCAGTTGGATTATTTTGGAGTCTGGGCTCCTAAGAAAATAAGCACTCTTCCTAAAGTGGGGAAATTGAAGATTCTCAGTACTTGCCTGTTCCATTCAGATGGGTTCTTTAGTTCCTTTGCTTTAAGTGTGTGACAAAGCCATTAACTTGGATGGGGGCATTAACACACTGAAAGGTGGGTGCAGAGGTCAGCAGCAGGAAGCCAAAAAGAAGTGAACGGGATGTTTTGGTGATTTGGTGATTTTGGCAGTTTACTTCACCAAATGCAAGTGCTACACAATTATTTTCTCATTCCTCTGTTTCACTTTCCCATGCTGATCTCTTTCCTGGGTGCTGACGCTTTTCTTCTACCCTGTCTCTGCTAACATCTTCTACTAAATCAAGCAACAACTTGCCTTTGTGACAAGTGAATGACTCCTGAAAGCTGCAGGGACCTGTGTCATCTGAGCCGTCAGAATTCCAGTACCTTTTTCCAGGATGCTGGCGTTTCTCACCATATACATCTACCTCATAATTCCAGCCTCTTTTGCTGGGACGCTGGTGCTTGTACATCGGATATCTTCTGCCTGGATGTTCTCTTTTAGATAACTCATTCATGTAGGTTAGCTGTGCCCTAGGGCTGTATGCAAACTGATCCAACGGTGACTTTCTGCTGGGAAGCTGTTGCCTTTTCAGCTCCAGATAGACATCAAGGTCATCTTCCATCTCCCTTTTTCCTGGATGCTGCCTCTTCTGAATGTCTCCATAAGCTGTCTCTTCCTCAACATCTCTTTTCCCAGGATGCTGTCTCTTCTCCAGAATACTTAGGTACTTTTTCCCAGGGTGTTGTCTTTTGGAAAGCCGTTGTAGCAGAGGGGCATTTGATTCTGTCCAAGGAAAAGAATAAGGTTAATAAAACCCCATAATCTTCCCTAAGGAAGTTGTAATAGGAATTTGTGGAGCAGAATCATAATCTGTTGCTTTTTGAAAGCCAACTCAGTATTTCCAGCTACCAGTTGTAACACTATTAGTATATCTTACTCATTCTTCGGCTCTTTTTAATATTTCAGTGCTTGGATCAACACAACCAATTCTCAGCATTGATGTGAAGAAGGAGAATGGCTTTTCCTGTGGGCACTTGGGGCCAGCTCGTCTTCCACTATGGAAGGACCCAGTGCTCCTATTTGCTGGAAGGCACCTCTGTGCTGTTTCTTGCAATCCCTGAGTCTGATCTTCCGCTGCTGTGACAACTGGTAGCAGAGCATCTACAAGGTGGGAGATAGATGTAGACACTGGAGCAGCCTCTAGCATTCCCAGCCATGGAAAAAGCCTGCCTCTGTTGGGGGGTAGGAACCAGTGGATCAGGGCAGTAGGTGAATGGCAGCACCCCCACCTCGAATTTGCATTAAGTGCAGGGTCCACAGCTGCAGAATGTCCTTCATGGGACCTCTCAGAGCTTCACTAGGGAAGTACCTGCTGGACAAGCAGGTTTTCTGTGACAAGCTTCTACCTTTTTATTATGCAGCAGCTGCTTAGTGATAGTACAGCCTTTCCTGAGCAAAGAGATCTTAGAAAAGAAAGCATCTGTGAAGAACTGTCTGTCAGTGTATTGTGGCAGCCCTCTTATCCTTCCCTTCCCCTTAGTTCCAGTGCTAAGTAAGAAGATTAAGATCTGGAAATCATACCTTGGATCTAATGATCTCGGTCAAGTGCTATGCTATTACCAAATGGGTGTCCCCAGTGATATATATACCTTTATTAATCTCTTCCTCTTCAGCTTTCTTGAGGACAGACTGGAGAATGAGGCTTTCAGATCTCTGAAGGATGTCATCCAGGGGACTTTTTCCTATGTTCTCACTCTCCTCTGGAAGGAGATGTCCCCCATTGAAGCAAACACCACACGAGGTCAAGCAGAGGAGTAGCAGTGGCAGCTGGATGGATGGCATTGTGGGACAGGGGTTCCTGCAACTTCCATTGGACAGAGAACAACAGGGGAGGAGGATGGAGCAAACAAACCTAGCAATAACTGCAATATTTGCAGACACTGAAAAACAAATATGGCACTGCTGTAGGGATTGAAGTCTCTTAGGGTCTTTCCTCATTTCTGTTATTAACCTCTCCATTTGTTTTTTATCCTTCAAAGCATCTAAATTCTTCATAATTAAAATCGGGTAGTTGTTCATTTTTCTGGCAGAATAAATATGATATGAACTTCCTGAGGCACAGGTCATTCTGAAAAACAGTGATTTTACTCTGCCTTCTGTCAAGAGGCAAACATAATTTCCCCCTTGAACTCTGTATGCACAAGGTGTAGACAGCTATCTCCATCAGGCAATTCCCTTTGTTAAGAGTTAATTTTAAAATGATACTGAGATTAGCAGCACTTCCATTCCACCCTTAGTTATAGGCAAACCTAAATAATCCACTAGTTTTTTGCTGTCTTTTTCTATACATTTAAAGTAGCCATGTGCTGGATATTTGTCAGGCTAAGAAGACAGCTATGCTCTGTGTGGCAGGGAGATTTCTTGCATGGAAACAAATGAGGGAAGTACCTTATATTTTTTTCAGAAACATAGTAATAATTGTATCCTCTATTACCTCTTGCCCGGATACCAAGTGTTTTCCTATTTCTCCTAGCTAGCACTGAATTCCTAACATGCTAAGGGATTTATTTTACAGTAAGCAGAGTTCCTTCAGTAGAATGGAATACATCTTTAATACTACTGTAGCTGTCATTTATCTTATATCTTCAGAACATAAAAGAAATGCACAATTTTATGAAGTCCTACAAATTTCCCAAATAGAAAATTAGTTCATTACCTTTTTTATTGGCAGGTTTTTATCAGTTCTGATCAAATCCTTGAGTAACAGCCCTAAGAAAATCACATAGTCAATTTGACTCAGAGCAATCTTTAGACAGAAAGGTAAAATCCACTAAAAAGAAAATTATTTGATAAATTACCTGATTTGTAGTTTCAGATTTTTGCTTGATGCATCTGCCAAGTCCTTTAAAGCTGTTTGTGCACCTGAGCTTCCGTTGCCCTTTTGCTGCTGCAGGCACACGGAGTGTCCAACAGAAGCGTTGCTGTGTGCTCTCTGCAGGGCTCACGTCTCTGTACTTATAGTCTACTGCCTCTGGACCCTTTATGCAAACAGCTCTGAGGTAATTTAGGGGATATGATGTGGGGTTTTTTTTGTTTTGGGTTGTTTTTTTTTTTTACTGCTCTCAGAGAGCTGCATTTTTAATGCATTTAAGATTCACACAGTTATCTGCTGGCCTCCATAAATCCATGCTCGGCTCCCAGAAACCATTATTTTCCCATTCTCTAAAGAGATTATGTTGAACTTTATGTAACTCAGCATAAAGAAAAGGAGGTTTTCTTTGCTTAACAAAACCAAGCTTGTTTGTCCTCTATTAAGCATGTGTTTTGGAATAAAAGTAGAGAGGTAGATAATTAATTAGGCTAGGGAAGAAAGACAATGGCAAAAATGTAACGGATTAGATTTAAGTAAGTGTATACCCTGGGTTCTTATTCTGAATGACACTATACAGTTTCTGGCTCACAGTTCCATATTTTTTTGGCATAGGCTTCCACAGAAAGTATTTTAGAATATGAGGTGCATAGCATTAAATATTAAAACATGTTTGTGTTGCTGCTATGTGCTTCAAAAAGCATTATACAATTGTGACTTGAAATAAGACTCCCTGGCTTTAACCTGTTGTCTACTTAACATACTGCTCCACACAGTACTGCTCATACAGGGGGGAACAACTCCTTGGAATTTCCTAGGTGTAGGAACTCCCTAAGGTCTCTCAGGTACAACACCTGAGTTTAAACAGTTACTGTATTGCCCTATGAAAGTGGGCATCGATGAAATAGGAAGCTGCCCGGTTTCATTCTCCTTAAAATCCGCTTCTTGACACACTTTTGAGCTTACTTTTAGAGAACATGTGTAAAGCACTGTGTTATAATTACATCCCCATGCAAAGCTCCTCAGCAGGTGCAAAATTATATTCACAGTGCAATGCCCAGGACTTCCAGCCTGGCCAGCTTTGCCTCTTTGCTCAGAATTATTTTATCTTATTTTGGACTTATTTAGTAGTTTTAGTGCTTTGTTTAAAGGAAGAAACTTAAAATTCAGCACCTCAGAGAGTTGGGGTTTTTAATGAAAAATGTCCTTTTTCTATTTCACAGCTGGAAAACTGTCTGATTTTAATATGATATCCTTTCTTTTAGAGTTCTGTTTTGCTTTTTTCCAGCTACATTTTTTCAGTTTCATTTCCTCTACAGGTGATTTTTCTATTTAAAAGATTTCTGGAGGTTTGTTTTATGAGTGTAAAGGTTCTTTCCTCCCCCTGACTGCAGAATTACTCATGGCACTGCAATGAATTCATGGGTAGGAGGGAGAGTTTGTTTCCTCAAACTCCAGAGTGTTCCAAGCTATACTTTTTTTGTCTTGTCAAAAATACATTGACACCCCAGACTTGCCCAGAGCTTCTGTCAGCACAGAGTTTGGCTCCCAGTCCACATCTAAGTCTGTGGTAGGTTCTAGAATTGCACAGAGATGTTGAACTTCCACATTTCACATCTAAATACAGCATTTCAGCATCACTGTGATTCTCAATCCTTTGTCCAACTGCTGTATCTTATCACAAGTGTATCAAGTCCCTTGATCTTTTGCGTCAGATCAGTTGAGGAAGTTCCTGAATTTTCTTTTAAACATTCTCAAGGGCACCCCAGCTTCTCAAGGTGCTTCTAAATGAAGAAACTGGGAGGCAGACAACTCCTCCAAAACCAGAGTCAGACCCATACACGTGATCTGTGAGGACTGAGGTCTATGTTGCTCCCCTCTCCAGCTTGCGTGTTACATGTGTTGCTGACTGCAGTCACTCACCATGTGGCACCAGGATCCTGGTGCCTCCACTTGTGCTGAGCACTTGTCCAGCTCAGTGTTGGTGTTCATAGCAGTGGGGCCTTCACATTGGGGCTGTCACTGGCCACAGAGTTAGTCCCTAAAAAGATCTCAAAGGGGAATAATGAGAAAATCTGCTGCTAACCCTAGTCTCATCTCTGTTTTAAAGAATATAAACATGTTTTGTACAGTTAGTCAGCCATGAGTTGGGCAGAAAGTTCTCCTTGGCAGATTTTTGAATTTCTATATCTTATTTTGACTGCCTTGCTCTTGTCACTGTCAGAGATAAGTAACTGAAGTACATTGCTCATCTTTAGTATAGTCATCCCTCCAGGAATCCTGAAATATAGAAGTTGTTATGGGAACTGCTTTTCTTTACCTATAGGAATAAAAAATACTCTTGTTTGGAATCTATGGCTCATTGCATTTGTTATCAGTTTCACTAGGAGACACTGAATTTTAAGTGGTTTGCCCTTTGTCACAGATCCGTAGTTTTAGAATTAAGAAGTTAGACCAGAATCTGTTCTGGTCTAAAGTTAGCCTTTCTTTATAGAAAATAGGTTTGGTTTCTGGTAGAACCTCACAGGACACACATCTTTCCCATTTAAAAGGTTACCTACATGGCATTACTTCTGTGTGCAAGAATGAGAGAAATACCTTCACTGACTACTTAAGGCATCCAATTGATTTTTATTAACTGTACACTGTCACTAGGACTGTAATTTTGATCTTCTCATCTCTTTAAATAACTTTAACCTCTTGGATATTTCCTGAATTGTATTTCTTGCAATGACTGCAAATCTAAGCTGTTCTGTCTGAACTTCCTCTTGTTAACAGTGCTGTGAATTAGGAATGACTTGTTTGCTAACAGAAATGAGAGTCAAATCAGCTATTTTGTTTTCTCTGGAAAATGTAAAAGCACAGTTTATATCACTCCTCCCTGTTTGTTCCTTGATTGAACTACTCAGGCAGAAAATTAGGGAGATGGATATCAGTAATAGGTGGACAATTCTCTCTTTCCATGTGATTTCTTAACATGATCCTTCCTGCATAAGAACGGGTAAATAGTTTGCCCTGGAGAAGGATGTATTGTATTTTTGTGAGAGGTGTAATTCCAGCTTTTCTTCATTTTGATTTTAATGACATCGGAATGCCAGAGTATGTACAGCCACAATGATCTTTAGACGGTATATTATTAGACCCATAATATAGTTTTACAAGGGAGGCAAGCCTTCAGGAGTACAAACCTTTCTTAGGCCCAAGGAAATGCATTCATGTCTGAAAGTTTGTCTCTCCTCTTAGAATTAAAAAAGGACTTGTGATCTCCCAGAACTGTCAGCTTTTTGTGGCAATAGATGTCACTAGAATAGAAGATATTATACCTAATCTACAAACCTTGTATTAAATATTAATAATTAATGGAGGCAGAGTTTTAAGCAACTTCTATCTGCTAGTCCCCAAAATTCATTTGCTAAGTAAATGGACCTAGACAGTTCTGAGTGGATGTAATGACACATGAAGGAGGTTTTTGAAATGCAGCCTACTGCGGTCACCACCAGTATTAGCAAAAGTGATCCCTTTGTGTAAACGTACCCAGCAAGGGGGGCTTCACTATGGGCAGCAGATCAGCTTATCATAGGCCAGCTGGTTTTGCTGCAAGTCATCACAAAACCAAAACCCTTGAGGAATAATAAGGACAGCTTTCCTATTTGTTTTCATTAGCTGTGAATATAAAATCTAGGAGGGGAAACGAAGGTAACTCATCTATCATGTTCTCTTTCTTCCAGCACTGAGCACCCACCACAGTACTTCTCTTGTGGCCTAGTGCAAAGATCTGTAGTGGTAAACACTTGTTTATGATGTGAGCTCTGTGGCCTTTTGGAGGTGAGCTTTAATTACAGCCAGGGGAAGAAATTGGGCTGGAGAATCTGGTGAAATTATTAGAAGCTCTGCTGGCTGATGTTGAATGGCACTTGAAGCATGACCTGAACATGGTAAGGACGTGTAAAGGATTCCTTTTGAAGGCTGTGTAACCTTCAATTGACACGTCCTTGTCAAAAATTCCAGAAATGGCAAAACCTTTTGCTCTGACTGTAAGGCCCAGACTTTCATAGTTCTGCAAACATAAAAGTGTTGAAGCCTAATTTTTTGAATTCATTGAAACTAATAGAAAACCCTTTGAGGAAACTTAATATATGGAGAGATTAGGCCTTCTGTTTTAAATAATGAGTAGGATGAGTATTGAAGGAGATTGAGAACATTTATTTCTTTGTGAGGAAGCTCTTAATAGAATTACTGAGTAAATTCCACATGGAACACATACACAGCTCTCCTCATCAATTTCAATCCAAAAAGGGAACTATTATATTAGAAGGAAAGGGCAGTATCCCACATATCATTAAAACTATTGCCAAAAGGTGTATAAATAACATGTTGCTTGTCTCGGCTAAATAGTTGTATTGTTCATGAGGAAGCAAAGCCAAAGCATTATGACATTAATGCCACATATTGGTTAACTGACAGATTTTTCAATATTAAACAGCATATTAGGCAGCCAAAACTTGACAGGCTTAATTGTATACTTAAGAGTCAGACTAACTCACAGTTTATTCTTTCTGGGAGGGTGGCAGTTTGGAATTAAAGATCTCAATAGATTCATTGTAGTGATTCTTTATTTTGTAATTATCTCCACAATGTTTATGCAGAATCATTTCTATAGTTTTCTAGTCAAGTGAACCCTGTGATTTGGGAAGAAAATTGCCATCATCAGAAAGAATATTTCTGTGCCCTTGTTTCAGGCATAGTCCAGGATCTTTCAAAACAAATGTCAGTAAATGAAACAGACATGGCTCTATGCCTCCAAGCATCAAAAAAACCTTCCAGCTCCCCAGCCTGTTGTTTTTTCGCAGCTACTGAAGACATGACTCAAGATCTTCTTCACTTCCAACAGTCATCAGATGAAGCAAATTTACAGCTCAGTTCACCTTGCCAAAATACTATGTTTGAACTGGGGCGAATTTCATCATATAGCAAGAATAGATTTGGGGAAATTAGATTTAGAATGGTAGAAAACATTCAGCTTACTTTTCAGAAGCAAGTCTGATTCACACTGTGAGGTAAATTGCAAAGTCAGTTGGATGGTTGTAGATAGAAGATCACTACTTCCATAGAAATTAAAGAAGTGACATGGTGATGTGCTTGCTCTGTGCCTGTCCCTTACAGTCACTGCTAAGACATACTAATTATGACAGAGAAGCCATAATTTGGTGTGAAGAGATGGAAATTTGTGAGGTAGAGTTTCTAAGAGATTTAGTGTTTGGCACCAAGTGTTTGAAAGTGCTGATTTGGATTTTGAAGTCCACAATCCTCAGCTTGCAGCCAGTACTCCTGTCCAGTTCACTAGAAGCAATCAGCAGAGAGCATATTTGGATAGTCTGCCTGCCAGTCCTGGCTGGTTCAGTTGTCAGGTACAAGGCTCCAAAGCTCCTGAAGGCTTGACACAAATGGTGCATCCCCAGTGATTGGGAATCAGAGAGCACAAGTTAAGAATAGGACGTAAAAGCAGAATGAAAAGTTCCAGAACTGTTCCTTGTGCCTCACTGTAGAACATCATCCTCTCAAAATTTAGATATTTCTATAGCAGCTTTTAAAATTAAAGACGTGTATATCTTATTGTTGCGTTTGGCTGTTGTAAAAGACAACGTTCAAAGTTCATTTAAAATTATTCTGTAAAGTGACCTCAAGCCTGGCTTTAAGGATGCAGCACAAATATGATTTACCCTTAACTTGTATAAGTTGATGTGCTAAGAAAGGGAAATAGGCCCGTGGCAGGACCACCTCAAAAAGGCCGATGTGTTTGTGCCTATCTATACACAACACCTAAGAACTGCTCTTCTACTGGAGGAGCACCCTGGAATCAGACGTAGAGAGGAATTTTGAACAGGAATCTAGTTTAACTAACAAAGTTAACTTCTGGTACCAGTCATGTCAGCTGATCTGGTTGAATTAGGTAACAGTCCAGGTATTGCTCCTTCTCCTCAGGTGTTCCTGTCTGCCTGTGATGATGAATGTGTGTAATGCTGGATTTTACTTATGAACCGTTCCTGTCTATTCTGTCTAGTACCTTTGTCTTTCTTAATAGCTACTAAGTTATTTGGTCTACTCATTTTGTGAGGGCTTAAATTTGCTGACCATGTTCCTGCAGTAAGATTAGACATTTTATCTTTTCAGCTACTCATTTTAAGAGTCTTGTAGCACAGCAACAGTGAAGATCAGAATCCTGTTGTCATAAGTACTATGGTGAAGTAAAATCTGAAACTGTCTTCCCAAGAGAGTTAGAATGAAATCTAGGTGTATATGCATACCTCTCCATGTGCACCTATACCTATCATGCATCTACACATGCACCTGGAGGTGTATGAAATGATGAAGCAAGAGGGTGGGGTAATCATGTCAGTTGCGTTGGCCATAAATATGATATTTCAAGAATTTGGGTAGCTGTAAATCAGCATCAAGCTAATCAGGACCAGGTTACAGTTGATTTGTGAGCTTTGCTACAGTATTGAAAAAGGATGTGAAAGAAAGAAGACAGTCATTTTATCCTGGCATGGATTTCCTCCCTTTCGTAAGAAGAGGCTTATAAGAAAGCTGGTCACTTGCCATTACCAGAAGGATAAAGACGTGCAGGTTTTGCTGTCTGATTCCAGCACAAGCCATTTATAGGATGGTCTTAGCAAATACTAATGATATAGTTTACTCTTTCTAGTATTGTCCATTAGTCTCACTGTGTCTGCAGGGCACATGGCTACAGGAATTTTTATTCCTGTCACTTGCAACCATTACTAACGATACCAGTGAAACTGGAAGCTCTTACTTAGAATCCAAGCCTTCACTGTAGCAAATATATGGATTTATGGCACTAGAGGTGTGGCTGGAAGACAACTGGGAAGTGCTACTGCCTGTACTTGACTAACCACAGAAGTCACCAGAGATCTGGTATGCTGCCATGTGTGCCTTGTGTAGAGCACAGTAGGTTGGGAGTTCTTTCCTTGGTGGATTGTGTGAACTAACTGGTTAATATGAGGGAAGTTTACGGAGTACTCAGTATAGAACTGCTCCCTTGCCCATTGTGCACAGTCATTTAGATGGAGCTTGATGCGCAGCTGAGAGACTTGGAGTGGAGGGAAGGTCTCCACAACCAGTTGCTCAAGACCATTTTCATATTGTACTATGAGCTACATAACAACAATGACCTTTATCTAATTTGCACCTTTATAACTTTTATAGTCATTGTAATAACGATAGACTCTTCCACAGGTGCTTAATGGGTTTGTTTACGAGCAAACATCATAAAGTGAGAATCAATAGGTATTCAGATGCCATTTTAGGGGCAGGAATTGCAATTATTGAACAAATACTAGATATTATTCTTTATGGGACAATAAAGACGCACATGAGGTCAGTGACGTATCTGCTGAGACCAGGAGTAGTATTGATTTTTAGAAATAGCTTCTGTGATATTCTTGTGGATTTCACTTCTCATCAGTCCAGCTGGCAGACTCTGCATCTCAAGGGAAGCTGAGTGAATGAACATGTAGCACTGGAGTAAAAGTTCCTTGAGTCATTTAACACCAGCTTCTGCTGAGAAGACTGTGAGGCACAAAGTCTGTGTGCCTCCTAGGTTTTGTGTCATTCTCTTCCCCTGGGTGTTTTCAGCAAAGCCTGAGCATGAACAAAGATACATTTAAAAGTAGCTGGAGAATGGTTTGCAGATGCAAACTACAGCATGTATGTTGTATTTTTATAAGCACCAAGCTGAGAGACCACATGGTTATTTGATTAGAATGGAGCCTGAGAACTGAGCTGATTTTTTTTCTGTCTCTTACATTGAATTGCTCTGTGATTTTCAGTGACTCATTGAGGAAAAAATCCAACTGTAGTTAAAATCACAGTCAGACATTTCATAGACGGTAACTGGAATTAAGTAAGCCCTTAAATATCAGAGTTTTGTGTTCGCTGTCCACAAATAAGCTATAGTGATACGATACAAAGAGTTTTGATACTTGTGATATGCTTTAACAGTCACAAATTATGACAAGAGAAGTAAAAATTGTTATTTATAGTTTGTTGGGGTTTTTCCTAGGGAGCAAGTAGACTTCACCAAGCCTGGTGGGCATGGCATGCAATTTCTAGTAAAGAAAATGGTGAATACAAAACTCATGTTTAATCTGACTCTGGTGAAGCTTTGGTGTAGTCAATTGTGACAAAAACACAATTTTATATCATACATATGTTAAATATCAGCAATTTCACAGGATTCTTTCTACAAACTGCTGATGGCTTTAATAAACAGTTTTCTCCTCCAGATTTCTTTCTTTCCTTGTTGAAGCTGCTATCAGATTTGAAATGTTCTGTGTTGACAGGTAAATGGTGTGATGGAATTCTAGAATGCACTCCTGGAATGGCTGGTGATAGTCTTCCTTGAATGTGGTACAAGAGAATGCAGGGTTTGGAATTACTTCCAAAGGATGAAGAAAAAGGACATTCATAAAAGCAATCCTTTTGTTAAATTTCCTCTGTGATGATCTATAGGTATCCTAGCAAATGCTTACACATCTAGAAACTGTAACAAAAGTAAAGCAACTAGAAAAAGTAAAAAACCCAAAAACCTCTTGGGAGTTGCTTTCACGCCTGCATTTCCATGAGTGATTCAGAGATCATAATGGAAACTACAAAATTAAAACTTTCAGAACATTCTATTTTATAGCTTTTATTCAAAAATATGACCCCATATTTTGACATTTGAAATAGCTTATCAAGACATGCAGGCTGCCTAGCACTGGCATTAACTCTGTCCCAGCCAGACCTAATACAGCAGTGGTTACAGAGGAGCTCTGAACTATACGTAAAAAGGGCTCTGAATTAGCTTGTTTTTTCCCTTGTCTGGATAAAGAAGCCAGTTTTGCCAGTCAAGAGAGGTGCAATGTGCTCACTCTGTAGCAAGCTTAAATTGCAAAGTTATTAAGTCCTTTTCAGCCTCAGGTAGCTACAGATTATTTAATTGCAGGTTGAGTGATCTACAGTAGTAGAGAGTTTGGGGACCTCATGAGGTAAAACAGTATCTGATTACAAGTAGATCATGGTTTATTTAGATTTCTGCTTCAGAATATGGACTCCAAGGTGATATAGTCTGGACCTGCCTACTTAAAAATTTAGCAGACTACAAGTTCTGCAGACTACAAGTTTTGTAATCTGCAGAACTAACTTCTGTTAGTTCTACACTAACAGAACTAACAGAACTTCTTTTTTCTTCTGCACTAACTTCTGTTCTTAGAGTTCTCAGCTGCCTGACAAATTGACAACACACAAAATTAAAAACCAATGTAATGACAGTGAATTTACAGTTAAGTGGTGACATTTTCAAAGGGTTATCTTTCCCATTTAAACACAAAGGAAGTAGCCAGGTTTGCTCAAGTAGTTGTTGTCTTGGTTGCTTTGATCCTTTGAAGATCTGACAACATATGGAACAGTGGCAGCTTCTAGATACCAGGTACTGTCCTCTTTTTCTGGCTGTGAGAGCAGAAGCAGAGCCCTACTATAGCATGTGAATCAACTGCAACCCTTGAAATTGTCCAGATGTAGAGTAAGTTTGTGACTGTAGCAGAATTTAACTGCTATCTCCTAGGAACCCAAGTGAAAAGATTAAGTTAAATGAATGATATTGTGTCATCTGACTTGATATTGCCAGACGTTGCTAAAAGGTCTTTGCTTATTTAATGTATATCTACTTCAGGAAATATATTAATGTCTGAGCCAGGCAAGGAAACCTGGTCTGACTGTAAGAGTGGGGGTAGAAACTGCAAAGGGGCCTCAGTCCCAGCTCAGGTGATGCAAGTGTGAATGCCAGAGTGGCTCCTGGATGGTCAGACGGAAGTTTCCTTAACACTGCACAGGTGCTGCTGTACTGTTCAGAGACCAGTGAACCAAAGGGGAGCTATAGCCATCCTATTATCTTTAATTGGTATAAAGTAATATTGTCCTTGTGTTATTGAATTTTCAGCATCCAAATGATGATGGAAATTTTCGAACCAGATGTGCTTTCTCCAGGATCCTTGCAGATGTTTCTAATTAACGTGACTGTGCCTGAACAATTTTGTCTCGATTACATGGCAATTCTCCTGGTACTCAGGAGTGTAAGACTTTAGGCTTTACTTGTTCAAACTTGTATTTGTCTTATTCCAGTAATATTAACACAAACCCTGTAGCCTGTCTAGCAATGGAAACAGAACACAAATAACAAACAGTTTGTGTTTTTAAAGAGACTTACATATCCAACTATGGAAAAACAATCAATGACCATTTAGGTGCTTCTGACTGAACAAGATGTCTTTAAATTAAGTCTCACATCTCATATGAGAATTGAAAACAAGAACACTCTAACTTCCTAATTGAGCCACTGAAGAGCAAAGAAAGAAGTCTGAGTTGTTTGGCCGGGTGACATGTATGCTTCCACCAGGGGTCTTCAGCAGGGGGGCATTTTTCCTTTAGGCATCTGTCACAGGGAAGAACTGCCTTTTGGGGAGCAGAAAGGCTGGGGAGAAAACTAAAATACTCACTTGGTGACCCTGAAATTAGGCAGCAGTTGGTGATAATTTTCTGATATTTTTCTTCATTCAAAGAACTCACTAGTTTTAGAATGAATTGGTGGTGCAAGAGTTGGAGCACAGTCACCCAGCTGGAGGTACTGAGAGTAGAATTGGGGCAGCTGGTGCTAGACCAGTGTCATCTGTGTCACTGTAAACCATAATCAGATCTAATTGCACACAAGCACTGAAACAACACTCTCATTCCTCTTTCTTCCTATCCACACTGCTCCAAATTCATGCTTGCATAAATTGTAGGGACTGCTCAGCCCCAGTTGATTTAATTCAGCATACTGATCAGATGTATCAAGAAGGGTCAAAATTTGGCACAGAGCTAGACATTCCCATGACAAAGGCTGAAATGATACTCTGCTTTCATCCTGATGTAATAAGACCTGCTTCTCAGTACAAGTAAGTCTAGAATGGCAACAATTGTGTTGTTGATCTTTGCTTATTATGTCAAGGGCAGGTGTGATGTTATCTGCCTTTTTAGAAAGACCTGAATATGCTATATGTATTAGTACTAGGAATTAAAAGCCTCTTGAATCTGCTTACCTGAGCCACAAAAGGGAAGCTGCCAAGCTGCTCTCATAATTATCAAAAAGTTAAATCTTGTATGGAAATAAGAGCCAAAGTGATTAAGAATTCATTTGCAAAGGAAGCAAAGATTACAAACTTGTTTGTTTTCTCACACCTGTTCTCCACTTAAGCAGTACAATAAAGCAAGGCATAGTTAATGCACTTTTCCCTAAAATTATTAATGTACTCAGGGGAATATGATCAGCTGAGGCTTTGGAGATCACACTGCCATTTGCCCAATTATACCTAATCACAACACATCGTTCCAGCAAAATGTGTCTATTCTTTGGTAGGTTACATTTCCTCTCGGCCTTTTACTTATTGATCCAGTAGTACCTCATGCAGAACAAACTTGTTTTGTTGGCAAGTTGTGTTTATGAGAACAGAAAAATCTTTTATATTACATTTTTAACATCTGACTAAGTCAGTGAGAGGAAAAGCTTCCTGTATGGAGCATGACAAATTTTCGTGATTTTTGTAAAACAAAGCAATAAATCAAATGTCTGTATGATTTGGGCTATACAGATAATTCATGTTCTGTGTTCAGTATTTCTTTCTGCTTTGATGTCATAAAGCATCTTAAACTATGTCTGCATTACATAGCATTTAGAGTAAACGATCGCTTTAATCTCGTACTCTAAGCAGGTACATATTCCGTTCATTACAGAAAATCATATGTTTGCTCAGCAAAGCTGCAGCATCATGAAGCTCAAGGCATATTTACTTTTTTTTTGGAGGGGGGGTTGGGGTTTTTTGGGTTTGTTGCTTTTGTTTGTTTGTTTGGGCTTTTTGTTTGTTTTTTGTTTGTTTTGGGGTTTTTTTTTTGAAGTGGAAGGGCTTGAAAAAAGCTGGTGAAATGATGTATCCCTGACTAAAACACTTAAAACATTTTTGTGTCTCCTGTGAGTGTTCATGACAAGTACAAGCTGATGAGTAAGGGCAGGGTTGGATTCTGATTGCTCTTACAAATTGTCTCTCTTGTTACTTTTTTAATAGCTGTAAACTGCAACAAAAGAAATTGTCTTTTCAAATGCAGAATCATATCAAGGTAGTTCACTACCATCATTCAGCACTTTCTAGTTGGATTACTGCTGTGGTCTTCAGACCCTTTGGAGTTTAGTTTTTAAAATTTTCAGCCTCACCATTATTGCTGTCCTTCCTTACAGCATTTTTCCTGAAGTTCTCTCTTGTAGGCTGGCATCCTTCTTGTAAGAACCTCCAGTTTTGTTCTCACAAAGGTTCCTCCCAATAATTTGAGCTGGGGGAGTATACATGGGTTTTGTATTCCCCTTGTGAAGCCTGAAAGCACTGAGTCTGAGAAATGAAGCTGAGTGCACTGGCCACTGCTTGAATCCATTTTGTTTCCCTCACAGCCTTCATTTTCTGAATGCATGCTCAGAAAGATGGCAAACCTGGCAGTTTTTACTTAGAGGAAAACATGAAAACATGTTTTTTCTCTCCCAGTGTATGAGAACTGGGAGTTTATCATTCAATGTCACAGAGAAATTTATTATGCCACCAAATGATTCCTCCCAAGCTAAGAATTGATCCTTTGTTCTTAAGTAAACATTGCAGTTAATCATAATAATTCTGAGACATCTCGTTCCAGTGACTGGATCAATAATGTCTTTGATGGTGTCCTGCAGTGTTTTCCTGTCATTCCTCGGGACCTCTCTGTCACCTACTGTTCTTCCAGATCCCAGTGCAATAACCTGCTGCAGCGGTGAGAATGCTGTCAGCCCCTTCCCACTCATGTAGGACTCAGCCAGGAGGATATGGATGAGGCCTCAGATGAGAGTGCTTGTAATCAATGTCCATGTGAACTCCACAGTTTCCCTCTCACTGAGGCTGGGAGATTTCCCCTGCCATATCACAACAGTCAGACCTAATGCCCATAGGATGATTGCCATGAGCCTGCCTTTGGGCAGAAATACGGAAAGATATCCACATTCCCCTTCTCATCCAGAGGCTCAGAGTAAACCTGCCAGAGAGCAGTGAGTCCAGGGGCTCACTGAGGGATGGAGGACCAGGAGGTGAGCAGCTACAGGGCAGGTGGGGCAGGGGCCTCCCAGTGCGGCACCTGAGGGCACACCTGTGTGCAGGGCACAGGGCAGCACTGGCGATGGCAGCCAGAGTCAACCAGAGCATCAGGGCAGTTTGTGGTGACAACGTCCAGCCACGACATCAGTCCATGGGTCAGGATCAGTTCTAGTGACAGTAACCAGGGTTACATGTGATTGCCAGGCAGGTCTGTAGAGTCAAGACGGGTGATCTAGGCTTGGTAGACCTGGCCACAGCCTCTGGGCCTCTCCTGTTGATCCTGCTCAGATGCTAGGGGAGGCCTGGCTTTTGGAGGCTGCTGCCTTGCCAGCTGTGCTATGGTGTTTGGCTCCTGGCTCTCCATACTTTATTGAGTAGTCAGCCCTTGCTGTGCCCGCTTTTTACCCTTTCTCTCCTTCTCCCATTGTAAAACATGCAGCTTAGGGATGGGAAGAAATCTGAGCAGTCAGTTTTAAAGATGGAGTTGCAAAACAGAATAGTGCTGTGTCGCTTGCTTACCCAGAGTTAGATGTGCTAATCTTAAATAATTTCTGAATTTTTCTGATAGACAAGGCTGGTTGCATGTTTGTTACACAGAAGCCTTGGTCATTCAAAAATTGCCAGACAAGGGTGTGGGTTCTTTGTGGGGCTTCTTAAGTTTTTCAGGGTTGTGGTTTCTTCTTTTTATACTACTTTGGTGACACAAATCCCATCTTGTTCAGATGTAGTTACAGAGAAACCAACAATATGTGCTATAGGTTCCTGTAAGATCTAATATAACTGTATTCTCATGAAAACACTTAAGTGCTGATGTCTCCCACCAACTTCAATGGTTTTAGCTCACTTACACATATGGAGAGTAAGAAATATTTGTATTTGCCTTAGAAGCGTAAACACCTAAGTCTGTAATGGTATTGCAGTAAAAAGGTTTATACAAAGTATAACTAAAATTTTAAAAGGCACCTTGCCCCATTCTCTCTTAGTCCTCTTCATCTGAAAGCAAAGGTGAGTTCTTAGATCATAGCTGAAAACCTTAAGGACATAGGCTACAATAAGAATTTGTTCTCTTAACTACATTAGAAGCCAACAGTCTTCCTATGGTTGTAAAGCACCTCTACTAAACTCAGAGGAAAAATTTTAAGGTATGCTTTAAAATAATTGCAAATGAATTTCTAGTTTATTACTTGCCTGCAAGTCAAGAACTGAGCTTAGCCTAACATGTTCCTACACTTTGTTCTTATGATGTGATTTTACTCCAAGCTTAATTCCATACTGGTTAGTTAATTGAAGTATGTAAAAGGTAATTTTAAGTTAATGCACTGGGATTGAACTACATAATATTGCACAGCCTTTTTGCAGCAGTCTGAATAGAAGATAGTTAAGGGCTCTAAAATATGGTGCATACTTAGATGCTGTAAACTGACCAAAGTGGGATGGACATATTTTAAAATTTGTAGAATTTAATTTTAATCCTGGATTTAAATATCCCAAATTCAGATGTTGTCAGCCAGATCTCAAGTCAATGACCTGGATTCATCATTAAGTCCAGCATCAGTTTTTCACCTCAGGCTATCCCTCCGTTCCCTGATATTCTGTATTTCAGGGCACGCAGTGCATAATGCAGTTCTTTAGCCAGTCTTATTCTCTCATTCTCTCTCATATACACAGTTAAAATGGAAGACAGGGAAGAAGTGGAAAACAAGGACCTCCTGCATTCTTGCATTTATTTTTTTCCCAGCCTGATTTGTGCTTCTGGGCAGACTATGAAATTCAGGTCACACAGTACCGCCAAAGCTGAGCCTATCCCAGTAGTCTGTTGAAAATGGAGAGAATATGCTCAGTACAAGTCTGTCCTTCACAGTCTGTTCCCTGAACCAGCTCATTTGGCCTGAATAACTCAAAGGCCTGCAGTTTCCACATTTCATTTGGATCCCAGCATTTTAGTGGATATAAAGTTCTTAGGTATTTCAACTGCAGTTTGCAAAGAACTTTGTAAGGAAAAAATGCAGAAATGCATCTGTGAATTTATAATAGTCAGGTTTTATTATTGATTTCTAACTGACCTGAATCTCTGTTTCCCAAATCCATCTTAACACTACATTGGTTTGAATAAAACCCCATTTTTACTACACCCCTTCCAAATTTGTAATTCAGTGTTACAAACTTAGCTCCTTGTTTAACCTCTATGTGGACATTAAGTGTGAGGCAGGACAGACACCTAGATGGCAAGAGCAGCTGCTGACAGTAGATGCCAAGAGGCAGTGAGGCTCTTGTGGTCCTTCTAAGGATGAGCACAGTCACTCTGAGTGATGCAGTGCTGTTGGGTACTTTTACAGGGTTCAGACTAGTGGCTTGCTAACATTTGGTTAATTGTCAGTGGTGCCGATGAAGCTGAGTACTGCATTAGAGGGGCAGTATGAACTTCTAGGAACAGCAGCAGGAGCAATGCCTGCCCGCTCCTTTCTGTGGTAGAGGGACACCACCTGGCTATCCAGTCTGAAACACATGCTATGATTTATTTCACTTGCAGATCCAAGCCCACATGGGATCCTGAAGCCTCTGCTATGATTAACTAGTGCTGTGTGCCTTCTCCATTTGTCCAACAGTGACCGGCCACCAAAGGTTTCAGTAGTTCCACACTTCCTCAGTTCAGTCATTCTTCCCTTTTTGTACAATGGAAGAATTAAACAATTTCTGTCTTGATTCTCAGACAGGACATCAACAAAGTTTGAGTTTTGAGGTTTTCTAC
This sequence comes from Camarhynchus parvulus, assembly GCF_901933205.1. NCBI lineage: Eukaryota > Metazoa > Chordata > Aves > Passeriformes > Thraupidae > Camarhynchus > Camarhynchus parvulus. Next base: position 20,053,382 of record NC_044582.1, on the reverse strand, counting down.
AGAAAATAATAATTGTGTTGAGTTGAGGTGCAGGTTATGGGTCAGTAGTAAACAGTAAAGGGCCAGTAGGGAAGTCTAGCCCGGACAACAGATATGAAACAGGTGTTTCAGCCTAATGTGAGTGCGCCCTGACCCTGGAGCTATCGGTATGTGCGGTCTGCCTGAGTGTATGTCCATAACACCTACTGCCCGTGCGGCTCAGTCCCAGCCCGATCCCCGCGTGTTTCCAGCTCAGCCCCAGCCCGATCCCAGCCCCGCTCACCTGGCTGGGGCGCTGCTGCCCCCTGCCGGACGGACCTGCCATCGCGGGGTGCGGGGCTCCGCCCGGCGTGTCCCCTTGTGTCCCCCGGGTCCCCCGCTGCCCTGTGTCCCGCGGGTCCCCCGCTGCCCCGTGTCCCCCGCTGCCCCGTGTCCCCTTGTGTCCCCCGCTGCCCCGTGTCCCCCGGGTCCCCCGCTGCCCTGTGTCCCCCGTGCCCCCCGCTGCCCTGTGTCCCCCGGGTCCCCCGCTGCCCCGTGTCCCCCGCTGCCCTGTGTCCCCTTGTGTCCCCCCGTGCCCCCGCTGCCCTGTGCTCAGCCTACATGAGTGCAGCCGACACGCGTGTGACACGTCTGCCCTCACCTCTGACTGCTGGGCACCCCCCTGCTGTTACACACTGCAAGGTGTGGGTGCCCATAGGCAGCGTAGCGTTCCACTCAGTGCCGTGGGTGCCCAAGGGCAGCTGTGGGGTGCACGGGCTGCTGAAATGGGACCCAGCGAGCCCAGGTGCTGCGAGGTGCTGACAGCGCTGGGTAGAACGAGATTGCACACAGTCGGTTTACACTCACACTCTGTGCAGTACCTGTGCCTTACTAAGGGGAAAAGCTGTCCAGGGTTTCATTTCAGTGCTCTGCACAGCATCAGGAATCCACGGCAACCCAGTCACACAACAAGGACACATGCTGGTGTATGCAGAGAAGTTGTGCAGATCAGCTGTGGGGCCTTGGTGTCCCTTGCTGATGCTGAGCATTATGCTGGGCTGGACCTGTGCCCTCTGAGCATTGGGTGCCCTGTACCTGGGCAGTTGAGAAAGGTGTTTTTAATACAGCACCTCCATCTGCAGTGGAGGTTAATCACATTTGTCTAGCTCAAGAGCAATGATATGAGGCTGACTTTCTTGGAAATGCCACATGAAAAAGACTAAATTTTTATTACTGTTTGCATTAATAGCTCTTCTTTTACTAATTTCTTTGGCTGCATTGGAGCAGTTACAAGAGACGGAGCATCTTGCAAATGGAAGTGTACTTTTCATTATATTATTGCATTACACCATTATCTAGAGAGTAAAGTGCATCCTTCAAAGTTATAATGAGCCATAATTTCATTGAAGGCTCTCTAGGATTTCTGGACCATGAGAGCAAAGCTACAGCAATTTAGTCATGGGGACCAGAAAATCAGATGACAGCCCCTTTAATACTCAGCTGGGAATATGCTATTGATCTGAGATACCTCAGGCTGGGGTGTCTGCTGTGGTGGAAATGCATGGATTTTACATTTTAAGGACATTTCAAGCCATGGTAACTATTCAGAGCCAACCCTGGCATGACTGTCCTTTCCTGCTCCTTCGACACAGAGGTCAGAGCCAAGGGTGCTTGGCAGGGGGAGCTGGCTTTTCCCTGCTCTTTGGAAGGCTGTGCTTTAGTCAGTGCTGAGGGGGCCGTGACTCACTTGTGCGGGGGTCACACCTGAGGCGGGGGTGCCGGGGTCTCAAGGCGAGGAGCCACCCAAGGGAGCTCAGCGATGGCTGCGCCCGAAGGGGCCGGGCCCAGCGGGAAGGGGCTGCGGGAGACGGACGAGGTGAGTAGAGAAAAACTGTCTGGAGTGCGAGTCTGGGGCCACCGCACCACAGAGACCGAGAGCCGCCCCGGCGCCCGCCGCGGCCGGGAGCGGGCCGGGGCGGGCCGAGCCGCGACCCAGCGGAACGGGAACGGGACCGGGAAGCGATGTGACTCCGCCCAGCCCGCACGTGACCGCGGCAGCGTTGCTGGGGCGGGGCCTCACCGCGCAGGCGCCGTGTGGAGGGCGTGCCCTACCGCAGGGCCCGCCCCCGCAGGTGACGCCGCCGCGCGCGCCCGCCCCACCTCTCGCGCGACGTCACGCGGCCGGGCCGGGCGGTGGCGGCGCGCGGGGATGGAGCGGCCGCCGCTCGGCCGGTGAGTGACCGACGGACCGCGGGATCGGGAACGGAGAGGGAGCGGGATCGGGAACGGGGCGGGAGAACACCCGGAACCGAGTGACGGGGCGAAGGGACCCCGTCCGACCGGCCCCGCCTGCGGCCATCGCAAGCGCCTCATCCACCCCCAGACCTGCCGCTCGGCCGGGCTGTCTCTCGCCGCCCCCGCTCCTGCGGCCGGTTTAGGGCTCTCTGTCCGGGTCGCGGCCCCGCCGGCCCGCTCGGCCCGTTCCGGGCCGTCGTCCGGGACTCAGGGCCCGGGCTTCGCGGGGCGATGTCCGGCCCGGCGGTGGCGAGCGGCACCCTCGGCCCCTGCCGTGGCCCCCGCGATCGCCCCGATCCCCGCGGCCCTCACAGCCCCCCGGGCCCTCCCGGGGGCGGCCCCACGCACGTGTGTGGCCTGTGCCGGAGGTTCGCGAGGCACCGCCTCGGCTCTCGCTCTGGTTTGGGGCGGGCTGAGGCGTGTGTTCGCTTCACTGATTCCTGCTCGCCTTGACTGTCTTTGATGAGATGGTTAAGACACGAATTATTTCATGGCGAACTCAGAATTTGCCAGCTTAAATGCAGATTATCAGTGACAGGCCTTTAAAGTAATGAGCTTAAGGGGCAAAGCAGCAGCTTCGAAGCTTTGTGTGTGTCAAAATTCACGAGACTTGGAGCTGACACTATGTTTGTGACTTGTGTGCAGCTGTTGTCGCTGGAGACACGGAAGTACCTGGTGTGCATTAATGACAAATGCGATGGCCAGCAAAACTCCCATGGTGGGTGGAGGCATCGCTTTCACTAAAAAACTCTATCAGTAGGGAAGCTTAATGAGGCTTCTTAGTGGGTAGGAGGTGTAAAGGTCTGAACTGAAGGTACAAAGATCTGAGTTGAAGGCTAGGGGAGGGGGAGACAGAAGAGGGTAACGTAACTCCCACTGCATCCGTAAACAGTGTCCATCATCCACAAACCTTAAAATCAAGTGTTTCTGCAGGTTGGAAGCCCTTAGTAACAGTCCAGGCTACTGGCGTGGTCACTGAAGTAATGATGCCTTGACCTGAGCCAGTGCCACTGGGTTCTCCTCAGCCCAGGGAGTAAGTGCTGCTGTCCCTGATGCTCACCACTGACTCTGTCTTACTCAAGATTAACATGTGGCAGGTGACTCCATTTTTGACCATGATCCTTCTCTTAGGGTAAATTCTTGGTCCATCTGGAAGTGTCTAGAGGAAAGGAAGGCCCGGTGAGTAGGTGTACTCACTGGAAGGGCTGTTTCTGTCTTGGTCCCGGGGGAGCTCTTCCCTCTCTTGTCTGGGGGCAGTGGTGCTCCCCAGCTTGCAGGGCTTGCGCTGCTTAGCAGCCCTGCAGCCACATAGTGTTCTGGCACCAAATGAACAGGTTTGTTGGAGCTTTGTATACACTGTGTCCAGTTCTTTTCCCTGATAAGCCCACCCAGCTGGTCTGGAAGCCATCCAAAGTATGGAAGCAAACTTAAGATGGAGAAAGATCTACTTTGTGTGGAATTTGCTTTAGAAAGAAATTGGAACTTCAGTTTTCCATAAAGTCTGGGGTTTCCTTCCTCCATTTACCACATAAAATTTACCACATTTACCACATTGTTGAGTTTGGTTTTCCAAGCAGTTCTGTGTCATAGTTTGAGCTGTCTCACATCTTATTTAATCACAGCTGAAGTTCCTGTAATTAAAACCTATGTCTAATTCAGATACAAAATAGAAATCATTGGAAGCCTACAGATTTTGTTTCCCTGTGTTTAGAGAGGTGCATTCTGCAGGAAATGGGTTGTATCTAGTGAGTCAGCTCCTCCACTGCTTGGGTGAATGGCCTGTGCCTGACTGTGAGCTAGCAACTGTGGCTGCTCTGGAGTGAGGCAAACCTTGTGTTAGTGTTTTCTCTCGTCTTTCTGAGAATTGTTTTGAACCATTCAAAAAGACTTGGTGTGATAATATCTTGGGCTTGGTTTCTAGGAATTTTTGCTTAGAGCTCTGGAGGAGGAGTCTTCCCTTTCCACTGGCTTCCCCAGCACGTTTACTGGTGTGGCGTGTTCTCCCCAGGTGGTTCTGTAGCTGTCTGCCAGTGAGAGCTGGGTTTTGGCACCTGAATTCACCAAGTGCAAGGTGTTTCTCAGGTGAGCTGGCTGGTTGGCTGCCTCTTGATAGACCTGGAGTCTCCTCAGCCCTGAAATAGAGGGAGTGGGTTTCACTGTGCCTGTCCCCTAAGGCCTGATGAAGGCTGATTGCTGTAGCACACTGAATGCTGCTTGGCATACAGGTTGTGCACTCTCCATGGGGGATGGAGCTCCTGTGGACTTGAGCTCTCTGGGGCCAGCAACAGGGTGGTCTCTCAACAGCAAGACTTGTAAAAATGGTGTGTAGGCAATGAACCCTGGGTGGCCCAGGTGACATCGAGAGGTCCCTTCCAAGGTCAGCAAATCTGTGAACTCGGCACAGTGTTTCCTAGAGGATAAACTGACATCCCTAGAAAGAGTGAAGATGGCTGAATGAAATGGAACATGAAGGTGGCAGTCTAGACGTGCATTGTCTGCACTTCTAGAAACTCAGTATTCTGCTGTGATTAAATACTGAAAATACTTAACTCCCCTAAGCAGTTGAGACCCTGGATATTGTTACAGCACAATGAGCTGATTGTTTGGGCTTGAATTTAACCTCCAAATTCTCAAAGTTGTTCTTTCAGCCAAGCTGTTAAGGAAAAAAGAAAGAAGAAAACAATTAATTGTGTAGAGTTAAATGTATTTTTGCAAAATGTAATGTCTTCGTACTTTCAGAAACATTTAATGGTAATGCAGATCTAGTTGACCCTTTTTATTTATAAACTCATGTACCAAAAATACAAAACACTTTTATCAAAATAAGATTGAGAACTTTGATTTGGAAGTTAGATCTGGCACACCATGTGAAATGCAAACACAGAACAGGAGGTCTCTGCCCCAAAAACGTTTACGTTTTATTAACTTATATCCAGACCTGAAAAGTTCAGAAGTTTGCCAACGCTCCAGAACGTTTATGCTATGCAGATACTCCCTAAGTATGTACTTTATGTGCATGCTGTGTTGGGGCTTCCATCACACTCTGTGTTGGTCCTGTTTTGGACAGTGGCTTGATTCTTTAGTCTGACACTGGTCACACAGGCACTCCTGTGGCAAAATACTCGGTGAACATCAAGGCATTTGATAAGCTGGGAAGGTTTGTCTGACTCAGGGCAATCTGTGATGTGATATAGTGTTGCATGCTCTGATATGATCAAATTTTATTTGAATGCTTAGAGGATTTCCCTCCTTGAGATAATTTATTAGGTTAAAGTAGTCAGAGTATGAGGTAACTTCAGAGGTTGCTTCTGATTTTAAATACGTCAAAGCTAGCAGAAACCCAGTTTTTCAAATGAGTTAATTATTTTCTCTGAAGGGGACTCTGAATATGTGTGCTGTTTTATTGTTTATCAGGTATTAGTGGCGTTTCTTATTATGCTTGTTAATTTTGGCAGGTCCTTCTCCTCTACAAAGAAGCTTTGTTGCCAAGATTTACTCTGAAAATGACCTACAGTACCTACTGCAGATGCCTGCAAGTGTAGAAGCTGATAAATCATATCTTCTTCCCTCCCCTGACTTTCCTGTTTCCTCTGGAATTTATACTTCTAAATTTTTTTAAAGTTAGACGTCTGTTGATGACATTTGGATTACAACTGTGAGCATACCTATGCAAAGAGACACAAGCTACCCTGAGCACTTTTGAGGTATGTATGCCTGCTGTGACTTAGAACACATGGAAGGGGAAGGCCATCTGATTAGGGCAAAGAGAGCTCTAGGTGTACATATTCTAGATTTAGGCTGATGTGCACTGTTTTGCATGGTTTTAGCAACAGAATATACATGTACACAGTGAGGCTGTAGGAGCACCAGAATACCCAGCTGGCATTGTATGGAGGGTGACCTTGGTTGAACCTACTGTGGGAGTACTCAAAAGATTGTATTTAGAAAAGCTGTATCCACTGCTCACCCATTCAGTTCCTAAATACCACCATGATCTGCAGAAATTTTCTTCTTCAAAGTGCATGTGTCATTGAAATGCACGTGGGAGGCCATGGTGGTTGCTCTATTTGCTTAGGTAAAGCACTCACATGAAGTTACAGAGTATTTGCCCTGAATTTGGAAGCATTTGGAATGAAGATTAGGAAAGAAGGATATTTTGCTTGCCTTCCTGTGCACAGGTGCTGGCACAGTGGTCTCTGCGCCCAGAAAGGAGCAGTCTCATTAGACAATATGCCTGTGATGTACAAGACACAAGCAGAGCTGGGTGGGATTTGCCTTGTTGCTGTGCAGGTTTGTCCCACGCAGGTAATGAGATGGACAGCCTTGGCTGTTTCCACAGCATAGAAAGTAACCAGTATGCATGGTTTTATTTTCCTTTTCCTAAAGCCTCCTTTGGAGGCTTTTAGCTGTCTATACATATTCTAAACCTGGAATGAGGAAGCTGGCTAACTGCCTCTGTATGGGCTTAGAAGAGGCTGGTGTGCACTGATAACATCTTTTCCTTCTGTAAACTACTTGGACTCCTTACCCCTTCTGTGATGTAGATGCCAGCGTTCCAGAGCAGTGGCAGTTTTGTCAGTTGATGGTGGGTTACAGTGAAAGGCAGCCAAACACACACCTCTCTGGCTTCCAGAAGAGACATTCATTAGTGGGTTTAGTTTAAAAAGGAAAACTAGTTGTGCTGAAAGTAGCTACCTGACTGAATCATTCATCATGCACAGTTGCCATACAGGATATATTTAGCAGACAACATGCATGCTTTTGTTGATAAGCTCCAGTGATTCAGGCTGAGATGACACTGGAGGGCCACAAATCTGACCTACCTCCCTGTCTGGCTTAAAACAGCCTGATGGTGTTCCTATAACAGGAAGGCAGAATGGGCTGTGTTGCAGTGCAAGTCTGAGCTGTGATGGGCAGCAAAGTGCAGTGGTTGGGAAGGGGATCCCTTACATGCACTGAAGGAACTCCTCCATCATTTGCTTGCAAGCAAAGCTGGGGCCAGGGATTGGCATCTTGGTGAGATTCTCTGTTATAAGTGGACAGAAGTTGGTGTAGCACACTTTAAATGTGTTTCTCAGTCTGCTTGGACAGTGTTATTTGGCTGTGGCGGTGTGCTAAAGCAGCATTGGGCAGAAAGGAGGAGCATTGTTTCCTGTAAACTGCTTTCATAGAAGCTGTAGGAACACACTAGGAGTGGTTTGCTGAGCTGCCCATTGCCACCTTATTGGTGCTTTATGCAGTGTACCAGGGATGTGGATTCTGCAACCCAACTTGGTGCATTTTTTTTGGTGGTATATAAGTAAGTTGTGATCTCTGTAATCCTCTCAATTAATGGTGCACATTTCCCAAAAAAACTGCCATTCTGTGAAAATAGAACAAGTCCTGCAGTATCTTTGAATACCTGTAAGAATACATAGAGTGCATGTCTCCATGAGTGTATATTCCTAAACAGAGTATTAGTCTTTATTTCCTTAACTGTAAGATAATGTTGACCTACCTTTGTAAAACATTAGGTTTCATGAAAAAAATAAGTGCAGTTCAATTATTCAAACTCATATAACTAAAAGTGAATTACTAAAATGTTGGGTGACAAGGAGATTGAGTATAAGATAAAGTTTTCTTTTGATGTAAAGAAGTGATCTGAAAGGTGAAATTGTGTACATTAGAGAACGTTGCATTAAAACTGTTCTAAAAAGTTGTCTAAAAGGGTTGTCTAAAAAGTTCAAAGAACATTCGAGAACGCTGCAGTGTTGAGATGAATGGTACTGCTGTTCATTCAGCTGGTGGGATGGGTTATGACAGGAAGTTTGTAGATACCTACTTACAGTTTTTTCAGGCGTAAATTTGGCGAATTTCAGTATATTTTGGATTTGTGTGAGCTGATGGTGTCCTTAACAAATCCCATAGTGGCCTTCCATACTGAAACTGTTGACTATTATTTTCCTGGAAGCCAGTTGCCATGGTGATTATCCTGAAGGCAAATAAATGTGTTTTTTGTGGTTCCCAGTTTTACTAGTTTTGAGCAAAAGGACTGTGGCCTTTTCTGGGATCACTGGAAGTGCTGCACCCATAGCACTCCATGTTTGTAAATTCACTGCCCCTGAACAAGCATTTCATGCTTTAGTGGGTCACAGTCATAAGGGGTAGCATCACTTGTCTGTGAGAAGCAGCAAGTGTCCTTGCTGTGATCCTGAGGTAGAATAGCAGTTAAAATGGGAGAAATGAACACAGAACGACTTTGGGTCAGAATCTGTTAAGACTGAACTTAGCTCATTCAGGCCAGTGATGCCTGACTGACTAGTAAGGCAAAATCTCTATTGGTAAAAGCCAGTCCCTCCTAGGTGCACGGGGCTGTTGTCCTTCCCTGTGGTGGCTTTCAGCTGGGATAGCCTCTAGCTCTGGTTGCTACTGATTTATATTGAATGCTTTGTGGAGGAAGATATTCTGCATATGTGAGCCTTTGCATAACAGAAGAACTTGGCTACGCATTGGATACCTGTGAGAAGTTTGACTGCCTGGGCTGCAGAGCATCCTGTGGTAAGAGGAGCAGAGAGGGAGGCTGTATCGGTGGCTGCTTGCTGCTCTGCAGAGCAGTTCCTGTGCTGGTCATGCTTTTGCTGTGGGAGTTAGTTCTCAGCTGGTTTGTTGTGCTGAAAGTTTTGGTTCTGGTTTACTGAAGTCCTTTAAATGCTTCTGGTGTAATTCCAGTCTGTGGGAGAAGTACAGGATCCAGTACTGTACAATCTCTTTATTAATAATATATTAATATGGCCAGGTGAAGAATTTTGTAGGTGATGCAAGATGGGAAGTTGATAGACCTGATGATAGTACTTGCCATTCAGAGGCACCTGGATAGGCTTGAGGAATAGGCAGGCATGAACCTCACGAGGTTCAAGGAAGGGAAAGAGGAAGCTCTGCACTTGGGGAGGACCCACCTGGTATAGCCGGTGTTCTGTGACCACCCATGTACTGAAATTCCTATCATGTACCTGTACTGGGAGCCTGACCAGCTGCAAAGCTGCTCTGCAGCTAGCAAACGGGTGTTCTGGCAGAAACCCAAGTTGCACAGCAGCTCTGTAAGGAGCCATTAACTTGTGTCTTGCTTTTGGCTCTGATTATAAGCACACACCTTCTCAGTGGTAGCTGAAATTCAGCCTTATTTCAAATAAGATTGCTCTCTTCTTATGCTGCTTTGAGTAAAGATTTGTGGATTTTTTTATGTGGACTCTACCATGAATGTGGGAAGAAACATGATTTTGGCTGAGGTTTTAAATGCATGACTACTTGTTTCCCATTGGTAACAAAGTAGTCAAGCCCAATTGCTTTATACCAAATTACTGCCTCTGTGCGGCTGGATGTGGAGGTGGATATTGAAGAGCAGCATATTTGTGAGTGGCTGCTTTGCTGTGCTGTGTTTGTGCAGTTTGGGTGTGTGTGTATGTGTGTCTCTAAAATGCATGATAAGATCTAAGAGAAGAAAAGAACCGTAGATATGCATCATTATTTTTATTGCAAAAGTCCAAAAAGTGAGCAAAGCAGGGAATTCACAAGTCTGTGTGGTAGCGGTTGATGGATGGCTGACATGGGTCCTGTTCCAAAAGGTGCTGCTCTGAGGGGATAGGGAGTTGTGGCTGTGCTGGGCTGGTTCCTTGGCACCTGAAAAGAGGCCTGGCAGCATGTCTGTGTGCTGCAGGGCAGGTGCCCATGGTTCTGCTCACACGGTGTCTGTGAGATACACAGGCCAGGCTGATGCTGTTCCTACTCGTTAGGGTACATAGGAATGCAGTTATATTGTTCCTTGTCTCAAGCTTTGCTTGATCGTACCTGGGACTGGGAGAAGTGGCTGTAATGAGTCAAGTCAAAAGCACCTTATGCATGTCTCCTGTTTCTGTTGACAGCTGATAGCAGGTTTTTAACATTGAGAACAGGTAAGAAGGTGTGGGTGGGGGTAGTCTTTTACTGATAGGTCCTCCCAGCCTCATACAAGTGCTGACTGAAGGACTTCAAGCAGTGTTTGATGGGTAACCTGAACATCTTGTTTGTAGTCCTGCAGGGAGGAATGTGCTAATGCGTGATTAGAAAAGGCCCCGTAAACAAACTGGCCCCAGATTAAGGCCACTACTGTTACGCTAATACAATTTTTTTAAAGAGTCACACTTAAGTAAAAGCTCCCTAGACTTGCAGTCTTGAAAAAGGATCAGGAAGGAGAGTTTTCTTCTGAAGAGCAGGCTGAAGCTGTCAGTGGTTGAGCAGCATCAACGGTCAGAATAGCGATGACTATTGACTTCTGGTCAGAATTTGTCTTGCCAGATTTGTGTCACATTTTAAATAATACTGGTAGAAAGAGCTGGTTTTGAGTCATTAGGGGGACTGTTTTACCACTATGTGTGAGGTTAGTTCTACTTCTTTCACGAGTCATTGTAAGTATGATACTTTCCAAGGGCTAAAAGCACATGTTAAAATCACACATAGTGTGGGGTGTGGGTTGGTGGTAGATGATATCTTTCTTTACAAGCCTGCTAATTTAACTTGTTTTAACCTCCTTACAACTGCAAGCCTGGAATAAACTATTCATTTAGAACTAGAGTTGCTAAATCTTGCCAGCATCTCTGCTGGCATTATCACAGGTAATTCTGCTAGGAGTTAAAATGAGAGGCCATCTCTTCTTTTCTTTGTATTACTAGCATGCTTAGATGTTTCTCTTTAATGCCAGAAATAGGTGTAGTATAACCTTTTGTCTTCCCTTGGAAGTGGAATGAAAATATCTGCATTTCCACTTTATGGTTCACTTGTTCCCGACATTTGAGTCAACTTTGACATGCAGAAGGTGGCACTGTCTCTTGGCAGACAGGCAGTGAAGAGATAAGAGCAGCTTTGATCTCTCCCCTCCACCCCTTCCTCTGCTGAAAAGATCCTGCCAAAATTCTTGTCATGGCCTAGTACTGTTGCATTTTTACAGAGACTGAAGAATCAGATCCAGATAATGTAGATGTTAATAGGAGAAGTTAATAGTAGGAGTGCAACTGACCACTAAAATACTTGAGATGCTTCAAGGAATTAAATCCATTCTTTTCTTTGTGGAAGACACATTGTTTTGACTATTGGCTTAACACTTCTTCAGTCTTTTCCTTTGGGGAGGAAGTTTCTCTGTTTGCAAAATGCAGTATTTGAACTGTAGAAGTGAAATCACTTGTATTCTGGTGAGTCCTTGCTGAAGCTCACGTGAGTTCCTGTTTCTGCAGCTGTTATGGCCATAGCATCAGATAGGAGGTTTTTGACAACACCATCTGGGAGTAATTGTGTACCCTGTCTGTCTACTTCCTCTCTTTAACCTTATTCCAAAGTTGTTATAACTGGGTCTATGGTCAGATTTGTCCCTCAGTCCTGTCTTCCTTCAAGTAAGAGTTATTTTCTTTTGTATTGGTTCATATCACAGCCGTGGAAATATCTGTACATACAAAAGCTAAAATTGAATGCCATGCTGTGGTTCTGAAAATGAGCCCCAGGGGACAAAAGAGGTTGGAAATGTCTTAAATTGCCATTTCTGTTGTACTTCTTGTGTTGTGAAAGGACAGCTTCAGATCCCTGCTTGGACTGTGGCTGGAGATGTCCCTTCAGTGTTCTTCAGTGAAGCCCTGAGTTCAGAGCATGCACTTGGCTGGTTTTTAGAACACAGTAATAGGGGTCCAACATTTTTCCCTTTTGCAAAAAGCAGAGGTGTTTTTGAGGAAATGCTGCTGTTGGCTTAACTTCAGTTTCGTTTTGAGGAAGAGTGGGTGAGGATGTCAATTTTCTGAAACAGGCCACTAAATTAAGTGAAAGTGTCAACTGTCAGCCTTCCTGTGGCAGACCACACAGTTTTGAATTGCAGGTTCCCTCTTGAGCCTAGTAAAGCAGGCTGTCTTCATAATAATTCTTCATCCAGTTTGTTTTTCTTCTAAAATCCCTGCAGACTGCACTGTTAGTGTTGTCTCCCAAATTTTAAATATGTTCACAAAAAAAGTCAAGAAAATGTACATGATACATGTAATTGTCAATGTCAACTAATCAGAAGACTCTAGTTAAATCTTTCTTGAACATTCATTTAGCTTTCTTGAAGCACTGTTTTTATATAATGTGATGGAAAATAGCCTATATGTAGCCTTTTCCAGAAAATAATGTTTTTAAGTGGCTTGAGTAGGTTCCAGTTACACTGCTGTACACTGTTCATAAATGAATCTGAAGCAATCAACAGGAGAAATCATGGAAGTATAACATTAACCTTATAAGAGCAAATTTTAAGTTTGGTTCTCTGCTGTAAAGGTGTCACATGACCTTTAGGCAGCTTCTTGATCTTTCTGTGTGGGGGTTTGCCTGAAAACTAGGGAAATAATAATAATTCAACATAATCTAGGAGCATTCGAAGGGTGAATTCACAGACTGCTCACATGTTATGGTAATATAAACCTAGAAATTCTTTATGTAGCTAAGGAATTCATCAAGGATGAAGTTCTGCTGAGCTGTGGAACCAGCAGCATTGCCCCACAGTCAGACTCCATGGCACACCAGCTCTAGATGCAGCAGTGAAGTTGGGAAAGACTTCTGATAAATAGGCAGATCACCAGCTATAGAAATACAGCTGAAACATTTTGCTTTGGTTTTCACATGAGATTTTGACATATCACAAACACAGAATGATTATGTATTGGTACCTCTGCATGGTTAGTAATTTTGGAGAAGTCTTGATCTTTACTTCATAGCTTTCATTCAAACAGTGTAACCACTGAGTTACTGAATGTTCAGAGAGGGGTGGAAAAGATGTCAGGAGTAGAAAAGATGTCAGTGGCAATTGGTTGAACTCCAAAGCAGCAGAACCATTTCTGAAAACCAGTCACTCAACTTTAGGCCACTTTGAGTTATTATTACTTAAATAAACATGGAAAATTGCCTCATCTTTGGTGATGTTGTCTATGGTTCTTAGATGTGAACTTCTACTTTGCAGAAGAACCAGCAGTCTTTATTCTACATTCAGAGCAATGAGCAAGCAATACTTGCTATAGGGAGGGCATCAGTAGTGTAGAGGTTGCCCACAAGTGTTATTGAAGGTACTTGATTCTGATGTAGGTCTACTCAGGAAGATGTTTATTAAAAAGAAATTGAAAGGAGAAAGGGATCTGTCACTCACTAAGGTAGTGTTTGGTATATGCTCTGTGAGTGACAATAAGTGAAGTTTTCTCTTATCTACAGAATTAATATGTGAGCTTTCAGGAACATAAACTGTATACATTAGTTCTGCTGGTCAGCAGTATTAAATATGAAGTTATAGGAGCTGTTTCAACAGGATGTGGATCTGAGAAGAGGCTGATGTTGAAAGATCTCCTTCTGGTATGTCTGAGCATGCTGCCCTGGCACATGTGAACCATTAATGGATATAGTAATAGAAATGGTGAAGTCTTTTTGGTGTGGCAAAGCATAAAATCTGCTGATGAAACCTTTGTAGTTGCTATTTGTTAATGTGTATGGAAATGCATGGGAAAAAGTGACTTTCTCCCTCCCCACCCCTGCTTCAGAGAGGAGGAGGACAACAGGGGATCTACTCTCACTCCTTTTTCCTTGTAACATACTCACCTCTAAGAAACAAGTGCCTGGACTGTGTAGAGCTATTTTCGGCTTGTGAGGATTTTAGGAGAAACATTTCATGTTTCGCATGGGATCACATATAATGCCATTTTTGTCCCTGAATATCTTAAAAATCATGTAATTCATACCTAAAGACACTGCCAGCCTTTTCCTTTAACAGTGCTATCAGCCATACTCCCTTTCTGGTCTTGGCCTGGGGAGGATCTTTGTGTATCTATATCTCGTGTTTCTGGTTTTCCTTTCAGACTTCAGTAGAATTAAAAAAAATATTTTCTTGGGTGAATTTTGGAGGAGGAGGATGATAAAGAATTATGTATGTAAAACTGTAGGTATCTTTTCCATTAAAGATAGTATAGTATTGTTTTCTGTTTTCTTTCTGCCTGTATTCTACCATTTACCTAAGGTATTTGTATTTAATTAATTCTTGTATGTCTTCTTCTTCCATTCTGGCCCAAATTCTCCACTCAGACTTTTTCAAAATTGTTCCATTGTAATAGCTACATATATACATTTCTCTAGATATTGGGTTGTCATGTTACTATCCCGTTTTCTTGAGTCAAATTACTTACTCTGTTACTGATGTCTTCCTCTTTAAATGTTTTCCAGATGACAGCCCCCTTGAATTTTACACCCATTCTGGTTTCTCATGAGGTCTTTTTTCTGATAGAATTAGCTGTTAACACACCCAGAGCTTTCTCTCCTTATTTGCTCTGCTGAGCAATGATGCTTTTAAAATATCTTAATCCTCCTTTGGATATAAATCGCTTGCTAGGGTTCCCAATTCCTATAACAGTGGCTTTCCATTGTGTGACTGTTGCGTCTTTAGTCTTTCTTGCTAAACTGTTTGCCTGGTTACAGACTCCATTTTGGGATGGATTTCTGAAAATAATCTGGGATTTCTCAAACTAAGCTGGGCTTTTTCTTAGCAAAAATCGCTTCTATTCTGAAACAACTGAAAAGTGCTTTTCTTTTACCAAATAGGATGAGTGGGAAGCATCTCCTTCCTAAGATCCCTGCTAACTGTGATGGCAAGTCTATAGCGAGCTGTTAAATTGACCTGTTTATGAAATAAAAAGAATGTGAGGATTATATAGCTAATTATACTTCAGCATCTTTATTATTAAGGGTTCATGGTGTTCTTATATGTCATAAGAGAAAGGTATTTGAAATACTCTATGAGAAGGCGGAATTTTTCCTGTTTCCTTTCCTTGAAAATAATTTTTCTTCCCCATTTCTGCAGTCCTGTACTGTTTGTTTCTGTAACAAGTGCTTCAGCTGCAGATAAGTGATCTCTAAACTGGTTTTCAGTGGTAGCTTCAGAGTTCAGTTTGTTTACAAAAAACTCTGATTTTGAAGGGAATTAATTAAACTGATTAGTTTAAAGTAAACTTTCACTTGAATAAAGTCTAGAATCAGAGGGGCAAAAGTATTTTCAGACTTGTCAATTTTTTTGAAATGTTCATGTTACAAAGTATTTGATAAAGAAAAAAAGAAAAGTGAAAGAGTGGGAAGAATTGTCAAAAAACATCAAAGCCAAGATGATGGCTACGCTTTGTAAGTACATGGAAGTGAAGGAATTTTGATTAGCCCCACGCAATAGTTTCTCAAAGTTCAGAAGAAAATGGAGCTTCTGACAGCAAGTGGGAGTTTTGGTGGTGTGTCAGTTAGGGCTATGCTTCACACGAGGGACAGTACAGGTAGTTTTGGTGCTAATGCCTCTTAGTGTCCACCTGTGGGCACTCTGGGACACAGACTCTGAACTATGGCAGCCATGAAACAATTTGAGCCAAAAGCAGCTGCTGATCTGCAGGTCCTGTAATGCTGTAGGTCATTCAGTAGTGCTGTAGGTCATGTCTCTGAAGACCTTGCTGACAAAAGCTCTTATAGTTACTATGAATAAAAAGTAACATTAAAACTTTAAAAAAAGTAGACAAATAGTGTGACTGAAGTTCTGTTAGTGACGCCTCATGTGACCAGTACTTCACACATTGTATTAGTTCTCCACTAATGCTAGTATAGAAATGGATTTTCTTCTATAGGAAGATATTTTTCAAAAATGTGTTAATTCATTTTTCCAAGTTCCTAATATTTGCTGTCATCACTTTCTTCATACTCTAGCATCCCACTTCAGTGGATCAGAGTAACCCTTTCTTCCTTTCTTTCTGTCTTAGGTGGGAATCTGATGTGGAATAAAACAGTCAAAATACCCCTTTTGTGCAGAGTTCTTGGGGTGTTCATCTGAAGAATAGTGTGCTCCCTGTTTTCAAGAGCTGGTTGAGTTAATGATCATCTTTGGAAAATCTGGGTGATCTGGCTGTGTTTCAGACTAGTCCTTGAGGCTGCCTAGAGAAGTGTGGTTACTGTGTCTGGTCTCAGCTGTCCTCTTGTCGTCTCCTAGCAAGCACCTGGCCTTTGGGTCTTTTGCAGAAATGGACGGGCAGGAGCTGCCAGGGGACAGCAGCTGCCTGTGCAATGAGCTGTGGCAGGTGCAAGTGTGTCCGAATGCCGCAGCTTTTACCTCCTGTGAGGTGAACACCAGAGCCAGCTGTTTGACCTGGGCTGGAGCATGGAGAATGACTAAATAGGAGAAGAAAATAAAATCTACATGGTGCACGTTGGAGCCCTAGCATCTTCCTCTGCTTTCGGCCTGTGGTGGTGGCCATAAACCCCAACATAAAATGCTCCTTCACAAGAACTTCTTGATTAACTCTGTAAGATTCAGTTTTAACTTCAGTCATATTTTTATCCCTTCAGTTATTTGAAAGTTTAAAACAGGACAGCTTCCAGGGGCACTTGCATTTCAATGGAAAAAAATTACTAAAAAAAAAATTTAAAAGTTGGAATCATGTTCTTTCTTTGCTGTTTATGTATATCTTTCCTCCAGTTTTCAGTATTGTATCTCATACTCAATTTCTTTTGCAGTTCTGTTCAGTGGAGGGACTGCTGTGGGTCAGCCATGCTAAAGGGCAAATGATGGAGGCAAGTACAAGTTTATCCTTTCACTACTATCTAATGCTGATTTTGCCAGTTTTTTCTTTTGAACTGTTTTGTTTCCCAGGGCTCCTGGAAAATAATTGCACAAATGAAGGGCTGTATTAGAATGTTCTGGGGTATAATAATGTTGTAACATGTGCTCAGTTGGCTGTATATGTAATTGTGAATTTTGTTCCTGATGTAATGTATTCTTGTTCTTGAACTCTATGGTATAAAGTATTGTTTCCTCCCGCTAACAGAATATAAAAGTGGTTGTAAGTAGAGAAAACAAAAGTGACCACAAAAGTTGAATCCTAATGCAAATAAGTGTGCTAATTAATTTTGAAGATTCACAATTCTTCACACTTAGAGAATTTTTTTCCCCAGAAATAGATACTAGAACAAATAAATGCTTGTAAGGACCTTCATGCCAGATGTGTAATTTGCAAAGCTCATTTCAGGCTCACAACAGACTTATCCTGTGGAAATAGAAGTAGGAGATGACTACAAAGCTCCCATTAGGAACCTCTGAGAGGCTATATAATTTCAGAAGTATGTTGCAGAATACACAGGGTGGTCATATCTTGTTTGTGAGCTCACTGTGGGCTGGTTTGTTTCAGGTTGGTTTGTAAATTGCCATAGGGTTACTTTAAGCAGGGTAATTTTTTCTAGCAGATAATATGTGGAATTCCAGTTAGACTCAGGTAATGTTCTTTAAGACCAGCAGCATTGCCAGTGATAATGTGAATAGAGAGTATGCAGGAGATCAGAGAGATCCTGGCTGGAGAGTTTACCCATCATCTTAGATAAGAACTGCAGTTCTTCAGTGAGTCCTGACTGAAAATAAATTCTGAGTGAACGAGCTAAAATGAAAAAGGCAGTTATGGGTCAGCTGTCAGGTTTGTATTTTATATGCCAAATAGTTTTGGGACTCTTGCTTTTTTAGATGGTGAGTTTTGTTCACTGAACCATTTGGTCTGTTGGTTTTTGCTATTTTTTGTCCCAAAACATAAATTGAGTGCAGACCTGTAGTCTAACTTTCTGCAAAACCTGTTGCCTGAAGGGGAAAAAAAAAGATTAAGAAAGAGGAAGCTCAAAAGCCAAAGCACACTACTAGAAAGAAAGGCATTTTAATTCATTTAAGATAGTGTTAAGTATGTAGGTATGTTGTTGGCACATCTTTTTTCTTCTGCCACACAATTGCTGCATGAATGTGGGTAAATATATTCTTCTTGGATGTAGTTTATTCCTTTGCATTTAATGTGTTACTGATTAAACTGGCTGGTAAATTTACACTCAATGCTTATAGCATCTTCAAAGCACAGAGGTAAAATCCTGCATGATTCCAGTGTTCTGCTTTCTGTAAGTACTGAGTTTCTTCTTGCCTCCAACTAATAGCAGTGACACTTGAAAAAAAGAAAGAGAGAGGCAGCTCTTCTGATATTTTTGGACGGCAATTTGGAAAGCATTTTGGAATATCTGTTTAACCCATTGTGTTAGGTTTCAGATGCACAAAATCTAGAGCACTCCAGTTGTAAACTCAATGCATTCTGTTTCTGCAGCTGTTCTAGCATAGAAATGAACACTCTCAAATCCCAAATATGCTGAGTTTCAAATAATTCTTTTCTAAAGCGTAGACTGCTTTCTGCCAAGATTGAGGTAGACCTTTGTGAGCCGATTTCTGTATTTATAGAAGCCTAATCAGAGTTTTCTCTTGCAGAAAACAATGGTCAGCTTCTGAGCATGTGATCTCATGGTGCTGATGTAAAACCCTTTCAGTTACTGTATCCTTCCTTTCTTCCTCCCTTTCATCCCCATATCTTTGCTGACCTTCTCCCATAGTTGTTGCTATGAGCAAGTGCTGAGCTGCGCTGTTGTATAATCCAGTCCTGCCTGAGCCCAGGGAATGACTTGGGTTGAGATCTCTAAGAACAGATGTGCAGTTCCTGTGCCAGAGGCTGAGCTGCACATACCTGGTGCTGATCCCTTGCAGATTTGGTTGCTTAATCTACTTTTCAAAATGCATTCTTGTTTCCTCTGAGAGCTGTGGAGCAAGAGTATGCCAACTGAAAGCATTTCACTTGCCTATTCTTGCTTGAAGATAGATTTTCACATCAGGTTTCCAGTGCCATCAGTGGATGCTGGCTGTAATAAGCCATTTCTCACTATGTGGAAATGAATAACTTATTTGGAAATGTTCTGTTTTTTTGCATGTGTTAAATACTGTTAAGTTAGGGCCTTAGTATCAGATCTTTCTCAAAGAGCAAAATTAATTCTGCCTAAGTGACTAACATGCTTTTCAGAAGTTTAACCTCATGTTAGATGTTATTATGGGCTTGTTCTTAATAAACAAAACCCCACTGGTTTCTTCTTGCTTCTCCCCTTTTTGAACAGCTTTTTTACCTTTCTTGCTTTCCTACACCCTTTGTGCTGGACTTCTCCCCCCAGGCAATGAATGACTTGTCTCACACAAGCTTTGGCTTCTGCGTACAGCCTAGATGCAACTAATGCCATGTGGAGGGGTGCTCCAAGGACTGATACATTTTATTTTGTTAATGGCATGTTTTGCACATTGGATTTTTAACCCACACTTGCTGCATGGATGTATAATAATGACTACTCTTTTGTTTAACATTAGATAAGCATGAGATCACCGTGGCACAGCTGCATGTGTAGTCACTCTTGAAGCAATTACACACCTAATTGGCTGGCAATCTTGGCATTTTCAAAATAAACACAAGCCTTTTAAAGAAAGGGGACGTATTTATGTATGAATAGTCAAATAAACTTGTTGGGTGTCATCAATGGAGCCGTCTGGCACTGAACAGTTGTCTGATGACCCTGATCCTGGAGGCAAATCCCAAGATCAAGAAACCAAAAAACAACATGAATCAGAGCAAAAATTATCCAAAATAACACATAATGCTTTGGAGAACATTAATGTCATTGGTCAAGGCTTGAAGCACCTGTTCCAGCATCAGCGCAGGAGGTCGTCTGTTTCTCCGCATGATGTCCAGCAAGCTCAGGCTGAGCTGGAGCCTGACCTGGATTTGGAAAGCCAAAGCGTCTGTGCTGAAATTGATGGTGTCTCCACCCACCCCACAGCTCTGAACCGGGTGCTTCAGCAGATCAGAGTGCCACCCAAAATGAAGAGAGGGACCAGCCTGCACAGCAGGTGGGGCAAGGGAGATGCCCCGAAAGGAAGCCCGCAGATCAACAGAAGGTCTGCTCAGGATATTCAGTCGGGTCGGCCCAGATCATCATCCACTACAGATGCTCCCACAAACTTGTCTGTGATGGAGATTGCTTCTTCTATCTATGTAGGTGGAGAAGAGGCCACAGCAGCAGCAGTAAGTTACTCAGATTTACCTTTGATCTTTATCATCTCCCTGTATGTTTTCTTAAGCCCTTTGAAATCTTGTTTTGAAAAGCAGGTTTCTTTCAGCAAATTCAAGTGGTACTGTGTTCAAAAGCTTCTTCAGTGGTGAAGCAAAGAGCTTAAAAAATGCAAGCATTAGTCATTTTCTCACATGGCAGGTGGCTGATTTTATATGTATTTGATCAGTGAAATGAGAGCTACATTTGAAACATGTTAGGTTGTTTGGATGGCACACCTCAGTCAAACAAGGAGTGATAGCCTGAGCAGTCGCCAGAGTGGTCCTTCTTAGCAACTGTTAGCTAGTTCCTGCAAGAAAACCTTCCATTTACCTAGATGACTTTTTAAATTCCTCTCTTATTTTCTTTTTTATTTTATAAAAGCAAAGAATTCTAGTGTGAGTGGATGGTGTTTTGGTCTTTTAGGCTGTGAGAGGCTCTGGGAACATGGGCTGCGGCCTGCACTACAGTCCAGCCCCTCAGTGCTGGGTTGTTTGTATGTGGTTTAGATCATCCTGGCTGCTCTGCTGCTGAGGGATCACTGCTGTCTCCTTCAGTTTGTCCTGCCTGTGTGGGAAAAGCAGTCACTGAAATGACAGTCTCCGTTCTGTGACACGTTCTTGCAAAGTTTGCCTGTCAGCCTATTGATGATATCAAGAAGCAAGCAGCATTTGTCTTACCATTTCTCCCCTTTCCCAGATCAATTTAGTTGAAGCATTCTTGAAGTTTGATGTTTTTGGGGTTTTTTTTTGTTTGCTTTTTGGAAGACTAGTTTTCTGATTAACTCATTTTAGTTTGTTCAGGAAACTGGTTCAGAGAGTCCTCTGAAAAACAGCCCTTAATAACAAAGGGGTCTATGGAGGCTGGATATGCTTTGTTTCCTCTTGCAAGGAGTCTGCCTGGAGCTGTATCTGAAGCTTTTGCCTCTTGCTGACTGTTACAACAACAGAGATAGTAACGAAGTAGTTATGAAAAGCATGCACTCTCCTGGGCTGGTTAACTTTGCAGTTAGTCAAGCCATTGAGAGTTATGAGAAGCAGACCTCATAATAGCTTCAGGTTTACTTGTATATTGCCTCTCTCTTCATTGTGAGTGAACTCAGGATCTTTGTTTTAGGACAATTTTAGGGAAAATTGTTCGTTTTTTGAGTTTGTACCCAAATCCAGCAACAGAAGTTTATAAAGCAAGGTCTGGTTTGTTGATTTCAAGCTGTCGTCCCTTTACTTCATGTATGAGCAGGGAGATTGAACAGGCCAAAGCATATTAGGTAAGTAATGTGGGAATATGGGGAAAGGCCTTTTCTCCCAACTGTGCAGCTTTGTCTGATGAAATGTTTGCCTGGATTGGTGGTTTCCAAAGCGGAATGTGGATAGGACAGTCCACTGGAGTGTAGGAAGGAAATATTTTTTGGTTTGTTTTTATATTTATTTTCCTTTATAGTTTGTGTTTCTGTGTATGTTTTAAAATAAGCATATTGTAATAGTTGAGTAGTACATGTACGTAGTTTATAAATAAGCATACATGTATTGGGAGTCCATGCTCAAACATTTTGTACTGATTGAGTGTGCAAAGTTTGGAAACTACTGGGGTCACGTGGCAGGAGTGACAGGAAAAATGAAGACTGTTAATCTGATAGCATTCTGCTACAGCATCTTGCAGGTGTGAGAACAAGTTTAGGAGTCACTTTTTGGCATATAAGGGCCTGTGATTAGGTGAAGCAGCCACTTCCACCCTGCAGCTGCCATTCCTCTGGAGCAGCACGTGGTACGGAAGAGTGGCTGGGGACAGGGTCCCTGGCCTCGTCAGGCAGTCGCCCCCTGGGAGCCATCCTTGGTGCTGCTGGCTGTGCCCTTGGTGGCCTGAGGGAGAGGGGCTGCACAGGCTTTCTCCCCTCCATGTTGGAGAGATGAGAGAGGGGGACTGGAGTCTGACAGAAGAAAACAAAATGAGGGGGGAAAGGCCACCTTTGGGGACTAAACCATCAGAGACCTCTGTGATCAGTTTACCCTTGGTAGAGCTTGGTGAATTTCTAGCTGCTTTATAATATTTGCACCATCTTATGACAGACAATAACAATGTATACTGTAGGTCTAAAATGACACGGCCAAGGAAATACTGCTATGGAGAATGAGACATAAAATGAGAGGGAGATGCGAGTGTCAGTCCCTTGTACTGAAATCACGTTGCATGTGCCTGTTTTTCTGTTACTAACTTTTGTCTTTCAGCAGATAGTCTGTAGGAGAGGGAAGAAAGATGGGCAGGAGAGTTGGACTTTCTTTTCCTGGAAAATTTTCGCAGGTCAGGGTGGTGTACCTCATTTACTCTCCTGAGAGCAGGTAACTATCTCACAGTGTGGCACAAAGGTTGGAAGAGTTATTCAGTAGTTTAGTGCCTTCCAAATGTGGGGATCTCTACCCTCTCATGCCTCCAAGAGCCAGAAAGGTCAAGACTGCTGCAATATTGCTATGCAATCTGTATAATGTTGGGAGCTGTAAAAATCACATGAACTATGCTTGACTTAATTTGCACAGGAAACAAAAAGTAAAAATTGAAAAATAGAAATGTTGGGGTTTTTTTCACGGAGAACAACAGAATGTTGTCTGATATTCTGTGAAAAGCACTGTGTGTCTTTGCCATATTAACATAATATCTTGCTGTTGTTTCAGTCTGAGGCGTACTGTCTTGGCTATGGCATGTGTCTATACATACTAGGTTTAAAGTATGTTGATGCCAGTTGAAGTTACAAATTAATGGGAGACAGCTTGCAGGTTAAATGCAGATGAGCTTTAAATAATATATAGCAGCCTTTACTGAATTTTCAGTATAGAGATGTAATGCGTTTGTAAATTAGCTCCATGTAAATTTTAAATCACTGATATGATTATTAGCAGAGCTTCTTGGTTTGTCAGATCAGTAAAGCATAATGCAGTCATTTGGTAAATCACCCTTATAACAGATGTCAGTGCTGTTTTCATTGGAGAAGCCAGCTTAGCATTCAGGCTGCTGCGCTGCTAGAATTTATGACTATAAATTAATGAGTTGTTAAGTTGCAAAAACTAACTCTTCATTCAACAATTTGTATTGGAAAATTATTTACAACACACTTCAAATGAGAATCAGTAAAGAGCCAGGAAAAATCTGAAATCATTAGAGCAAACTTAAAGTTTGATGTAAATTCAAACTTTAAACACTCTCTTTAAGTTATGAGGTATTGAAGTTGTTCCTCACAGTATTACTTTAACCCTAAGTTCTCCTATTTTATGTAGCCTCACTGAGACTAGATTACATAATGAAGCTTAAGAAATAGAAATAATTTTTTTGAAGTGTCTGGCAGATAATGCTCACTCATCAGGGTTGAGAGTCCTCTGGATCCCCAGGTTCTACCAAGCCTGTATGGATTGTCTCTGCATCTAACTTTCACTTAACTTTTTTTGTTGGTTTGTGCTCACTTTCTCAACACTTTGCCTATTTGTCTCCTTCAGCTTTTTGTGATGTTATCTTTTAAATAAATTTTTGACCTTTTCCTTTTAATAAAGCCACAGCAATTTCACTTCCTTGGTTTTGGTGTTTGCTGTTGACAGTGATGCTACACTGACTCACCTTCCCTCAGCAGAGAGTATTTCCTTCAAAATTATTTAAGAATTTCTTAAATCCATCTATAATTAGAAAAATGTCATTGAGCTACAGCATTGATCCATCTGTTGTGAACATATGGGCTGTACAAGCTACAAGGAACAGAGAAACAACTCACAGAGTGGAAAAGTTGTGATTTAATTATGACAAGAACTATGTAATGTAGGATTTGTAGTCAAGCAATATAACTCTGTTTTCTGGTTCCTGTCTTCCGTCATTGTTTGCTTTGCTGGTACCTCCCCCTGTAGTGACACAGCTTGTTCCCGTTGGTGTTGGATGTGTGCCAGTGGTTCTGGGGCTCCTCTGCCCTGTCAGGTAACAGATGTTGAACTGCACAGGGCTGTGCCCATGCCTTGATGTCACCTGTGTCACTGTGCTGGCACTGCTCTTGTGGCAGGAATTCCTGCTCTCCTTTCCTTTCTTTCATTATTTTTCTCCCAGTATTCAGATCTATTCAGACAGTTAGGAAGAGTAGTGAACATTTTGTTTGCTTCACATGCTCTGTACCTGCTCACTAGGCTGTAGAAGTGAGACGTGAAGGTCTCAGGGAGCTGCAGGCACTGCACACCCTTGTGTGCCATGCACCCTTACTGCTTTTAAGATTTGACTGTGACTGCAGAAGGTTTTGCTATGAGTAGATGAAGGAAGTCATCAGACTTGGATTGCTGAGAAATTAGCCTTCATTTATATTTTATCAGAGGCTTATTTTATCAGAGCATTATTCTATATTCTTTTGTGGGTGGCTGTGAAATTGTCAGTGCTTCTTATTGGACCGGCAGGAGCGTTACCTGTTGCAGAACTGTTTTGTCAGGCATGGATGATCAGGAGCCCACGTGCTTCAGTCTTGCTTACTACTGAAGCTTAAAGACCTGTTAAACACATCTGGGCTATTTCCATATCTACCATGTTTTGTGGAGTCAAGCCCTGAGCGTCATCCTTCTGTGCAAGGCTCCACAGTGATTAGAGTTTATGCTTGACATTGCCTACATAAATGCTGTGTTGAGCTTGGCTAAAGCTTGTGATTTATTTTCTTGTTGGGTTGGTCCTGCTCAATGCTGTTACATATGCTTTTTAGCAGTAGTGCTATGTCTGAACACACGATACTTTTCCTTTGGAAAAGGAAAAAACACTTAGCAGCTTGGCCATATCCACGAGGTAAATTGCAAAAGTGCAAAAGGAAATTTTGTAATTAAATTCCATGGTATACTAAGAACCTCAGGCGCCCATCATGGGGCAGCTGTGGAAGGGCAGGGCTCAGGGCAGGGAAGCTCTAGGAGCTGAGTTTTCCGGCCAGCTCCTCAGAGTCCCCTTCTTCCTGAGTCACATACAGAGTACCGTGTGCAAGGAAAAGATGTATACAAGATATGGTATTGATATTAGTTTGTCTTGCCTTTCTTTTGTCTTGGACTTTTTAAACTTCTGAAAGCTCCTATCACATTACCGTTTTTCCACCCCTTTTTTTCCTGGTGTCTTTGTTCCAGCTATATAAACCAGATGGAAGTCATCTTTCTTCATGTGCTGGGCACCATTTTGTCATTTATGTTGCATTTTTAAAAATAGGTGTAGCCAATGTGTGTCTTTCACTCCTGATCCTCAGTTTCTGGCATGTGAGATGTCTTCTTAGGCCTCACGCTTCCTTTTTCAGGAGCTTCCTCTTTCCCCAGCCTGCTTATTTCACATGGCAGGGTCAGTTTCCAGCTGTCTCCTGATTAGATACACCTACACTTTCCTTTTCATGTCTATAACCCCATTGCACACACACACACAACCTCCCCCACTAAACACTGTGCCAGAAAGCTTAGGAGGGTGATGTCCTCAAAATGTTGTATTGTTAACTGAAGTGGGGGGTTGGGTTGGTTAGGTTTTGGTATTTTTTCCCCTGCCAATGTTTTATGTGTGGATGCTGCAATGTTTTGGAGAGAGGAGTCTTTATTTCTTGTCAATTCTGCAAAGCCCCTGGGCCAAGGTTGGACCCTGGGTGCTGGGACCAGGTTGCAGTGTTACTGCATTGGCACTGGGGCTCACAGAGGCAACAGAGCTGCCTGCTCAGGCTACTCAGAGAATTTAGAGGTTCTCTTACCATACAAGAGAAGCATAATACAAGCTCTGCTTTAAGCACTGGTTTATGTGAGGAACGAGGTTAAGCCTGGAGCAACTGTCAGAGTTTAGCAAGGGCTGTGATAGTGCCTTTCAGGTAAAGGTGGAAAACTCTGGTGGTGGTGTAACTTTGCCTGTAAATAGGTTGACCTTGTGTTTATATGGTTCTTCAGAATAATAAGTTTTGGATGAGCCTGATTCTGTGGTGCTGAGGTCCTCCACTCTCATTGGGAATGAAGGACATGGAGTATTTTGTAGTGTAAAGGAGAATAAATTCTTAATAATCCTCTGTGCACAAAATGTTTTTAGTTGACAGTATTGTTACATTCTCTGTTTTCTTAGTTTGTTGTTGAAATAGAAGGGCAAATGTTATCCCAAAACAACAGATCAGATTTTTCTGAATACCTCATTTACATATGTTTGCATGTGTAATAATCCTGCCACATGTTGTTAGGCTTTGTATAGAAGCTGAGAAATGAGATTGTCATAGCATTGAAAGTGTAATAATTAAAATCTTACTGAGATACTTCACTTGGGCTTTTATTTCAAGCAGTCTAAATATTTTTGCATAGATCTTTTCTTGTAGAGGCAACCCACTGAGCTGGGAAAATCGGGATTGTGGTTGTTTGAAAATGGCTGAGCCTGCACAGATCTCATTTGGGTCTCATGTACTTACAGAGCTTTTTGTGTGGTAATTAATTATGTGTCAAGACCAGAACAATGTTGATGTTTGAGAGATATGAAATTATTGGTACTTTGGTGAGCAGTTGTTTCCACATGAACTTTTATCCATGCCTGTGACCCACATGCAGGACCCAGCACCTGGCCTTGTGGAACCTCACTGTGATTTTTACCATGGAGATCCCTGTATGGCTTGCTGTCACCTGGGCATGACACCAGTGTTGGTGTTGGAGCATGGCTGTAGTGAGGTCAGGTTATTCAGTCTGGATTCTGGACAAGCAATTGGTTTGGAATGTTTGGTGGAAGCTCTTGGCTGACACCTTCAGGCATGACTGAGAAGACAGACCAGCTTGGATTAATTTAGTATGAAGCCGTTGGGTGGATTTGCACCTTTTTGCCTCCGTAGGCCCAGACATTTTCTAGTTGCCGTTTGTTTGTTTTAGGGCTGCAGGAATGATGAGAAAAAGGATTTACTGTCCTGCACTGGGATTCTCATAGAGCAGCTTTTCAAGGCTCCACTCACTTCAGTCCTACTGTATCCTGGCAGAACTTCACATGTCCTCATCCACTTGTCAGTTTTGACAATAAGTTTTCATAAATATTTCAAGTATCTTTGGGTTTTGTTTATCAACTTAAATCTATGTTCTGTTAATGTCCACATTTTAGAAAATTACTGCATATACTTTTGGCATAAGTTTATGGTCTTCAACTTGCAGCTGCATCAATATTTTCCAGATAAAGTAGATCCTATGGGTATCACAAACCTACCAGCAATAAGCTTGCTTTTCTTAATTACTTGCAGTGACTCCTTCTAAGTGTTCACACTGGTCTGCACACTGCATGATAGCATAAACAAGACAGCAAGGTGCCATCCTTTCAGTATATGTAGCACAGTTGTGAAAGAATGAACAGTTTCTCTCCAACTGTAAATAGTCTTAGTGGTGACTTATTTGCCAGATATTTTTGCAAATTCTTCTGTCCTGAACACCATGCAATACACCTAGGAGAACCACCTGTGAAAAGGGAGAAGATAAGAGTTTTTTATAACATTAAAACCATGTGGAAAGTCTACTGTGGCTGTGAACAGTATGTCCTGGATCTCTAAAAGATGACTTTGGCTTTAACCCATTTCCCAAAGAACAAGCAATCTTAGCGCCATACTCTAGTGTTGGCTCTCCAGTTCAGCTTACAGTGGTGGTGAGCATTTGGTAATTTTTTTTTAACTGATTGAAGTAAAATATTTGTAGTTTTGGTCATAAGGGACTGGAAATGCTAAAAATTATTTCACTTTCAGCATCTGCAGCTGAATCATGTTCAGCCAGCACCAACTTGCACAGTTCCTGTGAAGGGAGAACTTGTACTCTTTAGGGAGAGTGAAGCAGGTGCTACCCTGACAGCCAGGTGTACAAGAACCTTGATAGACAGTGCACAAAGAGCATTTCAGGACAGCAGGAATTTATCTCTTTCTTAAAAGTGGCCCTGTACACCCCTGGAGCTGCAGATCCAGGCTCCCAGCATATCCGAACGGGGTTATGTCATTGTGTCCAGGGCAGCTCTGGTTCCCGTGTGCCTGTGCCATTCTGCTCCCAGTGGAAAAGTCAGCCCAGCGTTTGTGCAGTGCAGGGTGATAGGGTTGCGCTGTTTGTCTTGCAGCAAGATGAGATACTGGCAGATCACTGGGGTGGCTTAATTGCAAGTTGAGGCAGGTCAGGAGTAGGCTGAGGGTTATTTCACAATCTCAGAAATTAGTCTTCAGTTGTTTAATTGCCCCAGAAGCCCATTCTGTAGCTGGCACTGTTTTCCCTCTCTGGGAGCAGTGACCTTTGTGCAGCAGAGAGGGGCATTAGGCTCAAAGTCTTGTGGGCAAAGGATACACACACCCACACCACACACACTCTATATGGGAAGAGCCAAGAATTTTAGTGTAACTGAAATCTGAAGGGTCTCATCATTATTAGTCCAGATCTAATTTTTTACAGAAGGAATTTTATTATTGGTGTTAAAATGTTATGCACACACTTCTTACTTTATAATCCCTCCCCTCAGTTTACAGTCACCCTTCCAGTGTTCCTCAGGTCCTACAGTTGGTGATGTTGTTCTGCGCAGGGTGGAGGTGTTATCCCCTCAAGTTGTCAACAACTAGTGTCCTTCACTGGGAGGTTACTTGGTTGCTCAATTATAAGGCTATAAATGTAACCTTCTCTAGGCAGTGCTGTTAAAACTCAGTGCTGCATCTTCTGCTGACGTGTTCAGCCATGATAGAGCAAGCTCTGGAGACAGGTGCGTGCTGCAGCAGGTAGCAGAGCCTGTCTGCCAATGTCTCTGCTGTCTTTAAGATCAGCTGTTTCTCTGTTTCAGTGAAAGCATCCAGTAGCAGCTGGATATCAGCTCAGTCTGGGTTGTGTTGTTTTATAGCTTATCTTAGACATTTAGCAGTAAGCATCAGATCAACATGATAATTCCTAGCAATCCTTTCCCATGTCTCTAAATCAAGAGTGGTAAATGGAACTTTAATGATTAATCTCTCTCCTTCTGGTCCTACTGTTTCTCGGAGCAGGGCTTGTAATACGGTTTGCCTCCTAGTTCTGGATGCAACTGGACTGTGAGGGGCAGGGTGGATCTTGGTGGATGTACCTTCCCCACCTGAGTCTTCCTCTTTTTTGGGGAAGCCCCCTCCCTCTTCATCCTCATCCTCTTCAGTCTCCTTCTCAACTTCTCTTCTCCTAGGAGGGGCCTTCACCTACTCAAAGGTATCTCGTTCTTGCTCTTCAGAATGATAAACTTTATCTGATCTCTTACACCATTGTCCTATACTACATGCGGAACAACAACGCTTGATTTGCCTTTTCTTTGCCTTGTTTTCCTTTTTAAGGGCCAAGACCAGTGTGTCTGAGGGTGGTCTTATCCCACAGTCCCTTTGCCATTCTTGGTGATTTCTTAAAACAAAAAACATATCAGCATACGAAACCTCATCCCATTTACCTTCCCGTCTTAAAAACAACATTAACTGTAGTAAGGTATTATAATCTAAGGTTCCAGTGGGTGGCCACTTGCTCCGTCCTCTAACCTGTATAGGGGCCACCAGCTTGTGCAATATTGGATTAGATCTTTTTTGTTCTCAGAGCCCCCTCTACTGGTGACTTCTTTCCAGTGAGCCAAGATACACCCCAGGGGACTGGCCCGAGGGGCCTCTTTACTCTGGGTAGCTCCCATTACATTATCTCCTTCTCTTTGCCCTATCTCGCTTCCACCCAAATCTGTCTTCACAGAGCCTCACAGTAGTTTCTCAGTCTTCCTCCCACACACTCTAGGTGGCAGGTGTCAGATGTGATTTCTCACACACAAGTTTTAAAATGTTAGGTTCTGAATCAGCTTGATCAGAAAGCTTTAATTTACACTCGGGCATATGCCCTG
The DNA here is from genome assembly GCF_901933205.1 of Camarhynchus parvulus. Lineage (NCBI taxonomy): Eukaryota > Metazoa > Chordata > Aves > Passeriformes > Thraupidae > Camarhynchus > Camarhynchus parvulus. Next base: position 20,023,337 of record NC_044582.1, on the reverse strand, counting down.
ATGCTTACTGGAACAGCAATACTAATGTCTTTCACAGATTCCACACTGCAATAACACTCACACAGTGTGCCAGCCCCTTGATACCCCAAAAGTTGTCTGAAATCGTCCGCAAATGCAGGCTATTCCGGTTATCACAGGGAAATCTAAACTTTCTACGCCAGATTGTTCCCAGTCCAGACTTACTATAGCCCCAGGTGAAGTCCAGTACAGCCCCTCTAAATGAACACTGCAGATGTGTCATCGATGTTTTTGACTGGTCTGCATCTTCCACGGTAGAATACCATCCAGCATCATCCCCAAATCTCTCTTAGGACTGGGGTAAATTTCAGTAAAATCATGATTTTGAGCCATTGGGAAAGGGGCTGCACCATCTTTATCCCCATGGTCTTTAACTGCGTGGATGTCACCAAAGTGACAAATGCTTTGTTTGCCTGTTATTCACTGTACCAACACTGTTTATGATAGTTACGGTGCTAGTATCAAATTTCATAGCAACTCCAAAATATTTTAAGTAATTTCTAATTGTAGATTTGACTGTGATATATATCTTGTCATCCTTTTTGCAAATTTGTCATGAGTGCTTTCTGAAACAGTTATGTAGAAATTCTTAAGTGTAATTTAGTTGGAAATTAATGTTAAAATAATAAAACCTGGGCTTTTGCTTTGCCGTGGCCCGCCCATATAGGAGGTGGGCGGCAGAGAGGAGAGATGTTGAGTGGTACCATGACACTCTGCCAGGGTGTTAGGATTAGGCAGGGTTTTGGCACCACTGGGTGTGTTTATCTGCCTTGTGCAGTTTGCAGGTGGAAGTCCTGAATAAAAGAGCTAATCTAATCTCCCGGTTCCAAATGGTGTGCAGGAAGGAAGGATATTTTACTGGGGCATGTTCAAATATTTTACAACTATGGGAATGCTGTGACTTTCCTGATGAGAAGTGGAAATCTGCTGTACTCGAGCAGCAAACCGGTGCTGGCCAGGAACAGAAATATGGTCCCTGAAAAAACGGAAGTAATTTTTACTCTAAGCAGTGCAACGCTATGCCCATGTCCCACTTTCTGTGAGTGCTGAATGTGGGCAGGACAGGTGAGTCTTACCCAAAGTAAGACGGCCTAACCTAAAGTAGACATGGAGGCCTGGGTTAGCAGTGTTCGGGACTGAGAGAGGCAAAGTCGTGCTGATGGTGGCTGCAGCGTGTGCTGCAGTGGGGGACATAGGCTTCTTTTTCCTCTCAATCAACTTAATTTGTGAACTCTTTGAGAATTTTCTTAGGAGTACATGGCATCTTTTAAATATGTGAGTTTCTGGTGATTTTTAAATGTGTAGGGCTTTGACATACCCCGAATCTGGAAGTGTTCATGGTAAGGTTAGATGAGGCTTGGAGCATCCTGGGCTAGTGGAAGGTATCCCTGCCCACAGCAGCAGGGTGGAAGGAGATGGTCTGTGAAATGCCGCCCCAGTCAGTGACAGGAAGAGGTGCTGGGCTGTTCTGGCGGAGGTGCAGGTGTGGCGGTAGTGCCGTGTTCTGCCGCAGGTGCGGCGGGTTCTGCCCCTGCCCGGGCGCTCGGGCCGCACAGCGGCGCTCCGGCCCGCAGGGGGCGCCGCGGGGCCGCACCGTGGGGCGGGGGGGGGGAAACTCAGAGCCCGTAGCTGCTGCGTGCAGAGACCTGGGGATCACTGTCATGAATCCAGAGCACTGAGGCGTCTTTAAGTGTTTTATTTTGAAATACATATAAAATAAGTTGAAAGGGTTTATCCTGAGAACGTGTAGGTTTCAAAATATGAAATTTTAATCTTCAGAACTTTCTGCAATAAGAACATGTCTCTCCTGTTGGTTATCTCAAAAGGTCCCTCTGTAAGAGGTTATCAGGAAGATCCCTTCCTGTTCATTTACATGTGTCAAGCATTGATGTAGCATTCACACATACATATTTCTTCTAGCTTTGTATGGTTCTAAAAGATAATTTTGTGAAAAACTGCTAAAAACTCTGTATTTGATGTACAAGTAAAAAGCTGTAGAAGATCTCCATGAGAGGGATATTAAAACAAATAATTATCTTCTTTACTGAGCATTTTAAAAAGAAAATTATTTACAGGATATTTTGTACCAAAGATTAATTCTAATTGTGTTTTGTGTTCTCATGAAAGGGTATCAGGCAGAAGCACTAGTTCATTATGTCAAGTTCATTTTAAATTTGAAAATAAGATTTGGTGCCTTTTACTGAAATCTGGCTTTTTCTCCATCATGTTCTTGGATAAAAACAGAAGAATTCACCAATTAAGCTATTGCACAGGAAATAATTGGTGTAGGAAGGTAATATTAGGAAAAGAAGTGACAATAGCCCAGCAACAGGGGACTAAGGCATATGTTCAGAGCAGGAGCCATTAATTAACTGTGAAGATCATAAGCATCAGTTTGGAAATGCTGAATGTGAAGCCTTGGCTCCAGAGACAAAGGAGAATGTTGCTACCATCAATTCTGCTAATCTGGCAGTCCCATCTCAGTCTGATGTGGATTATTTCCCAGCCAAGCTGGCTCCATTCCTTATCTGTATCTCTGTGACCCAGACTCTGAGCCACAGGAGCCTGTTGGGGAAGGGAGAACTGAGTGTCTGTGGAGGAAATGAGGCACTCTGTACCCCAGGTGCAGTGGGTAGTCCTCAGCACCTTTGGCACCCAGCCCTGCGGGTGAGAGGCTGATTACTCAGAGCCATTGGTATCTGCTGTCAGGCAGCATGAAAGCAGGGAGGTTTGGGTGCAGCAGATAAGGTGACCAGCTGGCTGTCCAGGCTCCAGTGTTTTACTACAGTGCTATGGTGGACTCCCACACTGCATCACTGTCTGACTGCATATGTGCACACACTCACACTCTCTCGTGCTTCCACACCATCTCACTCACTCTTACACTCACACTCTCATTCTCATCTCACACACACTTGTCCTTTTGGTCTCTGCAGCAGAAGGCACGTGAGCTTTCCCTGGCGCACAGCTGTTCAAGGTGGTGGTATGGATTTTCTGCAGTAGGAATTGAACGGTGTGCATGAGGCTTCTGAATATAGCCAAACTGCAGAACAAGAAGTACTGACCCAGTTCAGGGAGGAGGAGGATGCAGCTGCTAGATGCAGAATCCCCACAGCATCTGGTGTCTTATCTGCCAGTACAAGGAAGTGCTTCTACTAGTGTCCCAGTCCTTTTCGTTTTCTGTACTGTCAGGTCTCCATGGTCATCACAAAACTGAGAACGTGTCTGCTTTCAATACCCCTGAGTTACCCCTGACTGGGCAGAATACTACTGAATCCTGCTCTCATTTCACAGCTGGGATTTCAGTGCTGAAGAATGTATCTATTCATGTTACTTTTGAATGACAGTTATAAAATAAACACCTCTCTTTAATCTTCTTATAACTTTCCCTTCAAGGTCCATTTAAGGAACCACACTGACTGTTCTCATAACTTTCCATGGCCCAACTGCAAATGCCTCTTCTATCTCTAGTGTCCAGATCACCTTAAAAATAAGCTAGAAACATTTTCCTTAACAAGGCAAATATTCTGGCCTAATATACCTTCCTTTTTCTACAAGACTATACAATCATGCATGGTAGTAATCTGTACTTACCTAGTACCTGCCATTGGGAGGGTTTTGTATGGAGTCAATGCACAGCTGACTCCTAACAGCCAGGTACACACCATAACCATACATACTGTGCTGTCTGGAGCCCCAGATTTGTCCTAGCTGAAGCATGCAATGGGATCCCTGTTAGCCACTGTGCCAGTACTTGGTACCCAGCGAAGCTAAGGTCTGAGGAGAGTGCTAGTGAGCAGCACAGTCCTGGACAATCCAGCACTGAAACTGAGTCAAGACTCATCAGGGACATGCTCTGGCATGGGAGCTGTTCCTTATCCAGTAGTTTTGCTGATAGTTACTGAGAAACTATTTTTCTGTGTAGGTAAGACCATGTACTGGAGTGATCAAGCCATGGCCATTTCAGTGTAGTGCACAAAGGAAGCCTTTCTATTGCATGCAGGAGGCAATTACAAAATGAGTTGGAAATAAAATCCTAAGAACTCTAAAACTAAAATGGTGAGACAGGACTACTTCAGAAACAGGCTTGTTTCCAGAGATATTGAGGTCCTCATTGTGTTTGGGGTTTTTGGTTTACCTCCTTTGTGTATGAACATCCTGGCAGCTGCCCGAGCCCATGGGTTGAGAGCGGGCCCCCTCTGCGCAGCACAGGCTGGCACTTTGTCTGTCCTGACTGCTGGACTCCTGCAGCCCCTCGGAGCACTGCTGCAAAGCGAGGTTAGAGCCCTGCAATCCCCTGTTCTGCAAGATTGTGCCGTGTCCCTCACTCACCAGTTCTGTGAGCGGAGGAAGAACACTTTCAGGATCCGAAAGCCACTCTTGTCACGGCATTTGAAGAACTGCAAGTGTACCTGTTTTATCGCACATCTTTATTGCATATTTATGGCGGGGAGGGAGAAATATTTTCTTGAATTATTTTCTAGTGATTGCAACGGGGTCTTCTGTGTTGATTCCCGGGGCAGAGTTGGCACTCCCGTGCCACTGTGCGAATGCAGCGGGAGCTGCGCGGGCCCGCGTCCGGTGTGGCTCGGCGGGAGCGCTGGGACGGGCTCGCCCTTCAGGGGGGCCCCGGGGCGGGCGCGGCGCTCGCCTGAGCCCCGCAGGGCCGGGCCTTGCCGGCGGCGGGGCGGTGCCGGGGCGGTGCCGGGTGTGTCTGTACCCGCCCCCCGCAGCGGCAGGCGGGAGCGCCGCGCCCCGCGCTGCCCTGCCCGGTGCTGTCCTTTCCTGTACGGCCCGGCCCAGCGCCGGGCTCCTCGGGGCAGCGCTGGGCCAGGACACGGTGCCGGCCCCGGCGCCCGAGGATGCGCAGCCCCCGCTGAGCGCCGCCGGCTGCCGCCCCTCGCCCGCCGCGCTCCGTGCTGCCCGGCCCCGTGCTGCCCGGCCCCGCGGCGGACCATGGTGCAGCGCTTCAGCCTGCGCAGGCAGCTCTCGAAGGTGGGTGCGAGCTGCGGGTCCCCGCAGAGCCGCGCCCGGGCGAGGGGCCCCTCCGCCTTTGTTCGCGCCGGCACGGACACAAAGGCTCGGGCGGGCGGGGGTCCGCCGGGGCCGCTGGTACCGCAGCGGTGCCGGCTGTGGGGGTCAGCGCAGCCTGTACGCTGGGCCGGGGGGTACGCGAGAGGGGGCAGCGGAACTAACGGGTGTGCCCGAGAGGTGCTTGTGAGAGCGCTCACACGCGTGCTTTGTCCTGGGCAGAAGGTCCTTAGCGGTGTGAGCCGTCCCAGCGACATACCTGCAGGGACGGGGGGGAGCACGCCCTGCCCTGTGCAAGCTCAGTAACCCTCACTGGCAACACGGGGCTTCAGAACAAAGGAGCTGCCGTGTATAGCTTTTGCTGTTTATTAATTGAAAGTGTTCGAATTCGTTTCAGGAATCTGCCTTAAGAGAGAGAATAGTTAATCCAAGTAGTCTTGCAGATTGTCACTGAATCCAATGCATGTAGTTGCAAAAACATTTGGAAAAATCTATCCATGAATAAAAGTGAGTCTGTGTAGGATGCTGCAGGTATGAACTGTTGTAGAGCTGCCAGCACAGCCCTATTTGTACACCTTTCCCAGTGAGCAGAATTGACTCTGGACATAGGAGTTACAGTATTGGACTCTTAGAAGGCAAGCTGAACTTTCACTTTACATTTAAGCTGTTCTTCTCCATCCCTCCCACTGCCTTTTGTGTATTTGTAAAGGTTTAAAATGCAGTCATCAGAATTCTAAAATGCTGTCATCAGCATTTAAAATGGGTCAGAATTCGCATCTTGCAAACTGTCTTGGGAAAAGCTACAGCTTTGCAATAATGTGGTATCTTTCTAATTAATTTGTAATTTTTTTTACTACCTCCTCATCTTGATGCGGCCATTTCAGGGAAGAGTGAAACTTGCATCTTTTAAGGGTTTGCCTTTTTACGTGTCAAGCTGTGTCTGCAAGCAGTAGAAGTCTCCACAGACACTTTGGAGTTTAATCTTCCCCTCAAAAGAGACTTGATCTAGTTAGTAATGAACTTTGTATCTTAGTTTTATTCATGTAGGGCAGCCATAATACTTTAAAATGAACTCGTTTGGATAACTCTATTTTAATCCTTGTTTTTCTAGGTGGGCAGGGTGATTTGGAAAAATGTTTTCACTGATTTTTCACCAATTTGTTTTTCTGGCTCTGTCCATTTTTGCGTTATCTGACGCAATTGTGTCTTGCACTGCATTAGCTCTGATTGTGTCCAACCTACTTTATACAATTGTCTGGCCTTGATATACTCTTGACTTCTCTGTTTTAATTGTAAAAGTTGCACAACTCTTACAGTATAGTGTACTGAAGGAGAACATGACAGCTTGGTCTGTGTTTACCAAAACAAAAAGCGTAGTTGTGTGAACAATTGGAAGGGATTATGTTTATCTCAATTTGGATGTAGGATGAGAGCTGCATCTCACTGTGCTTTAGATGGGACTGGGAAGTCCCTGTGTGTTGGACACCTTGGCGGAAGAGAGGCAAATGGTGCTAAAACCATCTTTTGTCTGCTGGAAGGAAAGCATAGAAAATATGTATGATTTTGCTGATACCTTTATCAGCTGAAATGCAATCACTGCAAGACTGTATAAAAATAAACCCTAACTTCATTAGTATTTATTCTGTGGAAACCTCGGTTCTTTTATGGATGGTGACTTGCTTCAGAGTTGGCAAATCCTTTTGTAGGACCTGGAGCACCTGCTCCCAGGGTGCGTCCACTTCTTGTGTGAAATTGGGCATTATTATGTGGCGTGCCTGTGTTATGCAGCTGCAAGGTCAAAATTGCAGTTTCTAACCACATTTAATGATGGAGGCTTCAAATAGAATGTGCAGATTTGAGAGCTGCAAACTGAAAAATGCTGCCACCGGTGCTTATAAAACTTGAGCAAAGAAAAAGCAGGACTTCATGCAAGAAGGAGAAATATGGCCTCATGATCCAGGCTTTAATCTCCAAGATCTGGTTTTCCATGGGGCTATTTGCAGTGAATGGCTTCCATCAAATCATTTCAGTTTTCCCAGTCTCCATCTTCCACCTATGAATGAGGTTAATGCCTTTCTCTTATTTTCATAATGGCTATCCAGTTTTAAAATATTGTTCTGGAAAGGGCTGTATAAGCACTTAACTGTATCCTAATTTATGAAATGTGTGCATTTGATAACCAGTTTCCCCTGGCCAAATTTGGTTTGTTCACTTTGTTATCTTCTGGTTCTGTGGGAGGTCTCCATGCCTTTTTTTTTTTCTTTTTTTTTTTTCCTTTTTTCCTTCTTTTTTATGTTTTCCCTTCCTCCTTAAGTATCCAAAGTGCTTTCAGAGTATTTTGGTTCAAACTACTCTCTATCTTGTACTGTTTGGAAGCCCTTGGAGGCCCTGTAGTTACTGTCACCCAAGATCTCAAGAAGTGCAGTTGCTGATGTGTTGCATTTGGAGAAATCCCTCACTGTTGGGGTGATAATACAAAACTATATTTAGCTGTTACACAACTTCAGTTTTTTCAGATGTTTTAGCTGGATTTATGGAAAGAGAATAATGGAGACAAATTGAACTCTATTTGAGGACGCTTTCCTAAGTTATCATGCATCCCCTTTTTCAAAAGGTTCTCCTTTCCTGGGAAAGATTCCAATGAGCCAAGTAGTTAAGTTCAATTTAAAGAAAGAAAAAGCCAAAAAGAAGTAATTTTTGTGAACTGTGATTGATACTCCATTCATTTATCCAGCACATTAAAATATTAATAATTTCAGGCCAAACTCTTTTGCTCCCAAGTACAGTCTGGATTTATCAGCATCTGAACTGTCTCTGTGTTGCCACTGGTGTGTGTGGAGCTTATTTATGGGAGAGGAACTTCAGTGTGTTATGTTGAAATAGCGTGGGAATAGCTGAGCTAAAAGAAGCTCGCCTGTGTGAAGGTGACAGGGGGTGGCTGTGTTCAACAGCACAGGCTGCATTTCTCCTTGTCACTGACACAGGTAAAAAAACTTTTTCCCGCAGTGTTGCCCCACCTTCCTCAGGTCTCTTAGCTCTTGAGTTGCCTGTGGTGTCGGGCAGATACAACAGGATAGAGCGTATCTGTTCACTACCAAGTAGTAACTCTTGCAGAGTTCTCGGTAAAACTGTCCTTGGAAAGATATCTGGTGTAGCTTGCCTACACTTAATAATGAGGAAAAGTTAGAAGTAAGAGGAAGATTTGGAAATTTTATGCGTCAACATGATTCTCATGTTTAACAGAGCAGCAGGCATGCAGTTTCCCTGTGGCTCTTCAAATTTGCCCTGCTCATGAAACTGGAATGGCATTGTTGTACCTGTGGCTGAGCAAGGCCAGTGGGGTAGTCGGATCTAATGAGACCATCTGAGCTACAAGGACATATTTGTTACCACATTGGTAGCTCAGTGGATTACCTTTAAATTAACCTTTTTCTCTTGATAGAAGTGATGCAAGTTACTGCTGAGGGCATCTGATAGAAGGTTGCTTACTCTCACTGCAGCCTTTGTGGTGTGCTGCAATTCTGTCCCAGGCACACCTCACCCTAACTCAGGTGTGTGCCCTTGCTTGGGTCGTGCAGGGGATGAACTTCCCCCAGTCAGTGCAAGGGCAGTTATTCAGCATTTTCCTGTTGCTTCTAAGGTAGCATTAGGTTGGCTTGTGTTGGCCATTTGAGTGCCCTGTTATATACGAGCCAACTGGGGCATTGCAGTGTATTGCTCCTCACATTACTTGGGTTTGAATCTGTTCTTGCAGATATTTTGCATGGTGTACGGGGCAAAAGGCTTGTCTACACAAAGCTGAGAGATGGCAATGTGCAAACAGGTCTCTAAGCATTGCTGGCTGTGCTGGTTTGGAATGAGTGACTAGAAATGCTGTGAACTTTTCTAAGTATAATGGGTTCTCAAGAAGCTTCCACTGAATCATCTTGCTCAGAGGAATATGTGGGAAAATGTTACAAAGATACTATATTCATCTTACGAAAGGAAAATGGGCTTCTAGTGCTCTGATTGAACCAGTTGGAATATCAGGGTTCATGAGGAGTTTGTTCTGTGTCAGTGTAACAGCTCCATGAATGCCATGACAGTGAGGAAGTGAAATAGACTTGAAGCATCTTTCATATTGGTAATTAACAGGGTCTGTAAAACTACACCTGCAGAGATGTTAGAGGTAGGATTTGGGAACTTCTCTTTGTGATGAAAGCATTACTAATAATCCAGAGAATCAGCCCTATCCGTGCCTGCTGGAGGTCTGGCAAATTGCATGTAATGGCTCATTGCCAAATAGACTTACAATGTATAAAGCTGTAAACACAGACTATAGGGGAATTCAGCTTACATAAATGCATCTTTCTTTGTAATATTGAAATTCTGCAGCTTATGGCAGTTTACAGAAGATCATCATACTTTGTGATAGGTGCTTACAGGTGGCTGGATGGCAGTAACAATTGGAATTTCCTCCCATCAGGGATCAAAAGAAGCATTACAAGTGTTGGCATCTTTACTCTGAATTAGTTAGCTTTAGGAGTTCTTTGTAGAGATTTTGGCTTGTGTAGAATTTTTCCCTTCCCCCTCAATTCCTTGTGATAAACCAGTTGGCTGTTTCTTCAGGGGCAGAGAAAAGTTTGCTCTCGTTTTGCAAGTCTTTCTGTTCTGGATGTGACAGTCAGTGATAAAGGTGCACATGTAAACTAGGTCCTTTCCAGAAGGGACAGAAAAACCCTTATGCTGGTGGAGGGCCTTGGAAGTTCAGGGGAAATGAAATAATGGTGCAAGAGGAGTTAGTTGACATTTACATGATATCCAGTTTGGATCTCCCTCTTGTGACAAAGAATGTGACAATGGCCTCCAAAATAATTCTTATCAGAGATTAATTGTGAACAGTTGTGCTTGAGCAGAGAAGAGGTTGAGGTTTCATTCACAGGATTTTGGTTGTTCAGAGATGGGGTTTGCCTGTTCTTTCAGTCATATTTGCTCAGTGTTCCCAAAGTGGAGGGAACTGACTTGCTCACCTTACAGCAACCTATTCCTATGGACAGGAAGAGTAAAGGAGCAAAATGGCTTTTTGATTTTGGGTGTTTGGTTTTGTTGTTGGGTTTGTTTGTTTGTTTTGTTTTTTTCCTAGCTTGAGACACATTTTGGATCTCCCTGAGATCAACTGGTATTTGAATAGGGAGGTCAGCATTCCTTTCTTGAGTTCTCATCTTTGATACAATTTAAAATAGATAGGAAGAATTGCTAAGGAAGCAAGGTTCTTGTCCTTCAAAGATTTGCTGTGAAGGTTTTAGTATGCATGAAATAGAAAATTGTATTTGGATTTGAAATATGAGAAATAATATATTTCAGCAGCATATTATAAGTACTGTTGTTTGAGCTTTGTGATAGGGTATTCAAAGAGCACACACTTAGCAAGAGCAGAATCCAAGATCGCCAGAATGCAAACTGAAGTTTTGGTACAAGAGGGGTTTTGTTTTTTTCCTGGAGTGCCCTTGGTAAATGTTCAAACTGCAGCAAAATATTTTCTCTGTGTTATCTGCATATTTTGTGGTCTTACTTAACTCTTGGAAGCCTGTGAACATTGAAGTCATGTTCAGAAAGTCTGTAACTTGTAAAAGTCTCCATTCTAGAATCACTAACTTCTCCCAAAAAGAATGAAATGTTGGAGTGCTTCAGTTAGCACAGGATGGCCTTTGTGCAGGCACAGTTTGTGCTTGTTCAGGCATGTCTGCCTCGGAAGTGCACTGAAACCCACTGCCTACATCGTGGTGTGAGAGGTCCCAGGATCCTGTTGGTAGTGGACAAAAACTTGGAGGGGAAAGAAATATTTCTATCATCAGGAAAAAATCATTTCAGCCTGCTGGCATTGGCAACAGGAGCAGAGGAAATGAAGAGTTTCAGGTTGATGGGGAGGTGGTGCTTCACTGGAGCCTGAACTGGAAAGCATGTGCAATACTGGTGCAGAACTGCTGCCCAAAGGTCAGCAGTGTGTGGAACTGATGTATTGGAGTGGGACTAAAGTTTCTTTTCTGCCCACCAGGAAGAATATAGGATTTTACTAGCTTGCATGAAAAGTAAAGAGGAAGAAGAAAATACTGCTTTTCATGCCAGAAGAGAGCAAAAAAGCTAAAGACTGTGCAAAGAAGTCATTGTGCTGTTATAGATTTAACTAATTGTGCTGTTATAGATTTAAATAACCCTGCAATGCTGTATGGAATACTGGAAGGACTGGGGTACAGACCTCTGTGGCCTCCGTGCTACAGGTTTCTCCAAGGAAATGCCTCTGGTGTGGCTGGCTAGCAAAACCAGAAAGCTGGTTGCTGCAGGTTTTTGGTTTCAGAGCTCATCAGCTGTTGTTCAGCTGTTTTTCGCACTGAACGAATTATAGACATCTGCTTTAAAGGGAAATCCTTCCCATGTAGAGTCTAGTTTGGAGGGGCACTTGTTCTTCTGTTACTAACATTCTCAAAACAATTGAGATATGTTGATCTTGTTCATCACTAACTACTTAATTTCTACATAGTCTTTGAGAGTTTTCTTATGTAAAGTACCATGAGAATGCCTTCATTCATTGTGTGGGAAAAACTGTGGATAACTGGGAGGGACAGTAGGTCAGCTTTAGCAGTTCACTGACAGCCTGTGCCAGAACGGTGAAGATTCAAAGCAAATCCTTTTACATGAGCCTAGACTTAATTATTTTGTTAGATATTTGGAAGTCAGGACTGTGCTAGGTTTCATGTTATCCTAATATTGGTAAAATTTGGGAAATATGGAACTTGCTGCTACTGCTCAGAAATGCAGAGAGTTGACCTTGCTGCAGATGTCACTGGAGAGCTGCTGGAATTTAGTCAGCCCAAATGTTTATTGTTTAACCAATAAATACTGAAATTGTATCCTTTCAGAATCCAGATTAATATATATATTGGTGGAAACAGGGTAATGGAAGGGTTAAACTTTAATGCTGTTCTGCTTTTAACTAAGGAAGGGCCTGCACTACGTACTGTGCAATCTGTGTGTGGTGCTTTGCTGCTGTTGCCCTATGTCTCTGTGGGTTTTTGGGGTGCCCGTTACTTGGCCATGCTGCAGAAGTGCTCATGGGGCTGTGTTCAGGTTCATGCTGACAGCTGGATGGGGCTGGGTTACCTGGAACTGCATGCTCCAGCAGAGGCCAAGGAGCTTGGCTTTCCCTGCTGCTACCAGGTTCATTCCCATGGGCCCTGGCTGCTTGGGTCTGGGAAGATGATGTGCCTGTCCTGCTGGTGAGGCTGGTTAGTGAAAGGGAAGCTGGGGAGAAGGGAGACCTGAGTGCCAGTTGAGCTGTTTGTCTGCTGCTCTGTGCAGAAGCTGAGAAGCTCTGACTGATGTGGCATGGAATGAGCACTTGGTGGAGTTTGTGCAGCTTTGCAGTGCCAGGGCTTTATAGTGTTAGCCAGCACACACGTGCTGCAGTGCACTCAGCCTGACTGCTCAGGCTGTTCTGTAGTTTCTAGAAGTCATGCCTTAATTCTTGTCACAGTTCATCTCATGGAAAATTTTTAGTATGCTTGGACATGGCTCAATCATCCTCCTCTTACCTGCTCATGTCCTGGCCCAGCATGGCCAGGTTTCCATTTACAGTGTTTGTTACAAAATGTTTTTGTAAATTCATCCATCTGGAGTATGACCTTGTATTTTTTTAAAACTTACAAAATTAATAGTTTTAGGAAAGTAAAGGGAAATTTGACATTAATTAACTTCAAGTTTAGAAAGAAAAAGTGTTTAAGGTTAAGATGTGTTGAAGGGCAGCCTTCCAGTGCGTAAAGGGGCTCCAAGAGACCTGGAGAGGGGCTTTGGACTAGGGAATGAAGTGACAGGACAAGGGGGAATGGCTACACACTGACAGAGAACAGGGTTAGGTGAGAGATGGGGAAGAAATTCTTGACTGTGAGGGTGGTGAGGACCTGGCACATGTTGCCCAGAGAAGCTGCCCCTGGCAGGGGGTTGGGACTAGATGGTCTTTAATATGCAGTTTAACCCAAACCATGCTGTGATTCTGTGAAATGCTAAGAAGAGTTGAAACAAAAAACTTGACCCTGTGAAGTATAAGCAGTTTGGGCAATAATACAGAGTTTGTACTATCATGAAGACTGAAATTTACGTATAGCTGTTCAAAAATTGTACATATACTTTTTAAAAAACCTCACTGTCCATCAGCTGCCCTCTGTCCCTCTGTCTAACTCTGTCTTTCTGGTCACTGAGGATTCCCAGTCTAGAGTTCTAGCTGCTTTCACCTAAGTAAACCCGATTTCTAGATTAAATTACTTTTCTGTTCCACGAGGTAATTACCTGAGAGATTAAATTCTGTGTATGAAGAGAATGGTGTTGATGACTTGGCAGCATTTCAGCTAGAGGCTTGCTGCTCAGTGCTGTAAACCTTATTGTTGTCATTTCTATGCTGAAAAATTATCTAACAGAATTTCTATCCCGTTTTTCAGAAAGGGCAGTAAATTGCTTTAGCTACTTTGTTATGCCATGGAGAAGGAACACTTAATTACTCAAGTGGCTCAGTGGATATTTTGACTGAAACTCCATCTGCCAGAGCAGAAATTGGTTCTATTTTTAACAAATTGAGGCACTTTTCAGCAATTATTTGGCTGAGTTGCTTATAAGCGGGTATTTTCATCCACTGCTCTGGACTGTCTTCTGGGTGAGGTTTATGTGTTGTCCTCTGTGGCTACTCTTTGTTGTCTTACAACAGCTCTTTTCAGCTAACCAATGACAGTTGTCATTAAAAATGTGTGGGAATACTCCAATTAGGAAGCAGAAAACAACTAGATACTTTTGGAAAAATTTTATTGCCTACTTTGAGACCAGGCTTTGGGATGGGGAGAGTTGTGGGGCAGGCAGGACAGAGAAGGCAGGACAGTGAGTGCTGCCTGTCCGTATGTTCCTGCTGTATTTGTGTGTGATTCCCTCTGTGAGATCAATACCAAGGATTGCACAGCTGGAAAAGAGGGGTGGTGCTTTTGGTGGGATTTGCTATGTAACTCCTACTGTACTCTTTAGCTGCCAAACACTAGTTCCAGTGAGCTGGGTTAGTGAAACATGCTCTACTGGAACTGTTCACTTACCTTGGGTGATGTTACTGAAAGCTCAGGGAATGCCTCTTGCAGCAGCGGTAAGCAGGACAGTGATACAGAGCTGGGACGGCTGGAAAGGTGCTGCCTGGGGGAAGGAGCAGCCACGGGCCAAAGAAGACGCTGCCTTTGCCATTTGTTTCTAAGATATTGATTAGAAGGAATGGAAGCTAATTGCCATAGCAATGAATTTCGCTCTTGCCCCACTCTTGTGTGTTAGCTAGTTTGGGTTATGTGCATGGCACTGCCAGGCAGCCACAAAGCCTTTTGGAGCAGCCAGGGTGTTTGTGTGCACAGGGAGCTGGCATTGGTGCAGGTGGGGTTTTTGCAGTGTGCTGTCCTGGTGGGCAGTTAGTGACTGGTGTCCCAGCCAGGCTGGTGGTAGTCTGGCAGGACTCTGCAGCTGTGAATGCTGTTTAATGGTGATTTGGGGAGGTGACCCAATCTGTGTGGCCTTGTTGTGACCCAGGTGGGACCTTACCATCCATCTGAGTAGTCATCAAGACCAAATATTAGGCAGGGCCTGTGTGGTGAGTTGAGACTAATAATGAATGAATATGTCTTGGGAGCAATGCATTATTACAGTAAACGTTAAAAATGTACCAACCTGAGTTCGACCAGAGCCTCCTGAAATAATTTTTACCAATTTTTTTAGAACATGCTTTGAGTTAACTTAGACTGAGACAGGTGAAAATTTTAAATCTTAGTGAAGAAAAAAAAGAAAAAGTGGTGGTCACAAGAAAGGACTTGTCTTCCAAATATTCAGCAGAATAAAAGCTTAAAACAGTGTGAAGGGAAGAAATAATATGATAATTCTGATGCATTGTAGGGTTATCAGCAAGCTGTCCATTATGGTGACTTCTGCAAAGGTTCACACTCCAAGTATGGATTTAGAGCATGTGAGTCCTGGAACTACCTGTGCTCTTGCTGAGCAAGAAAATAGGAGAAGGTTCCCTTTAAAAACTGGTAATAGTTACTGATCAGCTGATAGGGACTGCTGTCAGAACAAAAGGTATGCTTACTACCTAAACTGGAAGTGCATTTGTTTCCCCAAACTGTAAGCCCAAGTGAGGTAGCAGTTAAGTCAGAAAACCAAGTTCATGTTTTGGTTTTGGGGAGGGCAGAAGGAGGAGTACAAGATTTGTCCTTTTTAAAACCATCTCTTGTTGTTACCAGTTTTTTGAAGTAATTCTGCAGTTCTTGCACCTTTTTCATTGTCCTGTCTTTAAAGAAGGCCTTTGCAGATGTTGCTATTTCTCAGGGCTACTGGTAGATCTAGGACTCAGCAGTGGGAGTGGTTGGCAGATTGGTGTTGGGGGGTGCGTCCTGGTGGGCCACCCTTGGGACAGCATGTGACAGAGCAGACTGCCCCTGAAACAGCTCTGTCATAATCAGGGTAGATGGCTACTAAGCAGATAGTTCTTAGAGATCCAGAAAGTGTACTCATGTAGCTTATCTGTGTTTGTGACCTACCAACCAGGAGGGAAGTGCAGTGGAGCGTCCCTTAGACTTGGTTTTCACCTCTGCATTTCTTGAATGACCATGGTAGAACCAGCCAGGCTGATTAGTAATTAACAGAACACAATCTATGTGAAAACATGCTCAATGAATAAAGTCACATGTCGTTCTTTTTGTGGCTAGATGGTAAACACAGTTGTCTTACCTGCAAGGCAGTATGCTGTGAGAGGACAGTCTCTCACTTCTTCCGTAGAAGAATACACTGTCTAGACCATCACCCAACGGTTCTCAAAACATACAGGGTCTGTTTGCTGTGCTTACTAGAGGCATGAAATATAAGCCTCATCTTACAGTGTTTTCCCTGGATCTTGCTTGGGATCGGTTCAGCACCTTGTGCTTTGTGGTTCTGCGTGTGGTTTCCTCCTGGTCCCCGGGAGAGCCTCGTGTCTGTCCTGCTGGAGGGATGAAGCAGGTGCAGTGTGTTTTTCAGCTCTTTCCAGTCTGACAGCTCTTTTTTTTTTCTCTGGTTCCTGACTGGTACAAGGCCCCTGCTGCAGCATACCAGGCAGGTGACAGGTGTTCATCTATCTCACACGGGACTGCACAGTGTGCAAGGTGTCTGTGCCCTCTTCAGCAGGGCACGGGTTAGATTTGTCTGCTGTTGACTCCTTAACCTGTAACAGGAGCCTCAACAATCTCCTCTGGCAGGTTGCGGAGGAAGAGATCTTGAGGTTGCACCTTGGCCCAGAGCTCTAGAAGAGGTGTAAAGCATGTCCTTCAACTCAACAGTATTCCTTTTGAAATAAAAATAAGGTGTTTTCCTGTCAAGAGTATGTTGGGGTTTTGCTTGTTTTTTAAAATAAGCTTCCAAGACAGTTGCTAGCAGAGCTACTTTGCTTTTTTGGTTTTATTATTATTCAGAAAACTTTATTATTCTTCAGACTCTCACTTGAGATGTGTTTCTGACAGGGGCAGGGAGGAAGTATTTTTAGAAGCTCAGTGGCTCTGCTTGCAGTGCGTTCATGCCTTGCTTGTTCAGGGTTGCAGTTGCTTTTTCAAACACGCATTTGGGGCTCCTGCCAAGACACCCAGGGCACTACAGCGTCGTGTTACAAAGTCCTGCTTTGTGCAGGCAGAGCTCAGCCCGGCAGGGCTGGGTCTGAGCTCTGCCAGCATAGTGCTGTGGTACAGTGTGTTTGGCCAGTGGAGGGGTGCTGGGGTTCACACTGCGTGCTGCCCTCGCCGCACACTCAGCATGGAGAACTCGCTGCCTGCCTCTGGAACCGTATGTCCTGGGGCTTTCTCCTTTCTTGGATGTCAGCTGTACTGGGGTTGTGGATGTGGCTGGTTTGCTGGGCAGAGCCCTGAGTCACCTTTGAACAGCCTGGCTCTGCATGTCTGTTTGCTGTTGCTGATGCTGCTGGAGTTTGCTTTTAAAAAATCAGTCAGCAAGGTGCTGTGTGTTGTGACACCAAGGGAATGAAATCGTGTCTCCTGTCCATCCCCTCATCTGAGTGATTTAGGTTTTTTCTGCTGCTGTTTTTCTGCTCCACAGCAAGCAATGTTTGTGGCCCATCTTGTGCTCAACATTAAAATAAGGAAACCCACTTGTGCCGCTGAGATGTTGGTTTTGTTTTAAATGCTTGATCTCTTCTGGATGTGGCAGTAAAAATTGCTCATTGGGACATTCCCCATGAATGCAAAGAATCTGTAGTTTGAATGGTTTAGTGATTAGAAAAGCTTTGTAATACCAGAAATCCGTTTCAGGAGTATGGTTAATTCTTTTCCAGTTACAGTGATTTCTTCCAGGGAGCTTTGAGGTCTGACTTCCTCATGGGAATCCTCTGCAAAGTCTTCTGGAATTTGTCCCATACAGCACAGAATGTGGGGAATTTGTCAGAAAGTGTTATGTACAGATTCAGTGAACAAGAGGGAATATGAACAGCAGAAGAAACATGGCTGAGATAAGTTTTAGTAGTGTTTAAGACTTCTTTAGTATATAAAGGCTGCATTTTATCAGGACAGTAAGACAGTTCTAGGAAACTCCCTGTTTTTCAGGAGAGAAACGTTCTGGTCTTTGAAAGTCTACCTGCATATTTCAATGGAAATATTTTGGTCAACTAAAATGGGGTGTTTCACGGAGAAAACAGTGGTGAACCCCCCAGGTGCTCCCTCCCCTTGGTGCAGAGGAAATCCAGTCCCTGCTGGGATTGCTGCTGTCATCTGCGCTGGTTGAGCTCTGTGATTTCCCCCTCCTGTCGCCTGTGCGTTGGCTCTGCTGGGTGTGGGTCTGGCAGTGCTGGGATGGGCCCTGTTCCGGGCTGCAGCAGGGGTGGGCTGCGGGTGTCCCTGCAGAGCTGGGGCAGTGCCATGCGTCCGGGCTGCTCCGCGGGCATGGGATGGGCAAAATAACACTCTGTCTTCAGCCTGAGCGTGCTCCTTCCCAGAGGACAGAGCTGCATTGTTGGGACAACGAAATGTGAAAATACTAAAAGCATTCAAACTATTTTCTTTTTATTTGGGAGCCTTTTGTGGAGCTCTGCAAAGCAGCCAGCCCTGTGTGTAGAGCTACTGGCAGAATTCAAAGGTGAGCTGGGAGTAGAAGGAAAACCATAGGCTTTTTGGATTTTTTGCTGCTTTCAATTAAGGGTTCTTATATTTTTATAGGGGACATTATCAGTGTCAAGCTAAGATGCCTGGATACATGTTGACTGATCTATTTTAAAAGGAAAAAACATTTTTAGTCAATCTGGTTTATGGTATGTACTCTATTTCAATGACTAATACTTTGGTTTTAAAAATTCAGCTTTCTTGTGTTGTCATCTTAGCTACAAGTATCTGGGACTTCAATACCTCTCCAACAAAGCCAGAAAGGATCAGATTTTCTGCTCTTCATATTCCAGCAGTTGTAGGAAATACGGGTTAAAGGGAAGAAGGTTTCACTTTTATGCTGAGAGGACAGCTGTCAAATTCAGTGTATCCTAGCCAAATTAGTGAGCATAAGGCCTCAGGTATATTACTGAATTAACAAACAAGCCTGTGTCAGCTAAACTGTGGTAACCCATCACGTCCTGTGCTTGCTGCATACTTTGGGCTTATTGCAAAGTGGAAACAAAACCTTGGATCCTGCCTTGCACATGTGGTGACCAGGACGACTCACATTTGCAGGTACGGTGATGGACGCACAGCCTGCTCCATGCATCAACGTAGGCTTGTTAGTTATGTTATGAACTTAAGTCACTGAATGGCAAAACTCAACCACCAAGACAGTTGCTGAAGAGTGAGAAGATGTTTTTTGTGGGTTTGAACTTTGGTTGGTTTTTTGTGATTTATTTTTCAACTACTTTAATAAAGTGAAAATGTGAAAAGGTGAAGTTTGGTAGCTCAAAAAGCTTTACATGCTAACCAAAAGTAATCAATTTGATATACAGATGTGCAGCAAAACTAAAGACTGGCAAATTAAATTCTGTTTGAAGAAAATTCAAGCAATTTCAACCACAGCTGTGTACCTTCCCAAGTTGTCATTGGAGAAAACAGAACATTAAGACTAAAAGAAATGTGGGTTTTGGGGAGTGTGTATATTGCGTGCCAGTTAGACTTAGATATTAAGCACTGTGGTAATGTTCATGCCAACAATATGGAGAAATGACAAACCAAGTCTTCTTGAAAATGTTCCATATCATCACTCTGCAGTTTTTAGGTTGCTTTATTGATAAACTTAATCCTTTATGCAGACTGGGCATTTTGCCCTGATTGTGGTTTCTGCTGAACTGGAGCCATGTTGGATAGTGTGCTAAGAGTCTTTATTTTTAATCTTCTGTATCATAAAGGAGGAAGATCATGTTTTAAATGCAGATTTCTAACAGATTAACCAATTCATTGCTTATTAAAAAAACAACATTATGGTTTATGGGTAAAACAAGCATGGGTTTAAAGCCCATGCTGCAGGTCTCAGGTCTGCTGAAGTTTAACTTTGTTTTCCCCTTGCTTTCCCTTGTGGCTGGAAGCAGATCCCAGTGATCATGAAGCAGCAGCCACGGATGAGCCCTCATCAGCTTGTGCCAGACTGAGGTGTAGGCAATTATCTTGGACTTGTCAGTTTTTCCTGTACCTGGAGAAATGGAAAGGAAAGGAGACAGGACCAGAATTTAGTTTGCATGTCCTTTGGATGTAATTCTTTGAAGCTCCATTCTGTGTTTGAAAGTGGAGCTTAACCAGTACTAACAGATTAAAGTGAGGTTTTGGATCATCACATGAGTAGCCAGAATAGACAAACTGTTTAGTCTCCACTAGAGAGAGGCTGTTATAAATACCAAGAAATCCATTTCTAACTAGACATCATTTAACCATGTATGCAGATCTGGTCTAGTAGCAATCTGGCTGGCAGCAGCTGGATTTCCTTCATTATTACTGTGGGTGAGTCAACTTGATGCAGCAGTGATCACAAGAATGCCCTTGGAAAATGTCCTTGGTGTTGATACCTCCTGAAGGGGGACCTGCCCATCCATGCAGCCATTCCCTCTCCAACATGGCCCCTGGGGACATCTGCTGAGTGATAGCTGCTCTGGCTGTGGGCTGCCCTTGTTGGTACCCCAGTCCTGAGCTGCATGGTCTCAGCCTGCCCTGGTCTTTCCTTCAGACTCACCATGGTGGTTTTGTGCTGAACCGGTTATGAAAAGTCCCATCAGTATGGCTGCACTTCACATCAGTGCTATGGGATGCGAGAATTACGAATTAACCTTTCTTTCTCTCATTTCCTCCCCTCCCCACTCCAAGTCCTAATGGAAACATTTGGAGTACTTCTGGAAACAGGTGTGGAGAAAGGGAAGGCTGTTTTTCTTCTGGTGATTAAAACTGGGGCAAGAATCTGTGACTAGTAAAAAGAAAGCGAGTTTGTGTGCACAGCATCCTCTGAGGGAAATCTGCAAAAGACAAATATAGTCAAAACTGGCTTTATTCCAATGGGTGTGTGCAGAGGAGGGGAACTCCAGCTCTGTGCAGTGACTTTGAAGTCTAGGATCTTAAATTAGAAGATAAATGTTAAACAATGTATTAGCTTAAAGTGCTTCTGGCCCAAATGGTACTTCATACGATTAGGCTATTGCAGCATTTGTAATCACACACGGGTTCATAATTTGTATATGCCTGCAAAATGTTCAGGTGGCTTCAGCCCGTCTCCCAGGCAGTAAGCACGGGAACAGTCTAGTGGGTTTCAGTTTGGGGATTAGTATGGATCAAGACCAGGGATCTGTGACTGGAGTCTTGCAACTGTGCAGGAATTTACTAATCACCACAGAATTAAGCAGGAAGCCTTATGCAAGGGGCCTCACATCACTGAGGTTATTGATCCAGGAGTGCCATTTGGATATTGTCTTCACTGCCTCTACAACGTTCTAGTCAATAAAGGCAACTTGGAACTTGAATTTTCTGCTAATTTCTCACTCTCTCACTTAATGTTCTGCATTACGTAATATTTGGCAGCATTTAGACTTTTCCTCATAAATGGATTTAGCCCCTGCTATATTTTTTTCCAAAACCTTTTGGTTTTAAGGGGTCCTGCAAAGAGTTCTCATCCTGTTACAGGGGTCATATAAGCCTCTAATCTCTGTAAGTTTTTAACCTCTATCAAAGCTCATTTGCTCCCACCCCTGCAATTAGTCGTCTTTCTAGTTTTACTGAGCAACTTCAGGAAATAAATACTCTAGAATGTAAGCAAGCTACAAGCTGCCCCTGGCTACATCCCCGTACTGAGAGCACTTGTAGCAGGGTGCTTAGTGCGCCATCCCTTCCCTGCCCTTCTCAGTGCTGGCTCAAACTAGGAGACTTGGTTCTTGGCTGAGGCACTTGGAATGTCTGTCTTCCCCCACATAGCTGAGGCTTGATGCCATCATCTGGCTCCAGCTGCAAAGGCCACTGTCTCCTGCTGTGTCAGGCTGTCACAGAAGGGACATGAGGAGTTCCTGCAGCAATGAGACCTGCACAGACTTGCTGCAGGATTGCAGCATGCCAGAGCTGTTTGAGTTTTGTTTGCATGGAAGAGTGCCTGTTGGTGCTCTTTGTATGATGTTTTTATTTCTTTGTGGGTATAGATGTCTCCTTTTTATGGCATGGGACATCAGTGCTCTGTTGCCATACAAAGTCACTGAGAAAAGCATGCATTCCTTTTGTATGACTGAGACAGAGTCCTCTTATTGGTGGTGGAATTCAGACTGGTAGTTTGGGTTTGGTTTTATTGCTCTGTAGCAATAAAACTTTTGAAGGCTCTCTGATTATATTAAGAAGACTAATTAGCATATTTTCATGGATGTGTTTATTGCTTTATGTGGTAAAATGATCTATCTGAATAGTAGTAAAATTCATGTGAATCAGACTGGGTTGTACCCAATATCAGCTGCTTCCTAAATTAGTCTAATGGCATTCTTTCTGCACAAGCAATTTCACCATCCTTCCCTCTCACCCCTGTTTAGTCAGATCTGCTGTTGTTAAAGGAAAAAAAATCTTGGGCATCTGAAGGTTTCTCAGTATAAATACTGCTTTCTGAGAGGGAAATCCGCCGTATGAATTTGAAACAGCTCCTTGAAAAAGATACTTTCTTCTTTTTTCTCTAAATTTCTTGCTGTTGTGTTAGATTGTGATTCCAAATACAATGTGTGCTCTGAACTTGTGCAAGAATAGAAATTATTCCATTTCTGCATTTAGCCTGGACAGTGGCTTTGTAGTAGACATTTCTCACTAGACTCTTGCAATAGAGTGGATGCCTCTTAGCCTGGTTCTTGCTCCCCGTCGCTCTGCGGCACAGCGGATGGAGTCAGACGCTCTCCACAGTGTTGTGCAGTGCGGTCAGTGTGTTTGTGATGATACCCTGCTGCAGGCCCTGGACGAGTGGGTGATCACAGAGATGGGGCAGATGTGGGCTGGGATCCTTGTTTGGTACAGGTCAGTGACTAATACCAATGTTTGTGTTTAAGAGCCTTTTTTACAGCTTGAATGTGTTTGTAAGTGCACTCAATAGTCAGAGAATATCAGTATCTAATACTCCCATAGGTTGATACATTTTTAGAAATCCTTTTACCATTTAACCCTGAAAATAGCCACAGAGAAATAGTAATGCAAATGTTAGTTGAATTAAATTTCCTGTAGTTTCTGGGGTTTGCAGTAATTTTCACGTCAGTATGTTGCAGTTTGCAATCCATGATATTATGATCGGTTGCGGTAGTTTCATTTTCATTTGTGTTCTTTGCACGTCTTGGCCTTGGTTACTGCAGGGCTGCTTCCTAGGCTCTTCCCAAGGCGTGGACCCGCTGACAGGTGCAGCTCTGAGGGGGCCGGTGCCGTGGCAGAGCACAACAGAGCAGGGTGGGAGCAGCATTGCTGGCAGCAGTGCTGGTACCCTGCAGTTCCCCACTGCAGGGTCCAGGTACACCAGGCACCTGTCAGCGATGGGGGGATGGGGACTGCAGGTGACCCAGTTGCAAAATTGCCCCACAGACTCTTCTGAGAGCCACCTTCCTCTTGCCTTTTACCTCATCCCTTGTCCTTCATGTCCTGTTCTCTGATGTCACAGAAATGACCACAGAAATGCTTTTAGGGCTGTATCATTTAACATCTCCACCCCAACATGGCTTGTCTCCTTCATGAATCAGATGTTACCTCTCCTGCCCTGTGGAGTGTTTTCATTCTCAGTTCCTGTTTGTTCTAAATGGCCTGTGCAATGCCCTTGCCATTTCATCATAATGCTTTTTCAGAAATGCCACCTGACAAACCAATATAATTTGAGACAATGTATTTTCAGCTATTCTTCCTCTAATTTTGGTTCTTACAAAATACATTTTTGGCTTTTAATTCCTCTTCTCTTTTTTCCTAATGAAAACTGAATTTTGCACATAGGAATATTTTCTTCCACATAACCTGTGATCTGAGTCAGTCAGGAGTTTCTCCTCTGTTACATTCCTTAAATTTGTATTTTACAAATTAACATTTTGGTGCAGAATTTCTTCACATTACCTGTGCATTACTGCAAGTGAAGAAAGTTATTGGAAAAAACCACAAACCTACCAAACCCTAGCACTGTGATGTCTGTCAGAATCTCAAAGAGTCATTGCCTCAAAGGTTCAGACATAAATTAAAATGGGAAGGTTCGGTCCTTGTATTGATACTGGTGGCAGACATGCTGCAGTATGCATGCAGTGGGGAGCTCCTAAAAGGCCGCTCCATTCCTGTCAGGTTGGGTGGTTCCTGGTATTTCAGCCTTGGGAGCACCTTGCATACTCTAAATATAATGGTTCTGAAGATCCCAAACTTAGATTATGTATGGCTTGTCTTCGGATCATCTTGTCTCTGTCCTGGGTGAGTGATAATATTTGCTACGAACAGAATATCAGTGAGACAAAGAAGAGCAAGGGGAGAAATAGCCATGCGGGTGAGGGTGGCTTTTTACAAATGTGTCTGAAGGAGTGGGGCTGGGTGGCATAAGGTGCTGTGAGTCAGAGCTGTCAAACAGGGTGATGAGCCTTTGCTTTACCTCTTCGAAATATGATAGTAAAGCACATTTTCTTTGACAAAGAAATTGAGGGTAGGGGATAAGAGGTGCTGAGGTTTCTTCATGCCCCAGGGTTGGCTGTGGTAACAGTGCTGTGCTGGTGCTGTTGTGTACTAGAGTCCTTCTGTGACAAAATCAGAGCTTCAGCCTTCCAGGAGATTACGCTAATATTCGGAAAATTTTGTTTAGTGAATATTAAATAGCGTTTCAGCACTGCTATAATTAGAGCTTATAGTTTATAGGTGGATTTATGTTCTGCTGTGCATTTTTGAATCTCCAGTGTCAATTCTGCTTGGCCTTTCCTCCCAGGTCTGTTATGTTGTGTTGCTGAGGAGCAACTGTGTCACTTAGACTCTATTGATCTGCTCTTGATTTGGCTGTCTGTTATCCTGAACTATTTCTCTGGCTCAAAGTATAGTTTTAAAAATAGTGTCAGGCATTGCACAGTGCCTGGGAAGGCCTGTAGCTTTAAATCCCGTGTCCTGGTCCTGCTCCCAGCCTGGAGCAGAGCTCCCCACCGAGGAGCAGCGCTCAGCCTGGCCCAGCACTCAGCCATGCTCGTCCGGCAGCGGCGCTCGGGCGGCGCAGCCAGCGTTCGGTCCGGCCGATGGCCGCAGCACTGCCCGGGCAGTGCCCAGCGCCGCGGCTGCCCATGGCTGCACGGTGATGTTTATGTGGTGCTGCTGTACCTGCGTGTGCTGTGAAAGGGACTTCTGCGAGCCCACAAAGGTGAGGAGGTTGTAGGGGGACAGTTGTAGCTGTCATGTTTGGCTGTTTTATTTAAGTCTCCAGTAGAACTTGACCTCATTTTGTGCATCAGCCTTGGAAGCACTCCATTTTTCCTCTGGGCACTGCTGTTGAATTTCAGTGGGTTTTTTTTTAATATAGTTTTTCTTTGCTTTTGAAGCTGGGAAGTGCAAAAAGGCTTCTGTTTGAGTGAGTGTTGCAATCCATAAACAAGATCAAATGTGGTACTGCTTTTTGGGATTTTCTGTTTTTGTTGTTTGGGGGTTTAGTTTGTATGATACAGTGAGTGATGAAAGAGATGGGAGATGCAGATGCAGAAGATGCAGATGCAGCCCAGTGTCAGAAAGAAGTATTTGCATTGGTAGCTTTTTTAATGTGACCTCTTGTTTTGCTGTTTTTAGCTGTGCAAAATGTATTTTCAGGAAGTAATAAACAAATTGCAGAACCATATTCTTTTCCAGATAAAAAAAGAGTAAGTGTGCTGCCTCCCACAGACCCAGTGACCTTCAGAAATGATTAAGTATTTTTCTTCTGTTTCATTGAGCTGTGTAGCTCAGCATTGCCCTTTTTCAGTCTGCATTAACAGTAAACTGTATCTTCCCCTCCTCCCCCATTTATTAAATACCAAAGAGAGACAGTAAGGTCTTTGATGCTCTGATCTGCAACACAAAATAGAAGCTATTTCTCTTTGAATTGTTGCAGTTAGCTCTCCCATGCTCTGTGGTCCAGTGTTTGAGGAAAAAAGAAACCTGGGATCCAAACTGGCTTTTGCCGTAGCTGGTGGTTTACCTGGGGTCTGTTACAGTCTGCAGAAGACATGGTTGAAAGGTTGAATAGTATTCCTGTTATGTTTGAAACACATATGTCTAATATATTTATTTCATTAACTTTGATTTTCCCAAAAGAAAATAATACTTTCTATATGTGTACTTGGTCTCACTGCATTCATTATTCTTCATAATAAAAGTGACACACAGGTGGCTCTCAGGAAAAATGCCTGTTGTTGAGTTGCAGAGGTAGAGACTGCGGTGGTACCGGGCAGCAGGAAAGCCCAGGGGGTTACAGATTTTCCACATCATAGGTTGAATGATATGCGTGCTTTTCATCTTGTCACGCCTAACTTGAGGCTGCTGCATCACCTCTTGAGAGCTGAAGAGAGGAATAGTGAGCACAGGATACCACGTTCTGTGCTCTCTAGGCCAGGTCAGGGTAGTCTGAACAGCTTTTTACCGTGTGTTGAGGAGATGCTGCACTGAGGGCTATCTCTAAATGGAGTTCTCAATGAGGATTCTTAGCTTTTGCAGGAATACTGAAAGCAGCATAGTGATTTCAGTATTTACCTAATTCAGTGTTCCCTGTGGATTTCTGGACAAGTGCCCTGTTGCCTGACCCTGACAGGTGCTCGTCATCCCTTGAATGCGTCTTCCTCTCTGATGTCTCATTGCTTGCTGTTCTCTTCCACGTTTCCGAAGGCATCTGTGCCACACGTCAGCAGCCCTGAGGAGGGCATGTTCATGGGCTGAAGGGACTGCCCTTGCTCACAGAGTCTTGTCCTTTACAAGCTGTGTTTGCCACTTGGAGCAATCTTAGAGATTTAGTTGGTGCTAATGCAGGAACACCTGCAGCACTTGGAGTAAACAAGCTGCTTTTGAATGAAGCAGGAGTCTGAAGCAACTGTACTGCACGTTTGTGACAAGTGTGATCTTATCTGGTACTATGTGTATGTTGTACTACAAAGGCTTTAAATAAGGAAATATGTCAAGAAATGCTCTGTGGCAATGGCAAAGCAGTATATTCACAGGAAGCATGAATCTTGTTGCTTTGAATTACTTAATATTGTATGAACTGTTGATTGGATAAACTTCAGGGAGGAGTTTTGGTTATGATCACACTATGTGTTGTACCTGCAGAAAATACTACAGTTAAAAATAAAGAAATGAAGGAAGTGTAGAAGTATAGTTGCTGGAGCCCTTCAGATTAAACACTTGGAGGGGATGTGCATGTTAAACCTCAGGAGAGACACATCCCCTGAAAAAGGGAGAATCTTTGCTCTTGCACACAGCTGTTCTGTGCAGAAGGATCATGCAGAGGCATTTGTTCTTCCAGACTTCAGACCCAGTTTGCTCCAATGCTTTGCAAGTCAAAGTTAACTTGCAACCATAAAATTAAGCTGTGTTCTTTACAAATTAATATATAACATGCAATAATAATCTCTGTTCATCAGATAGCAGCTTGAAGCATAAAAGTCTGGGAAGTATTAACAAAAATTTTGTCTCTCAGGTAATGAGATGTGACTCAAACACTGGGGAAAATAGGATGAGATTTTAAAAAAATCAGAACCAAACAAAAAAAACCACACATCATTTTACATAGTCACTTTCTTATAAAAGCTTGTATAAACTTGTTTCTTAATCCACCCTCTTCTGCTGGTTCCTGTACTTAACTTTTGCTCAGCTTTACCTCATTTCCTATCCTTATTTTTGTAACTTCTAGCCTGATTGGCACTCCCACTAGAAATCAGAAGCTGCTAAAATAAACAACCGTGGTTGTTATTTTGGCCATATTTTTGCTGTGTCATCCCTTATCACCTCCTACAAGTTCTCGTGTATAATTCAGTTCTTTCCTATTTTTCCAACCAGATTGTTGTATCCGTTCCCTTGAACTTCCCTCACCCTCAATGTTGCCTTGTTTATTCAGTCAACACTGATGATTTTCTGCTTGACTAGTCTAGCTTTAGGAAACCATTACTGAATTGGGCCATCAAGCCTTACTTTTTTTGCTCAAAAATATCTTTTTCTTAGGATTTCAGAAATTTGAGGTCAAGAAGATGATGTCTTTGGCAGCAATGTTATTTAAAAGGAATTAAAGGGGCTGTAGACAACCTCTTAAGGGAGACTTTACACTGCATCGTGTCAATCCCTTCTGTCTCTGGGATGTCAATAAGTACTTGTAGGCCAAGCTGGTGCCTGGTCCCACATGTTCCAGTCTTGCTTGAAGGAACAGCTTGTGCAGTGTTCCTTGCCTCAGCCCATACCATACTGGGCTGGTAGGCGTCAGGGATGCATGTGCCTGAAGGGCAGTTGGGAAAGATGGAGGTCAGCTTTGTAGCTTCAGCTACCTCTTAACCAGTTAGTAAGCAAAACATTTGCTTCTCGAGAGGCAGGGGGCCCTGGGCAGGGAGAGTCAAGCTGGGGGAACATGTGGAGCCCCCTGAACCCCCTGTGCTGACAGCAAGGTGCTGTGGGGGAAGCATCTGTGACCAGCAATTGCCTTCACTGACAAGGCTTCGCTGGAGCTCCCCTGTGGAACAAGTAGTGTTGGTTGTGACAGAAGCTGCCTCTGGTACAGCGAGTATGATGCCGTGTGGCAGCAGCATCTTTCATCATTGCTCCCAACACCAGGTAGGGCTGCAGCTGAATATGGGTCTGCTGCTGACAACTCCGAGGAAAAGACAGCTGGCTGCTTTACAGCTAAACTATTTTTGGCACTTGATGTGACACATGAAGTCACATCTCCATTTCATACTGAATTAGGTACAAGGCCATGGGCAAGTTGCCCTGCAGCTGGCTTTACCAAATCCCAAGTGAGGGTTTGTTAATGTGCCTCAGGCCATTGCTTGAGGGATGCTGCTCTTGGCACCAGTGCCAAGTGAAGCAGTCCCAGGTCACCTTTTTCTCCAGTGGTGTTTCTGCTGTCTTGGGCCTGATGGTGAACCACATTTGGGAAAGTAGTAAGAACATCCCCAAGCACCTTATCACTTGGTTCCCAGTGAACTCACAGATTGGCTCTAGAGGGAGCTGCTGTCCTGTCCGTCCCCAGGCTGTGCCAGTACAGGGTTAGGCAGGGAGCTGCTTGCCATGGACACCCCTAAAGAAAGGGAATGCCCAGTTGCATGCAGCATATGCAGCATATGTAAAATGTTTCCCCTTTGTGGTTGCCCACAGCCCTTCTGTCCGGGGCAGGGACCTGCTCTCTCCCCTCTCTCCAAAGCAGGCCTGTGGGGCTCTGTGTTGGCAGATGTACCATTAGCGCATTCCTGTTGCAGCAATCATCACTCGTGACTGTTTTAACTATTGTGAGTAAGGTGTAAAGCCATTTCCTCTTGGTGTCACAGTGTTGGTTTCATGCTCAAGCTGTTGTCTGAGGCAGGCAAAGGCATTGTACTGGAATTTTTTTATTGACTATTTTTCAGAGTAATTTTTCATTTTTTGTTTTCTCACTGTTTTTGGGGTTTTTTTTTAGCCCATAACCATGGTGATCTTCCCATCATTTTGAGGGTTAATTGCTCATAGGCAAAGGCTGTATAACTTTCAGAAATCCCCATTTTATAATCTAAACAATGACCTGTGCTGTGAAAACCACACAGCGAGACTTCCTTGAGCTGTCCATCTGTTTGTGTGCTTTCCTTAGCCAGGTTTAATTTGGATTTGAATTTCGGAGCATGCTAGAGACACCTCAGTACAGTTGCTGTCAAAGATGACCATAGGTTTTTGTGGGTGAGTAGCTGGAGCCTGTTAAAAAGCAAAGCTGCTGCAGCTTCTGAAGATTCAATCAGTCAATACAGTTTTTCAGAATATCTGCAGTGTGTCACAAGGAATCGCACTGGACATGTTTTTTGCTTTTCCTTTTTCTTTTTCTTGACAGTAAATCCAAGGCAGCTGTTTTGTAGAGCGGGAGCATATATGCACCCTGAGCACTTGCTGAGGGAAGGTGGAAGGTGAATTTGTAAATGAATCCACATGTGAGTGAGCAGTTGTTTCTAGGGATGGTTCAGTGCAGCAGTATTTAGATCTTCTGTCTGTATTTACCCAAGAGATGAAGGAACAGAAATATTCTCCCTTACATATGCTGTTGCGCAGAATTTGGAATCACAGAAATATGCAACTAGAAGTAAATAGTGACCCATAGAGTTGCTGGTATCAGATGTGTGGCAGTGTGCAACAGACAGACAGATCCAACTTTCTGTTACAGACAGGTCCACAAATGCAGGATGTGGAAGTAGTATCGGGGAGATACTCAAAAGCTTTCTGGACATGGTCCTGGGCAACTACTGGCTCTTGGTGGCCCTGCCTGAGGAGGAGGTTGGACCAGATAAACTCCAGAGGTCCCTTCCAACCCCAACTGATCCGTGATTCAGTAACAACCTTTAAAAAGCAAAGCATTAGAAAAACAGATTCTTAATTCTAGATCAGGTGTAGGTCATAAAGAGCTTATTGCATCACCCAAGTGGGTGAGGCAGGGGAGTTTGTGACACCTTTTTGTTTCCTTTGAGACGTGTGGTAAGTTGTGCCATATACAATGACTGTGTTGGATCCAGAGGAACAGGACACTGACTGCTCATGAGACAGTGGGGCTGGTGCCCTGTTAACCCATGTGTTTGAAGAATCATGTGCTGCAGGTGGCATGCAGGGAGGTGACTTGTGACTGTTGATGGCACTTAATCTAATGTATTAAGGGTACCTCATAGTAATTTGTGATGTTTAAGTATCTCTTCATTGTACCTGCTGGGGATTCTGTGTGTGTTTATTCAAATGTGCACTTAGGTAATGCAGATCCAATGAAATGGGGCCTGGGGGGCTTTTACTCTGCAGATGTGGTCAAGCACAAAGAATGGTGGGGGTTTTTCTCCCCTGTGATTTTTATTTGCTCTGAGGCGTTGATTAGAGATCTTGCTTACTAACAAACCAACTCCCTTGTAACTGTCATCAGAGATTTTGAGTCTCTGCTCCTGTGCCTGCCTGAGGCTGGAGACCATCTGTCCACCTAGTGTGGAAGGGTTGGCCAAGTCTCTCTGCCCATCCCTGCACCTGTCATGCACTAATGATGCTGTTGAGTGGTGTTTCCAAACAGGAAGTCTAAAACCTATGACTTTCTATGAGTCTCATAGATTTTCTGTCTGTATGACTGTATTCCCTTCAGCACAGTGGGAAAAGAAAGCCAAACAAGTTCTGAATGTTTTCATGGTTAGTTTTAGCTACCAGTCAGGTGTGCAGTCACTGGGAAGGTGATTAACCCAGGCACCTCAGGTCCTGTTAGCTTCTTTCCAGGGCTGTGCAGTCTCACTCTGAGCTCCCCTGTCTCACTTTGCCCTCCATGTGTTTATTTTAAGTAGCATGACAATTTTCAGTCACACTTGTGAAGCTCCAGGCTTCACAAGGGGAGGGAGGAGGAAGCAGGAGTTGCCCCCCTTGCAGCAGGCTTGCTCTGAAAGCTGCTGTTTGCTTAGGCCAGCTGCCCTGAGTGTTTAAAAGCAACAATCCATCTTCTTGGTGAATGACTGGTATATGCTTTTACTGGAGGAGTTTTAGGAGGGTGAAATACCTTTAAAAGGAACTGCTGTATTTAATCTTCCACAGCACCAAAAGGCAGAATCATGAGGTGCTTTCTGGGTTTGTGCTGCAGAATAGAGACATTGGAAAGCTTGTACAGGAGGGAAAGCCTGAGAGCATTAACAGTTGAGAATTTGGTAAGATCTTGAGAGAGAGAAAGCAGGCCCTCACATGATTTCACCTGCTTTGTGGCATAATTCCAAAGCAGTGTCAGTGTACCTCCTGGTGGGAGGGCACACAGCTCCCCTTAACTGGACTGTCAAATATAATGGAAAAATTGTATTGCAAAAGAGATTGACTATTGAATTCTAACTCCCATTTTTATACAAACATTGATCATTATAGTATTTAATTTACCAACATCTTTTCAGGACAGATTGACCATCATCTCAAATTAAATAATATGTCATCAGCATTTCCCAGGGACCCAGTTTGTGTTAAGTCTTCCCTTTACAAAGCCTTGTCAATATGGACAAAGTATTGAAATTATCTCAGTTCTGTTCCAGAACTGCACTTATTCAGCCTTTTCCTCTTGAATTGCAAAGAACCCTTTTTGTTATTTCCAAATAATATCCACACGGCTGGTAATTATAAAGCAATTATCCCAATTTGGTTTATTCTATTACTGCTGTTCTAGTTCATTTTCTACCAGGTTGTAAGGAGACAACCTGGGCAGATTTGCTGAAGTCAACTGACTTTAAAAGGGGGGGCAAGAGAAAGTTTCTACCAGATTTTTCTCTCACAAAACTTGTGTCATGAGAGGAAGAATGTACTATTGGTGTAATTTATGGCAATTATCCATACACACACACTAATTATACCAAACCTGGAGTAAATTAAGCTGATAGAAACTCTTTACTGCAAAGTAGTGTTGAAGCCCCAGCAGTTCTATGACACTGATCTGTGCAGATTTCAGCTCAGAGCCTCTGGGCTGCAGAAAAACTGGTGATGAGCAGTTGTTTGGTTCTGAGACACCAGGTCAGTCCCATGCTCACTCACCCTTATTACTGCCCAGAAAAAAATCAATTATGAAAAGAAAAAAAAAGGTATATTAAATTAAATTGTGGAAGTTTTGCATCAAAACTGTGGATCTTTTTGGTTTTCATTGTCTGCCATTAAATACTAAAATGTCCTTGGTCTGGAGGAGGTAGAGATTGTTAAGAATGGATTGAGAAGCCCTTAGTTCATAGGCAGTTAACAATAATATGATTGTCTTGGTGTGCTGCACAGATGCTCTGTGCTGCTCTTGGGGTGGCGGCTGTTTGGCAGAGCTGCTCTCTGGGTGAGGCACAGACCAGCTGTGCCATGGGTGCTGGGTGATGCTCCCAGGCCAGGCATGTTCTGCACAGGCAAGATCTTTGTGTTTGTCTAGGCCATAGGGAGAAGTCTGATCACTGACAGCCCTGGAAAAATCTTAATGAAATTACAAATTCCAAGAAGAGGTATCTTTACAAATGTGTATTACTTGCAAATGCATGTCCCTACATCTCAGAGACAGCATGTTCACTGTGCAGTACTGATATCATGCATAGTGTTGGTCCCACTGATTAATATTAATTCTTAGCACCAATTTTCCATTGATCTCTCAAGAGCTCCAGGGTTTCTACAGCTCAACCTTCTTAAGAAAGCAGTTGATATTTCAGGAGTCACAACAGACCAAGAAATTATATTCTATGGTTTCCAGCAGCTAAGCTCCTCTAGAAAATGAACCAATTGCTTCCCCAGGTGTCTGGTTTTCCTCTTGATGGGGCAACAGAGAACCTTAGGATTATGGGAGCCCGGGTAACGGCCGGCGCCAGGCAGTGTTGCAGTCTGCGGGGTTTTTTGCATTAAATACGGAATGATGAACCGTGAGAGAAGTTACAGTTAAGTGTAACAGCATTTTTGTTTTGTAAAGCGCATATTCCCAATCACGGACGTGGTTCTGCGACTGAGCAGTAGCGGTGGGTCGGCTGGCAGCTGTTCCAGTGGACCCGAGGCGCTGCCGGCTGGTCCCCGCCGAGCCGCGGGAGCGGAGCGTGCGGGCAGCAATCGCGGCTGCTCACCAGCTCCTCACCGGGACAGGGGCCGCGGGATCCAAACGACGCGTTCGTTTTAAAACTCAGGGATGGAGATTCCCTGCGGGACGCGGGGGGCTGCGGCTCCGGGCTCCCCGGCCCGGCGAGGCCTCCCTGCCGCGAGAGGGCGGGCGGGGCCGGGCGGGGCCGCGCCGCGGCGGGCGCGCAGCCATGCACGGGCGGCGGGCGGCCGGCGGGAGCCATGCACGGGGAGCGGGCGCTGCTGCCCCGCCGGGACAAGGTACGGCGGGGGCCCCGCGGGGCGGGCGTTCCTCCGCCGGAGGACCCACCGTGGCCGCCACCCGGGGCGGGCCGGGATGGGGGCATGGTCGGCTCCAGGGAGGAATGTCCGGGTCAGGAGCCGCCGGTGCGGCCGCACCTGCCCGGTCCTTCGCGGGTACTTGGCGGGCTTGATTGCGCTGAAACAGCCTATAACCTTTTTTATTTTTATTTTTTTCTCCATACGTGGGGTTTGTCTTTTGAAACTCACTTTTTCCCTCCCACTCGGAGACACCTGCTCGCAGGGTTTGTCGCGGCAAGCCGTGCATTCGGGTGCCTCTCAGGCTCCATTTTTCTGACCGTCGTAGATCGGTGGTAGGTTTCACTGTTGCTGCTGTTCAGACAGGTGAAGCACTAGGAATGACTCGGGTGTGCTGTACTGTACAGTTAAACCGTGTGACTTCTGCTCTCAATTACCTTCTTGGTCTCTTCACTCTCTAGCTAGTTGAGCCCCTGCCCTTGTACTGATATCATGGAGTGCTTGGTCTGCCAAACTGGGGTGCCCTGTTGCACATTTGTGCTTGAGTTTTCAATTGTTTGAGGTGATTAAGTGGAGTCAAGTATGAGAGGTTTTGCTTTTTTTAAACTTTTGCTGGATCTCTGTAAAATATATGAAGCTCTCCTGATTGATACTGTCCCCTGGCCAGCTGAAAAAGGTACAATTTTTCAGAATTGGTTGGCATAAAGAAGGAAAGCTTTTCTGTTGGTGAAGCTGCTGATTAGCACTCATGTTTCTCTCTCTCTGTGCTTAGATTGAGCGATTGGAAGTCAGCAGCTTGGCGCAGACCTCCAGTGCCGTGGCCTCCAGCACTGATGGCAGCATCAATGCAGACTCTGTTGATGGGACCCCAGATCCGCAGCGGACAAAAGTGGCCATCACACACCTGCAGCAGAAGATACTGAAGCTGACAGAGCAGATCAAAATTGAGCAAACAGCCCGTGACGACAACGTGGCAGAGTACCTGAAATTGGCCAACAATGCAGACAAGCAGCAGAGTGCCCGCATTAAGCAAGTGTTCGAGAAGAAAAATCAAAAGTCAGCCCAGACCATCTTGCAGCTGCAGAAGAAATTGGAACATTACCATCGAAAGCTGCGAGAGATTGAACAGAATGGGATCCCTCGGCAGCCAAAGGATGTCTTCAGAGATATGCATCAGGGTTTGAAAGATGTTGGAGCAAAAGTCACTGGCTTCAGTGAGGGAGTGGTTGACAGTGTAAAAGGCGGACTTTCCAGTTTCTCCCAGGCCACACATTCAGCAGCAGGAGCTGTGGTTTCCAAACCCCGGGAGATTGCCTCCCTCATAAGGAACAAGTTTGGGAGTGCAGACAATATTGCTAATCTGAAAGACTCCTTAGAAGAAGGCCAGGAAGATGGGACAGGTGGCAAGGCTCTAGGTGTTATTCAGAACTTTCAGTCAAGCCCAAAATATGGCAGTGAAGAGGATTGTTCCAGTGCCACATCAGGCTCAGTGGGAGCCAACAGTACAACAGGGGGCCCTGTGGGAGCTTCCAGCTCCAAAACAAATACTCTGGATATGCAGAGCTCAGGGTTTGATGCAATACTGCATGAGATACAAGAAATTCGAGAGACACAGGCAAGACTGGAAGAATCATTTGAGGACCTTAAGGTTCGCTACCAGAGGGATTACACGTTGATAATGCAGACCCTGCAGGAGGAGCGGTACAGGTATGTGCTGTGGTACTTCGTTTGACATTCCAATGCTGTGATTGTAAAGCCACCAGAGTTGTGGATGGTAGTGCTCAGCAGGCTGTTCCCAGCAGCCTGATTCAGGTGGATAGTTCTGAGGTCTTCTCAGGACTATTCCCTCCCAGTTCTGCCTTTTATAAATATTTCTATCTTGCTGCTTACCTCCCTCTCTATACAAGAAAGAGATTGTAAGGAAAAAGGTTATTTCAAAATGTTTTCAAGATGAAAAGTGAAGCTGAAGAGGTCTAATAAGGTGTCCCAAAGCCAGGAGTACATTGATGCAATTACTGTTATCAGACAGTGCTTTGCCCTGCAAAAAATCCTGAAAATATTTGGATCAAAGCAAATGAACTAATGCAGGGAACTAATGCAGACATGACTTGACCCTGCCTTCTCCAACACTCAGATCCATATCTACCAGAGAAAGAAACATTCCAGCTTTCTTCAAGTTCTCTAAAAATACACGATCTTGCCCATGTGCCAAAACTAAGATATCCCTTCCCTTCTTTGCTCAGTCCACAGTGGAGGCACTCAGGGAAATGAAGTTGAATTAGATGTCAGATACTGACAGTGCTCTTGTTGTGGAGATTATACGGCATTGGAAGCAGGTGACCTATGTTTCCATCAGTCTTCCCCTCACTGGAAGAAAATGGAAAGGTGGAGCAGTTGCTGCAGTACTGCTGATTCCTGATGAAGTCACAGGGGAGAGGTGACAGTGGCCTTCAGTAAGGCAGCCTGACCGGCTGCCCCCACCTCCCTGCTGAGGAAAGCTGCCCATGGAGAGGTGCTGAGGGAATACTTCCCTTTCCTTGCTGGGTAGGAGAGGCTCTCTGCAGACTGCCCTGTGCTGTCCTGCGGAACACCTGATGTCCCCCCACGCGCATGCTGGGAGCAAGGGCTTGACTCCCGGCTCTGAAGGGAAGAGTTACTAGTTGCCCTTCTGCAGGCATCCCGGACAGGATTCTTAAAATTTAAATAACAAATGCAAAGCGCAAGCCCTCCTTCTGATGAAGGACAGTACGCTGTTGTCATGAGGTTCTTTATGGCCTTCATTGCTTTGCCAGGATGTGGAACACAACCTGAAAGGCACAGCAGAGCTGCTGGGGGTGTGTACGGGCTTGCTGAAGTGCCCTGTGCCACTTGCTGCACTGGTTTGTGCAGTGTAACATAGAGTTGCCCTACAGCTCTTTCGACATGCTTATGCCAAAGCGTTAGAAAAACTCTGGAAAAGGCTAACCTGCTAGGGTCTGGTAGAGACAGCAGGCTCTCGGTGTGCTTTGCAGAGCTTGGGCAAACAAAGCCAGACCAACACTACTTTCTAATTCTGCTTTGTAATAATCAGCAGTTTGACTGAAACCGGCAAACAGCACAGCAGCTTTGGTTCCTTGTGCCTCAGTGTCATCAAGTCATCCCAAAGCAATGCAGAGCTGGATCTTCTGCTCCTCAGACAGGAGAGAGGTGCTGTTGTCTGTTGCTGTGTAGGTTGTTGTTTCACACACACAGCAGCAGCCATTCATGGTGGAACGCTAATGCAAGCACAGCATAGCTGAAGGAGTGGCCTGAAAGTACAATAGCAGACCTTGGGGACTGATGTGCGCTGTCAGCTAAGCGGGCTGCTTACTGCCCAGCATCTCTGAGCAAGGTTCACATAGGTCCCATACTAGCTCACCATGAAGTCATATCTGTTATGTGCCATTAATCTTTGCGGAGCACTCCTCTGAGGTCAGCCCAGACCCCAAGCACTAACCAAGGCAGCCTGGAGTGAAAAGCAGGGGCAATCTGCATTTGGCTTATAAAAGCTTAAGACAGTAATTTAGACCTGTCATTTGGAATGTTGATGCAAATTAATTAAAGGTGTGACCTTTAAAGAGGACCAGTTAAACCACACTCCGTGCCCTTGTCTGTGTGGGTAACTGCATGATCAGCAAGAGCTCATGGGTTAATCACGGTTAGATGACTACAGGACTGTACAAATGTAGATTCTTGTTTTTATAGCTTCTGTATTTTGAACTATCACAATGATAAAAGCCAACATCACCTTAGAAGTGGATGGTGATGTAATGTGTCCAAGGGCAGAGGGTGCCGCTGCCTTGGCAGGGAGGGGTGGTGCCTGTTCCACCAACTGGAACCTCTCTTGCTCCTCAGCTCTCTTCAGAAAAAAGCTAAAAGAAGGGAAAAGTAGTTGTGATTTAATGCTGGCAGGCTGAGGATTCAGATTAATCATAATTGGCTTTAAAAGCTGTAAATATCTCCGAACTCTGCTGTTTATGGGAAGCTTTCAAAAACAAACACAGAGTTGAGTTGGAGCTTAAAAAAAAGTTTTTGGAGAAGTCTTTTTCTTGTCAGGTGACACTGAGTGTTTGCATTGTACCTGGAAGCTGGAACAAAGAACATGCTATGGCATTTTCTCACCTGGTCTTAATCCATTTCCTCTTTCTTAAATTGTCTGCTGTTTTGTAGGTTCCGATCTTTTTTCCCGTTTTTGTTTGTGCAGTTTCTGTTTATCAGCCATGGCTTGCCTCACAGGTTTTCCATGACCTCCTTCATCTCCTCCCTCCCCTCTCCCTGCTTCCAAATCTTGTCTACCATCCATGTGGCTGCCGGTTTGCTAACCCTAGTCTCTGAGGCAGGGACTCACCTGTCCAGTTGCTCCAGTTCTCCCGCCCTGGTGCAGGCCTGGCAGCACCATGGCAAGGCCAGGGTGGGCTGTGCTGCCCAGCACGTGCTGGCCCTTGAGCACTGCTCTGCTCCGCTGGGGCTGAGCCTCTGAGGAAGGAAGAGTCTGACGGTACTTGGCCATCATTGTTTTCTTCTGCACCCGGAGCAGGCGCTTAAATGGCTTGTTGCTAATCTCATTATTGGAAGGTGGCAGTTGTTTACTGGTACGAGCAGGGACTTTCTGTGCTATCAAGACTGAAATAAAGTTCCTGCTGAGTATTTTCATCTTGCTTGTCCCTTCAGGAACCTGTTTATACATGGCAAAACCATAAGCTCACATATTTG
This sequence comes from Camarhynchus parvulus, assembly GCF_901933205.1. Taxonomy (NCBI): domain Eukaryota; kingdom Metazoa; phylum Chordata; class Aves; order Passeriformes; family Thraupidae; genus Camarhynchus; species Camarhynchus parvulus. The sequence goes on along the minus strand of NC_044582.1, from coordinate 19,985,058 downwards.
GAGTGTGGCCAGTCTAAGGTTTTGGGTTTCTTCCCAAGCCTGACAGCCTTGGAAAGGGCATTTAGGTCTCCCATGCTCCTGTCAGAAGAAAACCTTCAGCCTAAAGGCTAGTCACTGGTGCTTCCATTTGTCTGGGTTCTAATGTAGTCTAATTGTCACACTTCAGTCTGTCCTCATGATGTGTTTCAAAATAGATCAAAGGAGCTAAACCTCTGAGGTCTGGGAGGGTTGGCAAGGCTGTTCTGGAGTGCGGCCAGGCAGTGGAGGCAGCGTGTTGGTGCTCACCCAGCCAGGACAGCACCAAAACATCCCTGCAAAGCTGTCTGTTCTCCTTGCAGGGAGGCTCGGAGCTGGAAGTACAGGGATATGTGCAGGTGTCATGAGCAGCTTGTGCTCCCTGTTGGGAGCAAGCTCTGTCCTTCATCTGTCCTGCTAGATCAAAGACTTGGAGCATACTAGAAATAATTTCTGGTTTTACCTGTTTACTCCACTATTGGAAGCACTGTGGTCAGTAGCATAAAGATGTATTTAGTGACAAATAAAGATTACATGAAGGTTTGTATGGCATAGCTATAAAAAGGAAAAGGTCCATCTTGAGAGACATCTGAAGACAGGTACTAAACTTCATTCACAGTCTGCAGACGTCTTTGTAGCATTACTTTGATCAGAGTTTCTTTACTCACCATAGCACTCAGTGCAGATCAAATGCCTTTTTTTATCACATCCCTCACTTCCATGTGCTGTGCTAGCTGTGCATTTTGCAACTATTACTTTAAAATGCCTTAAAGCTTTTTTTAAAAAATGAGATGGTCATAATTGTGTTTCTGAGCCTTTTTCAGACCACTTTCGCAATTCCCATGCAGCGAGCCTCAGAAAATGTGGAAATACAACACGGCTATTTGAAATCAAGTGTTCCCATATCCCACACTTGAGACAAGCACCCCAGCTATTTACTGTGTCCGTAGAAACAGCTCTGATGATCTCTGTGATACTTGTGACAGGCAGCATTGGTCTGCTGCACAGAGATGTTTCTGGGCTGGACCTTGTTCTTTTAACGATAAATTTCACATTTTAAATAGTAACAAAATAGTTCTTCTTGAGGCATTTTCCATACATGAAGTGAAGTAGGATTTGATATTCAGGGCACTGCTATATTCACAGACAAGTTTAGTTTGTTCAGTAGACCCTGGCACTGATGAATTAGAGGCATGTATTTCATCTTAACCCTCTTGACAGGTAGCCTATCCCTTTTATTTGTGTAATACTCTCACTTAAATGCAAATCAGGTTTCAATAGGGAAACCCTGGTTCTGGGCCCCATAAGTGCTTTTTAAATTTGAACACCAGTAGAAAGCAGCTGGAAAAAATTATTTTCTAAATTGTAGATATTGGGACAAGAAGTGAAAAGAAGCTGAATGGAGGATGTGTCATTTAAAAAATAAGTCAGGGTAGGTTAGTGAGGGCAGGGATGTGGTTTTTTTAAAATAACCCAGTTCTAGCAGTTGCCTGACACAGTGAGTTCTGGAAGTGCAGGCGATTCTTGGATGCAAACTGCAGCAGTTCTGGTGTTGAGCAGGGAGTGAAGTGTGGATTGGGAATGATCTGGTTGTTCTGAAGTCTTCAGGGCAGGAAGATTGGAGCCAACCCTTCTGCTAATCATGTTCTGTTTAAACTCTTAACTATACAGATTAGCAGGGTTTCCTTATGTTTCCTGTAGATTGAGGTAGTTTTGAAGTTATTAAAATACAATTGTTTCCTGTTAGAGAACAGGATTTAAGCTGCTTGGCAACAGCTGCTTTATGAAAGGTGTTTTTATGTGAGAGGAGGTTAAAAAATACAATCATGCTATTTTCAGAAATGCTTAAGTTTCTTTTTGTGTAATAAACACACAGCTAAATTTTGTAATATAGTAACAAACTGAATATATTTCAAGTAATTGATGCTGCCTTTGGGGCTTGGAGTGGGTTTAGTTGTGATTTTTTGGTTGTTGGCAAGTTTTGTTGTCAGTTTTAAGTCGTGTGGGAACAAAGGGCAATATTAATTATCTGGGCTCCTTTGTTAGCCAGTCTTCATATGGCCATTCCCGTGTCAGTCCTGGGAAACCAGTTCTCTGGTGTATCCTGGCACAATTGCAGAGCTCTTTTGGCACCTTTCTGGGCTCAGCCATGTCAGCTGGCAGTTGTCTTGGTTTCACTGCAGGCTGACCACATGCATTTTACTGCTGCAAATTGTCATGCTGTGTCTGACTCCTTCTTAGTTTGAAGTAATATTGCATTAGGAACATAAACAAAAAAATATTTTCGTACTTGTCTATTGAAAACAAAACACTAAGACTGTTTTTAAAGGCTAGCTTTTGACTATAGATTCTAAAACACAAAAAAAAAGTCTTGAAGAAAACGAGAAGCAGGATTTGTGTCTTAGTTTCAGAACTTGTAATTAAATTCTTCATTCTAGATAAATATTTCTTATTCATCTTGTGGGGGGGGTTTTTGAATTAAATTCAGTGGAGTCAAAATAAAACCAAAATTTAAACAAGGAATTATCTCTGTGGTTATATCCTTAGAAATGTCTTGGTTATTAGCATCAAGATTCAGATGATAAGGACTGTGTGGTAAGCTTTTTCCATCTGCTACCATGAGTAGACAGTGGAAAAGGCCCAGTGGCCACCACAGCTGTGCCCATACCTTTTTTACCATCAGAGCTACCATTTCAGTTAATTTATAACTCTCTTAGGGAGAATCAAAACTATATCTCTCCGAGTTGTTATAACTCAGTTTGTTTAAGCAACCCTCTTCCTCAGGACTGCTCCTGGTCCATTCACCAGGAGCAAACTGAAAAATAAGCCTGCAGGTTAGTGATTCATGTGTCCTTCTTACAAAGAATGTGATGGTATTTGTTTGTTAAGTTGCATCATTCATGGGAGATAAAGGAAAAGCAAATCAAAGATCCATGTGACCTCATGCAGAGATCAGACAGTAACACCATGTTCTCTGAGGCATCAGTCACATGTCATTTCCGTGTAATTTTTATGCCCATTACTGTTCCAAGTGTAGATAAAAATGCTTAGGAGTTTATGGTGTTATAGAAGGGAACTGTTTGGTTTACACAGAAGTTTGGTGAATACCTCATTCTATTCTTATTCTGTCCTCGATTTCTTGCATCACTTAACAGTTACCATGCAATTGTGTGTTTTCTCCAGGTTAGGAACAGTATCACAGAGTTTACCTGGTAGAAAGAAGTAATTCCCAGCAAGAGGGCATTAGTGCTAGAGTGTGCTGTGTGCTGACTGAGGCAGCCATGCTGGTTTCAGTACACAAGCCATGGTGTTCATTGCTTGTTTGTCACTGGTATCATTTTGCCATCCTCTTCTCATTAAAGCCATTGTACCATGTGTTGTCATTTCTAGATGTGAAAGACTTGAAGAGCAGTTAAATGACCTGACTGAGCTCCACCAGAACGAGATTCTCAATTTAAAACAGGAGCTGGCCAGCATGGAGGAAAAGATTGCCTATCAGTCTTACGAGCGAGCCCGGGACATCCAGGTGGGTGATAGAAGCAACGACCCAAGTCCTGCCCTGTGCCTGCTCTTTCAGGAACTCATTCACTTTTGAAGTATGCCTGCACTTCAATATTTGATTTTAGTCCTTGTAGCTTTATTGCTAAACTGCTGCATTCCAAAAGGTCCTTTTTCCATCTCTGACCTCTGGGTATCTCTCCAGGTAATGTCCTCTGTAAAGCAGGGCTGTGTCCCACACAAAGGGAACCTGCTGCTCAGCTGGAGCAGAGCAGGAGCCAGAGCCCACTTTTTGTGCAGGTTTTTGTATTAGACATTCAATGGGCCGTGACCCAAACACTTTTTTACAGTCATGTTCCCAGTACACGGCCCTGGGGTGTGGTTGTGTCACTGATTTTATAGCAATGGTCACATACATCTAAGGAAAAATGGCTTTGTGTGTGCACTGCATTGAGTCAGGAAACAACTCTTTCTGTTGGCTTTGAAGAAATAAGGAGGTGTTTCTAAAAGAAAAATTTTTTTAGTATGTAAAAAAGGTTGTGAAACAGAGATCTTGAAGTTGGAGGCCCTTCTACAAAGCAAAGCAGCTGCTGACCCTTACAGAGAAAGGCCTATTCAGAAACAAGTCTCTTAACTATTTTAAGTACTTCCTGTGGTAGTTTTAACAGATATCTCAGTTCTGATTGCTCATGGGAAATATTTGTAGTGTGAGCAGAGAGTTGTAGGTTAAGAGTTCTCCCTTCTTCCTGCTGTGGTACTTCAGCCAGGTGATTTCCTCTGAAGACCAAGCAGGCTATGCTGTTCATACACCAGCTGTAACTGATTGTCAAACATTCTTCCTGGTCACTGCTGTTTGGGACAGCTGAGCAATTCTGCCCTGTGCTTTCAGGGGTCTTAACCAAGGAGAGGCATTCATGTTTCATTGACCCCCACAGACATGATGCAGTGAGAAATGTAACAGGTGACAATGACCTTTAAGTTAAATTTAATCAGTGTCTGTGGACAGTGGTACAATGGCCCCTGGCAGTGTAAACAGGAGGCTCTCCCTTGGGAGAGTGTTACAACAGTCGGGTTTTGTTCTCCTCTCTAAATTCAGATAACTGGAAGATGGAATTGAAGTGAGATTTCTCAACAGTTTTTTTTTAATCTTCATTGTATGATTCAGTACTTTTAGTGTAATCTTAAAAGTTGGGACAGCCTATTTCTCAGCACTGCTGGGGAAGAGGGAAGTGTTTTGTTGTATAAAAAACTATTTAAGAGCATGGGCTACTGTTGCAGAGGAACAGTCCTGGTTCCTTTTATGGTGATCAGTCTGGGAAGGACTGCTGCAGACTTGTATGTCATATTTGCAGTTGGCCTATGTGTCTGGAAAAGGTGACTCTTGAGGGAAGATTGGTGGAAATATTGTAACTTGGTATTTTCAAGAGCAGAAGTCTCTCTTGGTGTTAATTGCCTGGAAACCTCTCTCCTTCTCCCTAGCTCCCTGCATTGCATATCACCAGTGTTTTAGTGCAGGTTGGGTTGGTCCAGCTGGGGTTCAGCCTGGTGAAAAGGTCTGACAAATCCCACTTGAGTCAGTGGGGCTTTAAAGAGGTGGATTTGTGCAGGGTAGTCTTCTCCTTCCACCTCCTTTCATTTTGCCTCTCCCTGTAGGCAGTTCCATAAATCTCATGCTTCTTACCCTTCTAGATGTCTTTCCCCAGCTCTCACAGTCAGATGGAGCTATGCCAGTGCCACAGCTTGCTGCAGTCTGGAGAAGATACCCTTCCTGCAATGGCAGCTGTGCAGTCCCAGCCCTAGTGCCCCTCAGACCTTTCTCTGAGCTCACAGCTCATTAAGCAAGCAGAACACAACTGAGCCTTTGGTAGTTATTTTTGTTGATGTAGTTTTCTGCAAGGTTGCCTAGTTTTCTGCAAAGGGGTCAGATAAGCACAAGTGACTCCAAGGAAGGTGATGGAAGTTGAGGTTCTGGGAATGCACATCCCAGAAGAAGATGAAGATTTATGGCTAGGCACAGCACTTCTGTCCTCTAAGTGGCCTCTTGCTGAAAAAGCTGAAGTGACCAGGTGGCTGGGTAGCCCCCTTCTGGCAGAAGCTGTGGGGGTTCCCAGCCTAGCATCTCCACGTCAAGCTTTCTGGGTGTGGATGAGGCGCCATGGTGTATTGCAGGCTGCAGTGCCCAGTCAGCAAGGGGCTTCTCACCTCGGATATGGGAAATGGCACTGCTTCCTCTGCTCCCGCTGCAGGGCAGGAGCTCAGTGCATGAGCAGTGTGAGGTGAGGGGATGCTCCTGACTTGGCCTGGTAGGTGAGGTAAGAGATGTGAATTTGAGTAACCCAGTATGTGCTCTTGCCCACAGGAGGCACTGGAAGCATGCCAGACGCGCATCTCCAAGATGGAGCTGCAGCAGCAGCAGCAGCAAGTGGTGCAGTTGGAGGGGCTGGAGAATGCCACAGCCAGGAACCTACTGGGGAAGTTCATCAACATCTTGCTGGCTGTCATGGCTGTTCTCCTTGTCTTTGTCTCCACTGTGGCCAACTGCGTTGTGCCCCTGATGAAGACTCGCAATAGGACGTTCAGCACTTTATTTATAGTGGTTTTCATTGCCTTTTTGTGGAAGCACTGGGATGCCATCACCGGCTACTTGGAACGATTCTTGTCTCCCCCCAGATGATGGTGGCAGGAATGGGCTGCGCCGCTCGCTCCTGGCGCTCTTGGTGAGCAAGTGTGGCAAAGATTAGTCAGCGACTACTCTGCTGAAGTTTTAAAGTGTCCGAGTGAATTTGTTTACATTTAGAATAACGTTTTTTCTCTGCAAGATGCATTGCAATAGTATTTTTTAGATTTTACTCAAGAACTCTTTTGACGAGAATCCTGGATAATTTTTATGTAGCATGGTTCTCTTTGGATGCAAATCTTAAGATTCTTTAAAGTGTACAAAAGAAATGAATAAAATACAGAAATTTGGAGCATACCAATGGGCAGTTTAAATTGTGGCTTGAACTACTGTACTAAACCTGTCAGGAAGAAGAGAACGTGGTTAGCTTAAGATGAGCAAAGCTCGATCTAGTGCACAGCCTTGAATGATGGTACCACAGCAAACCTGTAACACTAAACTTTTACTGTGAAGTCTGCTCACATTCCATGTCCGAGTGTATGCATTGAGTGGTTTCTTTCCTTAACAAGAGAAAAACAACAACGTGTGGATCCCTCTCCCAGCTCAGCATCTGGGTTCGCCGTTTGTGTTAACCTGACTTCAGTAACTTTCTGTAAGGCTGGCTAACTTGGCTGAGTATATGGAGTGGAAGCCTCATGCCATATACAGTAACTGCACAGTTGTGCTACAGTATTTTGAAGTAGTCCTTGAAATACATATACTCTTTAAGCAGAAGCCCTTGGTCGCACTTTTAAGGTTTTTTTTTAATATATATATATATTCACAGATTTAAAAAAAATCCGAACAGCATACTTGAAGAGTGTAATACTCAAACTCTCAGTGCTTCCTTATTGTTTCTAATAGGATTTTTTATTATAATTATTATTATTATTATTGGGGTTTTTTTTTGAAGGGGTTGGGAGGGTCATTACTTTTTTTCTTTCAAATAAAGAAGTGATGTTTTTAAATGAAGAAATGCGTGAATAATTGTGAGCTGTCTTGTCCTGAAGCAGTTCTGAGAAGGGCAGAGAGTAGTTTCTAGTGTCAGGCTGTCAAATGCAGCACTGTCCATATGCCATTTGTCTGTCCTTCTGAGCTTAAAGATGCAGCATCATGGAAAACATCTGTTTTCTCCACACCTTTTTGTCATGCAGGGCTTTTTTTCCTTTTTCCACATGTGAAGGATGCTATGTTTGTATTTTTTGTTTGCATGTCATCTCTCATTCCTGGCCTCAGGATAAGAGCAAGGAATTTCTGTTCATCTCTTCCTAGGGAAAAGACAGGGTCTTTCGAGGAAAGAAATACTGACTCAACAGTTCACTTAACAGAATGGTTATCTCAAAAATAATTCTAATTAAAAAAAAAAAAAAAAACCCTGAAAAGTGAAACCAAAGTTTTCCTCCTGTCAGGTTCTGGTAAGATTATTTGTGTGTCTGTATCTGTGGTGTGCCATCCTCTTTTTCAGCCACAGGGGACAGCACTTGGTGCAGACGCCTGTGCAAATCTCGAAAGGAAATGCCAGCTTCAAATGCAGCCCCAAGTCTTCACAATGTGCCATTACTGGTGACCTGTTGGTACAGGTAGGCAGCCCTCAAGTCCAAGGAGTCTGTGTTCATTCTGTGCTGATTTTTAACTGCTGTCCCTTTCACCATAACAGTGCCAAGATTCATCTTTTGTCTTCATGAAATCTAAAAAAACCCCTCCAGGATTTTGTCAAAACCATTTATGGTGTTTAGTTAGGTCTTACTGTTTTCTTTCATTCCAGGATCAACTTCCCTCTAGGAATCAAATGCTGCCCAAGTGACCTAAACCAGTTGAAAACATACATGGGCATATATGAGACATGTACAACATACATACACACACACATAGATAGGCATTGTGCTATGATACAGATTCTGGGTTCTGAGAAATTCCCTCAAACAAGGTTAATACCTTGAGTGTTTTCTGATTGCCAGCAAAGGCAAGCCCTCCACTGTCCAACCATCTTTGTTCCTCCAAGGGTTCTTTTTATCTGTAGTCACAGGAAACTCAGGTGCCCTTCCCCCAGGGATCCCAGTACACCTCTCTGTCACCATGTGCACTAATCTGCTCCTGTCCTAATTAAAACAAAGATTGACATTTACAGCTGACTCAAGCCAAAACTGCTTGTGCTTTCTGCAGTGCCACAGCCAGAGCAGAGGTGTGTGGTCATTCCCTCCCTTGCTCCTGGCTCCGGTGAGGCTCTTCTCTAGTGACTCACATTTCTTGGCTAACTATCATCTTGCCATTTTGCAGGTTTTGTCAGAAACAAATGTGTGAATAACAGTAAGAACTGATTTGGCACATAACTGAAATACTTTGTTGCCTTTTTTTTCCTGAAACCTGGCCTTTGTACCTCTTTTTCTCAGTCTTGTTCACACTACAATTGCTTAAGATAGGTTTTCATGTGGTCAAATCAGGAAGGAGTTAAAAGCCAGTGGCTCTGGACACTCAGTGTCTTTAGTATTTAAGGAAGTGTTGTCTCTCTTCTTTATATCCTAATTTCATTTCTTTTCTCAACTCTGTCATATTCAGTAAATATCATTTGCTAGCTTGCCAGAAGGTGCAGGCTTAATAGAAACTGACATCTCAGAACTCTTTGGTGAAGGCCATATACATATGGGTCTGGACAAAGTGTCTGTCTTTTTCTCTCTCAACAGTTTCTTCCATTCCAGAAAGTTGTCTGCAGTAACGTCATGTATGATGCTGCATCCACTTCTCATATCCTAACACAACTGCCATGTGTTTTGCCTTTTGCACTAGCAGAACATTTGGGGGTTTTCCTCCCTCTTCAATTTGAAAGTCTGTGATGATTTCTGATAGCTTACTGATGATGTTGTTGGAAATGTGATTCTAGCTTTAAAGCTCCCTTTCCTTGTACATGGTTGTGTTTGCTTTCCTGATGGAGTGTTTCTGGGTGACGCGTAGAGAACAGTTTCTGCTGTGGATGTGAGTGCGTGCGTGAGTACCTTTAATAGCCTCCTTTGTAGAGAAAAACTTTTTAGTGACCATCTCTGAGTTGCAGAATGTTTCCCAAATCATTTCATATTCGGAGCTGAAGTGATTCAGAAATTGCTTAGATGTGTTTAGCACATACTGCCTTGGCACATAAAAAGGGAAAAACATAATGGACTGTGTAAGTTCCAGGAGCAGCACCTCCTCATTAACATTTGAGGGTCCAAGTGAAGTTCATCTGTTTCCCCTATTTCCTTCAATATAAAGAAGAAAGAAAATCTGGATGCAAAAAAAAATACTTTTAAAACTTTTATAAAGTTCTTTTTTCTCTCAGCCTCATTAGTTTATTTCAAGGGTATTCAGCATGCTCCCAGCAGTTACTCTGTTGGTTTATTCCAATCCCATGTGTGCTTAGGTGGGATCAGATGAACTGCTGACTTATGTGCGTGTTACAGGAAAGCACTGTCAGCTTTGAAAATACGCATTTTTAAAATTAAAAAAAAGGCATTATAACAAGCCAAGCTACAAATGGTTCAAGATTGAGTAGTTTTGCCAGTTTTTAAATGAATTCTGGAAGTGGCTAAAGAGTTACCCTGTGTGTCTGTGTTGTGTATGCCAGGCGGTATAGTTGTAGGCAATTGACTTAGCTGTAAGTGTGTTTTAAAAGTGTAAAAAAATAAACAGAAAAACTCACTTGCACGGGTTGAAAAGTACAGAAATGACACTTGTGAACGTAACACTGTAGTTTATAGATCTTAAGCTGCTAATTGTTGAGAGAGATTTACATATGTCTTGTCTGATTGTCGCAGATTTATCTGTGGCAATTTTACTGTATATAAAAAACTTTAAATAAAGACCTCAGCTATTAACACCGGTCTAGTTTGGATCTTTCCAGAGGGGCGAGGGCACGGGAAGGGAGGTGCTGTCATGGAGAAGAAGAGGGGTGTGTCAAAACCGCTGAGCCCTGAGAGCTCAAAATGTCGGCAAGTTTTCCATAGCTCTGATTGTCAGACTTTATCTACACTCAGCTAGCCACACACCACTAGGGCACAACGAAAATAAGCTGGTGTCAGTGTCTGCTCTTTGCAGGTGGAGGAAAGGAGCAGCAGCATTGCATTCGTCCTCGTTGATCCTTTCCAGCCCCCTTGTGCCTCGGACAGCCTCTGGCAGGGTCCCTGCGGCCACACTGTGACTCAGTTTGCAGGTCAATTCAGTCAGACTTACCCACAAAGTGTCTGTCTTGGAAGGACCAGAAGTTGGTCCTGTATTTTTCCACCACTGGTCTGTGGCCTGCCCTGTCCCAGATGAGAACAGCCCTTGCTTCTGTGGACTTTGTCCTTAAGGGCCCACTCTGTGTGACATGCGTATTTAGAGGCAGGTGCACTTGTAGCATCACCCGTGTGTCTCAGGGAGCTTGTGATGGAGCAGTTCCAGGCCTGGCTCAGTTTGGATGAGAAAGGCTGCAGCTGCCAGGACAGCACTCCTTAGCAGAAAGCTCCCTCTCCCTGAGCAGAGGCAAGAGACTGCACAATGTTGGTTGAGCCCCTGCTGTAAACAAGAGGTATTTTGGCTACTGTGTTTCATAGAAGAATTTCTGAATCCTTTATTATTTGTAGAAACTGAAAGTGAGCAGATTCCTCACTGGTGTGGAGAAGATATTTGTTCCTCTTGGGTTTTGGTCACGTGGTATCAGGAACAAAGAACCAAGAAGGAAATGGAAACAATATTTTAAGGATAAAGGTACTGAGTCCTTTTCTCTGTTTTCACAGAGATGCAAGTACTGTAAAACCAGCAAGAGATCAAAAAGCAAAAGCAGCTGTTTGCAGGATTTTCCCCCTCTAATCTCCTCACAACCAGAATACAAATTCCAGCAGTTTATGGATGAAGCAAATGCATGGTGCTGCTTTTGCTAGAGCTGTCTGGCTGAGGATGGGACATGGTTGTGAGGGTAAATGGATCTGCATTCTTTTGGGACAGTCACCTGAGAGGTGCTGGCTGTGGCTCAGGAGCAGCAGGGGGCCATGATGACCAAAGGTGAAAGCACTGGCCTTCTTACTCCCATGTCAACAGATTTAATCTGATAATGTAGGGAATTAGGTGGTGTTACTCACCTTTTTGGTTAGTCTGTGGGAAGTGGTTTGATAGCTCCACCCAGGTCCTGAGGAACAAACAGGGATATGGCAAGGGTACAGCCATGATGGGTTGCAGCAGTGGAGGTGAGGAATTGGCTGATGTTTCTCACTGGAGCAGTCATTCTCCCCGGCCAAATAACATCACTTTGATGTGCTAATAGTGGACATTTTTGCAAACAGCCAGCTCCCTACTACAAAATACCAGTCTTTAAATTGTTTCTTAAACACCAAATCAACTGGTGTTTAAGTGTTGGTCAGTAGTTCATCAGCCTTAGTGGATCCTCCCTCACTGACTGGAGTTAGAAATAGGAAGAGGGTTCTTTGCTGCCTGAGTTAGCATGAAATAGAATATCCCAGGGCAAACCAGCTTTGCTGAGTGGCTTGTACTCTAGCCAGATCCCCTCTGAAATTAGGAATAAGAGTCACCTTGAATGTGTTCTTGGCCTTTGTACCGGCCTTGTGCTAACCCTGGCCAAAGGGGAAAAAATAAGTAATATTGCCTGAGAAGGGCCAGAGCAGGATGGGAAGATGCAGTGTGTTTTCAGCCCTCTTCCTCAGTGCAGCTGTTCCTGTAGTCCTGCCTGCTTTCAGCTGATACTCTCCTTGCCTTACAACCAAGAGGTCTGAAGGCATTCAAAAGTTCTCCACTACACATAAAACAGTGTTTTCAGACTGGGGTCACCTATCAGATCTCTGTTGCGACAGCCTGAGGACACCTCTGGCTCCAAATTATTGTTTGAAGAACACCTTTACGCCTAATCCTGATTGTGACCTCCAGGGAGGAGGATGCCTGAGAGCCTGTCTGGCCAGGATAGAGAAGCAGATGAGTGTGACACCACATTGCGCTATCTGGTCAGTCAGCTCCTCAATTCCACCTGATTCTGGCACTACTGACACATCTGCATATCACCGAGGCGCCTCCCCAGTCCCTGAGGGTGAACAGGAGCTCTGGGCCAAGCCAGCCCCGTTCCTCCTCAGCTCTGCTGAGCGTGTCCCTGAAGGGGATGGTGCTGACACAGATGAGCGCACTGAGGGGGAGGCAGCTGCTTGGTTTTCTCTGGGAAGGAGCTGTGACAGCATGGCTCATACTTGTCTCAGACACACCTTGAGAACTAAACGAGATATTTTACAAATATCCCATCCTGCTTACCTGGGCAAAGGATCCTGAGAAGAGAACAGGGACTGAATGAGGAAGCGGGTGACGTTTCACTGATGGAGCACTCCTCAGCAGAAAACATCTTCAAGGAAGCAACATCCCTTGACACTCCTGATTGTTGTCTCACACGTCTTGAAGCAGTTGTGACCCTTGGCATGGGTAAAATAGTCCTGTCCCACACTGCTCAAGAGCTTGGGCTATGTTCCTCCAAAAATGTTTCTTTGAAAGATCGTTCACCTTTTTCAGATCAGCTCTCCACCTCCATTGGGCACATCGGCATTTCCCTCCACCTCTGGAAACAGACTGGCAGGTAGGTATCAGCTGGCATTCCATCTGTCCCGTCCATTGCTTTCCCAGCTGGCAAAGGCCAGTTGTTGCTGGGAGCGGCCAGACTGGCCCAGGCTACCCCGAGTGCCCAGAGCCGGGCCAGGGGGTGCCTGGGGCACTGCTGCCGCGAAGTTATAGGGACGGGATCTGGACCGGCTGATGGGAACCCTTTTGATCTCGGAGTTAATGGAGGGGCCCTGACGGCTTCGAAGGCTCCGGCCCGCGTGACCCGCGCGGGTCCCGCCGCGCCCTGAGGGGACTCGCGACCCCCTCGGCTCTGAGGCCGCCTGGCGGCGCTGCCTGGCACAGCATGTGCCCGCGCCCGCGGTCTCAGGCGACCCCTGGCGGCCACGTCCGGTAGCGCGGGCGGAGCCCTCGGGCAGCGGCCGGGCCCGGGAGCCGCGGGGCTCTGTCCGCGGGGGCTGCGGCTTGGCTGCCGCGCCCCTGCACCCCGCGGGGCCGGGCGGCACCCGGCAGCGGCGGGAAGGTGCGCAGAGGACATGGGAACGGGCACCGGAGCGGGGCAGCTGGCACAAGCCAGCCCGCCCACTTGCAGGCACTGTCGGAGCGCCCCGGCTCTGCCGCTGACTGCTCGGTCCGTGCTGCCGCATCCCGGAGCAGCGTTGTGCAGCGGGAGGGTACGTGCAGACCCGGACCTGCTCGGTCATACAAACACCTCGCCGAGGCTGTCCCGGGCTCCGGGGCATCCCGGATGTACAAACGGCCTTGCCATGCAAATGTCCCGGTCCCTCCACCGCCGGGCCACGGGCAGCAGCTGCAGCAGCCCACCGAAGTCCCTGTGCTGGTTCTGCTGGGCAGGACCCCTCTCCCCCATGGTTCAGCATCATTACAGCAGTAACTCAGTGGTTATTACTGCTCGGATGCAGTCCTGTATCGTGTTGGCTCGGATGAAGAAGAGCCTCTCTCTCCCTGCTCAGGCTTTGCAGGCCCTCTCCCGATTCTGCACAGGGCAGCCAGGCCTGCGCTCAGCTCTGTTGCCCACCTGGGAAGGGAATAGGCAGACATAGGCTGCAGCTCTGCAATGCCTCGTGCTCCCTGCTCTGAACGGAGCCATTCTGAGGGGTAATTGTTCATGGGACATGCTTGATGGCCCTCAAACCAGCAGTCACATAAGGCTGAATACACTGCTTCTGTTAAACATGGTTGGGTCTGTGATTACAGTGGAAATCAGTCATTTGCCTGATCTGGACCTTTCCTCTCTTCTCCTCGAAGTGGGGCTGGAGTCTACAAAGATCTGCTGACAAGCTCCTCCCTGCTTCATCCGCTGCAGCTCTGCTGAGCGCTCAGACCTGATCTCCTGCTGCTGCCTCTCCTGTTCCCATTCCTGCTCCCATTTCTGATGTCTTTGCTTGCAGTTCTGGCTCTAGTGGCTTGGTGTCTCCTCTGGCTCCCAGAAAACGTGCTGTCCTGTTTGCTGGCTTGTCCCAGAAACAAAGGGGAAACCATGCTGATCAAGGCTCCCCAAGCACCAGCCTCAGCCCTGCTCTATTGGAGTGGTGTCCCCACCTACAGAACTCACACACAAAGGAACTTTTTCTTGGATGCAGAGTAGCTTCCTAAGAGAAAAGGAAATTGAAAAATCATATGAAATTTTGAGGTTCTTCGAGAACAAGACAGAGAGAACATAGCAACAGTGGCTCCATTGATAAATTCCCCATTTCCTGACACGGGCTGGGACGGAGGGACCTGCAGTGGCAGGACTGCAGAGTGATGGGGGCTGGAGGTGGCAGACAGGCCAGCTCAGCAGGCACATGGTAGTGCGAACAGAGCTGGCAAGCACAAGCTGCCTGTGGCCCCGGGGCACGATAAACCTGCAGATTTCCAGCCTGAAGGTGTTCCCTCCTATTAGCAAAATGCCCACCATCCTTCTGCCACATCCCCCTTCGAGAAGTTGCCAAGAGCTGCACCTTTTTCCAGGTGTTACCTACATCGTTAATTACTGGGGGCAAGGTGTGGCCTCATCTGAAAATGGGGAGGCTGTAGAGTCAGGGCTGTGGCGCCAGGGCACAACTCTGAGTTGGGAAATGCAGGGAACTGTCTGGGAAAGGGCTTTTAATTGAGCTGCTGAAATCCTTCCCCCATCAACAGAATGAAATTGGGTGTTCTGCTGTCCAAGATAATATTTTGTTTTGCTCTGGTATATGGACAGTTGTGGGAGCTGCTGGTGGAACCCCGTGCAGGAATTCAAGGAATGTAAAAGGTGAGTGAGCCGGTGTGTCCGGTCCTTGTGCGGGGAAAGCTCAGCCCCACGGCGGGTTGTCCGCGCAGCAGAGGCGAGCCTGGGGCCGGGGCTGGGAGGGCGCGGAGGCTCCGGCAGCGCAGCCCCAGCGGAGCCGCTCCTGCCGCGGGCGCTCGCAGGGAGCCCGGAGCCAGCTGCTCTGCGGGGCTGATACACCGGGGCAGCCTCGGCTTTTGCTCCCTGCCGGCTGGCGGGCGCAGGGCTGTGCAAAGCAGCAGCGAAGCTGGCCTTGCCTGGAGCCCCGGCCTGACACAGAAACGCGCGCGAGGCACGGCTGGTAGGTCAGGGTAATCGCCCTTGCTAGGCTGACCTAAACGTGCTTTACACACGGAGGTACCAGCGAGCAGGTGTGATAATGGCAGTGGAGTAGATGGATTGCTACTATCTGGGTTACAAAGGGCTTGTCTTTAATTATGCCAATTTTCTTTCCCTGATGCTGAATTTCTGCTCTGGTGCAGGGCTCACCAGTGCTCTCAGCCCCAAAGCAGCAGCAAGGCAGCAGGCGCCTGCCCCCCAGAGACCTGCCCAGGCACCACGCTGGGATGATGGTTGGAGCAGAATCATTGCAGGCATCAAGCCCAAGCTCTCAGTACAGAGGTGCTGAAGGACTCCTCACATGACAACCAGCTTCCAGGGGACAGTGGGTGGGTGAGCCCCCTCCGAGATGGCTTGGCTCACGCCTCGTGCTGGTGTGATTGTGGCTCTGGCACCTGGCAGAGATGGTCCGCACTCTGCTGCCTTCTGTTTTTAGGATACCCCTTCGAGCATGTGAATGGATTATCTGCTGTCCCTGCAGATCTTATCAGGGCAATGCTGAGTCTCAGCTGCTGGCAGATCACTGCCTCCCTCTGAGATGAAGGCATTGGGAAAGGTCACAGGCCCAGAGACAGCCAAGGCCAGCCAGGACTGTAATGATCCTCCTGGCTACACCACTCAGACCAGAGGCATCACACAGGGGTTTCCCCTTGCTGAGGCATCTCCCTGCACTGAGACTGGGGACAGAGTGGAACGAGGTCAGTCCAGGGTACCCCTGCATAGTCAGGGAGCCAGCAGCCCCAGTGCTGTGTCAGCCACCAGCAGCTCAGAGAGCCAGTGCAGGAGTGGAGTGGATAGTGCTGGTGCCCCAAGTGCCTCCCCCCAGTGATACCAGGCCACATCCAGGCTGCAGGCATAGACTGAGCATCAGGAAAGTTCTGATGGCCAGTGGAGGCCCTAAGACTCACTGCTGGCTCCACTGGCAGCAGCACTTCAAGGCCCCATTGGATGAGCTCCTGTTTGCTCCCAGAGGTGGGAGGTCTGGTGCAGGCTTTGGGGAGGGAGAGGAGGCAGAATAGAGCAGCAACTGGCTGGGCTTTTCTTGCCGTGCTTCCTGTTTCCACTGCCTGTGGCCATCCCTCCTGTCTGAGACCAGACCATGGTTTTTAAGCGTGCTGGTTTTGCTTCTCTGTTAGCCTGCTTTAGCCCTGACTCGCTTCCTTTCCCACCGCTGTGCCATTGGGAATGCTGAAGGATGTCCTTCTGTTCCCATCCTGGAGGCTGGCAAAGCAGAGACTGCTGTACTTTGCTCTGTTTCCTTCAGTGCAAGCAGTGTCAGTAACTCGTCAGGTCAACAACACAGGCTGAGGTTCAGGCTCCCCTAATCACTGTTCCCCCCATGGCCTCGTGAGCAGCAGTGAGCCAACACTAATCAGTGACTGTTTTGTTTATTGTTGGCTTTCAGCTTGTGGGCTCTTGCCCAGGTTTGGTTTGGTTTTTTTTCTGGAGCATCTGGAACCCCAGATAATTTCTGACTGTGCAGGTAGTCGTCACAACATCCAGATCGTGACAACCCATCCGTGTCCTTTCAGGGGAGGTTCTGTGGAGGGCTGAAGATTTTAATCAAGTTTCTAACACAGGCTTGGAACTCTGGCTAAGAATGTGTTAATTAATACTCAGGGTTCCTGCCAAGCAGCCTGGGAGGCCAGTCCTCCTCCAGCCAGGTGTGGGGGGGTGAAATGACAAGGTCTCTGATGGTATTGCCTAAGGTCTCTTGGCAAGGTGGGAGAGATGTTGGAGCACCTGCCATCCTCCAGTGCATCCCCTCTGTCCTGTGAGGGGCAGATCAGTTTTTGTCATGGTCAGAAAAAAAAACCAAATTACAAAGCCTGGTTGCTCGTCCACCTTGAATTACTATCAGCTTTGACAAGCTTTGTCTCTTGGCTCCCAGGATACTGCCAGCTGAATCTAATGCTGTTGATTTGATAATATATCTAATCTGACTTTCTTGAAAATGCCCAGTATATGAGAGCTTCTGTTTTCCTACTTGAACCATCTTCCCTCTTTGCCTTCTTTCTCTTTCCCAGCTGGGGCCAATCTGTCTGGGAAATAGTCCAATTTATTTCCATCTGATGGGAGCGGATCCCAGCTCCATTCCTTCCGTCTACTTCAGAGTTGAAATCAGCCTAGGTCATTATTTTGAAATCTCTCATTTTCCTGCTCTGCATTTTTGCTGCAGCTTTTCTCCCTCATCAGAGGCATCAGTGGAAACACCTCCAAATATCTCTTTCTGAGGGGTTTTCCCAGAGCAACCATCACGCAGTCAGCATGACCTGGGTGATGGAGGTCCAGACAAGGTGTTCCCCACAGTTTAGACCGTCCTGTGGTCTGAGCAGAAGCACCAGTATCCCGTGTTGGATAAAACTTAAACTAGCAGGTCTGGCTAGGCCTCAGTCTTTCCACAATCATCCCCTAAGGATCAAGGCACACAGCACTTTCTCTCCTGTGCCTCTTGTGGCTGCTGCTCACCATGTGGGACAGCCAGGTCTCTGTTATTCAGCAGCATGTGGTTAATGGACCCGTCTGCTTTTGCTCCTGAGGGGATCCCCTGGATGGGCCCTGGACCTTGGCTCTGCCAGTGTGGGGGCACCGTGCTGCTCCACGTGGGGAGGGATTTCTGCTCCACTGCCCTCCTCCACTTGCCATGGTGCCTACCTGGGGCCGCAGTTCCACCTCTGAAATGGGCCCTGAGCTGCTTCTAACTTTATTCTGGTGGCAAGAGAATCACAGCTGAATTGTCCAGTTTGTGGATCCCCAAGTAAATTAACTGTGATTAATAAGCCACTGCCAGAATGAATCACACTGCAGGCTTATCTGTGTAATCCCTGTTTGTGTGGTTAAAGACTGTCAGAAGTGCCAAAGAAAAAACCAGACAAAAAGATAAGGGCTGAAGATGCAGGATGGTGTCTTGAAAATTTAATTTAGCAGAGAAAATATCCCTTCTAAAACCACTTTATTAACTGCTGTCAAGTGAAAGCCATTTGGCCTTTGTGTGCTGTGGATGAATTCAGCCAAGTTGTGTCAGACTGCTCTGAAGTGTGGCGAGTGCCATGACCCAGGCCCTTCCCTGGGCTCTGGGTGCATAAAATCTGCATGATTGCTCTGCAATGGGGCTTGTCAGCAGGGACTGCAGCTGGGTTATGAATCACTTTAATTTGTCATGTGAGCGGGTTTCACACCAGCATCTCTGGAGGGAAAATGCTGGAAAACTGGGAGGGGGAGGAGAGGGGGAATGTCAGATGCTACCCTCCTCTTCTATCTCCCCCCCCACCGGGTTCTTGATGGAAATTATTTTCCCTCTCCACCAGCTAATGACTAGTCCTAAATTAATAAGATGGAGAGAAGTGGCCAATATCAGATGTATGTGTTTTGTTTTCACTTCTGAGTCGAGGGTGGCCACAAGTCATAGTCTGTAATGATGGGGGATGTTATCAGTCACACAATCTGACATTTTGCCAAAAGGTCTCTTTTGTCTCTTCTCTGAAGTGTGAAAATAAGGGATGTTGTTTCTGGTGTTCTGTAAAGAAAAATGTGAGTTGCAGAGCCTTAAGGAGCCATTAGATGAAGGAAACCAAAGAAGGAAAGAAAAGTCAAGACCTCTTTCTTCAGATAATTACACAAATACTGGACCTCTAGGGACACTTAATGGAAAACATTTTAGGAAGCACCTGAAAATCTGCCATGAAAATTTCCCATCCTGGTCGTCCCATTGCCTCCTGCATCCTTTATTTGTGTAATCCTGAGAAAAATCAAAGACTCAGATAATAATTTGATTTTTCCTTTATTTTGTATTTACGTATTCAGTTGCTGTTAAGGACAATAAAAATGAAATTGCCCACTCCTGACTGAGTTCCCTCAACACTTAGATAAAGTACAGAATTATACAAAACATCTAGATTCCCACTGCATGTTATCCTAAGCAGCAAAACATAAACCAAACATAAGCCCCTCTATGGAGACAAATTATTCACCCACCAAAAGAATTACTCACTGTGGGCAAGTAGGCTTTTACAAGGTTGAATTTTAGGCATGCAGATGAATGTTACAGCTGGTAAGAATTCATTAGTCAATGAATCTGCAGCAAAGAAAAAGATAAGGAGACAGAGATTTGTTTTTCTTAAGTGGAAAGGGTCCTACATTATGATGCTGTAAAATGAATGCCCCGATGTCTTCCTTTCTCAAATCAGAAAAGTGTTTGGTTGTCTGTTTTAGCTTTAAGTTCACAATAAGATCTCCTGAAATTAAAGATTTACTTGTTTTCTTCAACAGAGTGGTACCATTAGACATCTTGAGAGACAGCTGCTCCCTAGAGAGGGGCAGCAAGTGCAAAGGTACAATCCAAATGCCTTTTCCAGTGCTCCCCTCAGCAGGCTGCCTCTCCTCTCCAGGTGTGCCTGGAGCCAGGGACCTGTGTGGCCGCTGTACAGCCTGGTTTGTGGCTCTGGGGGCACCTGGCAACATCAGGCTGAGAAAGGAGCTCCATCTCGTCCTGGTCATCCAGCCAGCCAAGCCCTCAGCTCTGGCCAACAAGCTGTTTGTTAATGTGGCCTTGCAGCAGGCAGCTCCTCCCAGCAGCGAGCTGCAGTCCTGGTAAACAGCATATGTGAGAATGAGCTGGTGGAGCTGCCATAAAGAGTTTTCCTTCTTCCAGATTCTGGCTCCCCCACCAGCCGCAGACCTGCTGCTGGAGCGAGCAGAGCCCCGCTCTCGGCAGCACGGACGGGAATTGGAAAAACATCACCCCACAACAGACGGGAGCTGTGTGCGGAACCGGGAGCGCCCAGAGCCGCTCCGGGAGCGGCTCCTGCTGCAGCACAGCACACCTGTGCTACCTGTGCACCTGTGCTGAAGGCTGCTGCGCTCAGCTGCCTGTGTGCAGCAGGCATTCAGACATGCCATGCACGTCTACTGCTGCCGAAAGGACCGGCTTCCTTGGTTTCTTTGTATTTCCTGAATCCATTCACTCTTCTCTTGGTTTCTCTGATGCTTCCCTGCCCCCTTCCTCCAAAGACTATGTGGAGGATGCACACTTCAAAGGAAGGAAGAGTTGGCCTCTTAGGGAGGAAGTAGACATTAGTACTTTTTTTCTTTTTGGTCCAATTTTGGAATAAAAAAGCTCCAGCCAGGAACTAGTCTGATTAGGTTTTAGGATATGCAAAGTTTCATGTGACAAGTAAAGTGGCACATGGAAACTGATTAATTTTTACATGCTGTTGTTCCCCATCTCTTGCATGGGATCAGAGCTGTTAGATCTGTATCTGATTAAGTGTGAGACCCAGCACAGTAACAAAAGTGTTGGCTACCAGTTTCTTAATGGTCAGTCTGGAGCTGGAGTGTAATATTCTTTTGAAATAAAGACCACAAACAGGTCTTCTCATTTTAAAACAACCCCACTTCTTTCTATCTTAAAAAGAATGAAAGGAGAACAGCTTTGTTAATAGTGCCAGAGCTGGAGCAGAGGTGCATTTACATTCCAAAACTTGCATTAATGCCCAGCTGCAAGAGTTTCCAAGCAGGGTGAAAGCCAGCAAGTCAAAGGAGTTGGACAATTACACTCATTTGTCTGCCTTGTTGGCATTGAAATAGTTCAGGCAAGGCCAACTGTGTCACTGGGATTCTCTAAGGTATAATTTAGGCATGAGATGTTTACAATCAACTCTAATTTGCATCAACTGCAAGAAAAACAGAGAATTTATTGGTTATTTCAACTGGTGGGTTAACTACTAGTTTAACCATTAATATTTATTCAACCTTCTGCATCTGAACAGCCCCATGGCCAGATCCTGCACTCTAGCTGCCATGCTTGCTCTGCAAGTTTCCTGCAAGTGAGAGAGGAGCAAGGCCAGGACCTACTACTGTGGTTTGAGTTTTGCAAAGCAGAATTGATGCCTGACTCATGTGGGTGTCTGACTGAGAGCCCCAGAACAGTCAGAGGTGTTGGGAACCATATGCACACCGTTTTTCAGTCCCAGGAACAAGCTAGAACAAAGATGCAGTTTGCTATGGGCCATGCTCTGTGTGCCTGCCAGTGGTGGTTACAGATCTGCTTAGCAAAGAGCTTGATAAAATCAGTGGGGTCGTTTGTGAGCTAGGAAGTGCCTCCATGTGTACCAGGATCTTGGAGACTGGCCCCCAGGCTGCTTTGTGAGTGCTGCACAAGGAAGTCTAAACGCTGCTAAGCAAGGCTGCAATGAGCAAGGTGACGGATTGACAGATTTGATTGAAACTAGAGATGAGTTTTGCTGGGTTTTTTTTAATCCTAGGCTTAAAAAACATCAGTTAGAAGAGGGACATTGATGGAGAACACCAAGAGGGAGATGAGAAGATTAGGAGGTCAGATGCAGGCTACAGAAATCTCTGTAGGCTATGTGGCTCTGTCCATCCTGGGCAGCTCTGCATGGGTTGCAGGGGAGAGGCTAATGACTGCTGGCTGTGATGGCTTTGGTGCTGCTTATACCCCTTCTGCAGGAACTGACCCAAGCCTTTCAGCTAATTCCTGTATGCCAGTGGCTCTCTCTTTGTGAGCGAATCTTTGGTATTTAGCTGCCTGGCCTGAAAGGACTATTCTTAGGGAGGAGAAGGATCCTGTATTTCATCCTAAAGGCACCTAGTGAAATGCATGTTTTCCCATTGTGACCCCTGACAGATTCCTGGCCATCTCCCCTGGCCGGCATTTACCAGGGAGAAGTTAAACAGCCCTGGGCTGGGGCTGACCCCCCAGAGTGGGAGGGAGACTGACCCTAGTCCTGCCCTGGCTGGAGGTTGTGCTGGTGATTGCAGGAGGTGGGGATCCCAGGTTTGGGTCCTGGAGGAGACAAAAGCTGACAGAGCCCAAATCTGACCTGATGGTGTGTCACAGGATTTGCCTCCTTCCAGCTTTCGGTGAACAAATCCTGGTGATCCACACCTCAGCTGGAGAGGCAGAGGAGCTCAGCACCCAGGCTGTCACCTGCAGTGCAGCACCTGCAGCTTGTCAGTCCTTGTTGCTTACTAGAACTCATCACTGCTCTTCAGACAAGCACCACGAAGCAAAGGGTTGCTGCTGTTGCCCAGCCTTTGCAGGGCTGATGGGTCATTTCATTCACTGGAGATATCATTCTGCACCCTGTGTAAGCAGACTCACTTGCACAGAGCTCGGTAGGATTGCAGAGTTATTTGTATGAGTCCTTCTACCCCTTGTGGAGCAGAGTAGGCTGAGAAAAGGGACACCAGGGACACCCACAGCTCCTGAAATACACTGCACAGCTGTGTACAATGTAATACATAGATGTGAAATAGCACAACCACTAAAGCACTACTGCTTAGACGGGACAGCTGAGCTGGCATTCAAGTGATAAAAGTACCCCAGTCTCTAACTGTGTGGTGTTTATATTTTAAAACAGTGTTAAAAGGTCATTTTTACTACTTAGGTAGTTTGATTGCCTTTTCCACTCTCCTCAGCCATATCAGCTGAGGTTGCTTCATCTCCCTTTACCACTACTTCTGCTTAGCTTCAGCGTCACATTCACTGTGGGTAAAATACTTTGGGTTCCCATTCCACTGGGATGTCTGGATAAAAAACTGGTTTCAAGTGTGTAAGGATTCATGTGACTGTTTCCATCAGCACACTTCTAACATAATGAATTTTACATTCTTGAATTTGTGATTAATTCAAACACAAATACATATCTGTGCACAGAAACATGTGGATGGTGCAGGGACCGCATCTTTGCAAGCTGGACTGGAACTGTCTGAGAACTCTCCTTCTGTCCTTAAAATTCAAAATGCAACCAAGTCCAGCATGGGGCTTGCCAACATTTTAAATGTGTATGTGGGCAGAGGTAGTTTTTATACATGTGTGTGTGCGTGTGTGTGTGTGTGTGACTTTTGACTTATCTCTAAGATTAATGAATGTATTTCCTGTATGTAAGCAATGTGGAAGCCTTTAAAACTGTTGGGGTCACCAGGGAAATGTTGAGAGCGAGATCACACTGTCTGCATACAACATATCCAAAAACATACAAGCCAGCTCAGTGCAACATGGTGTATCTTTTAAAGCGACGTGAAATGTTAACCAAAATGCTTAGGATTGTATTAAGCCATGCAAAACAAACAATAAATTTACAATTAACCACATTTAACCCTTTCACTTCAAAGCACAAAATGAGCATCAATACTGAAGGCTCAATAAGCTCAGTGAACATGGGAGAGAATAACACTGAAGCCACTGAGGTAAGTCAAATTGGTTGGAATTAACAAGGGTACTATGGGTTGTAATAATATATTCACAGGCTGATGATTATGCTGTGGGAAAGAAGGGAAGGGGATTAAATTCCTGTTTAGTTTAGGCTGCATTTTAGTGCAGCCTGTTCTTCAGTAGTACACAGTTAAAAATGTAGTCTGTCAAATCCCACTGACATATTTTGGCAATAGATATATCCTCTAATTGAAAGCAATTGTTGTGTTGTAAGCTTTCCCCTTTTCCCATTTGTTTTGGTTAACGAGTAGTGGTGGCCTGTCTACTTAAACACGTATTGAGCAACTGCTCACGGGGAAGTTAGCATATTGCAGAGCATGCAGCACGATCCTGCCTGACTTCACAAGGAAAACTTCCTCCAGGCTTTGGTGGAGAATGTTTGAACAAAGCTGGTAGGATCAGCCTTGCTGGTTGTTGTTGCAGGGCTTTGCGGTATGGGTCATCTGGGGCTTCCATGTGTGAACCCTGGAGTAGGAGTCAGGCTCCCTCCCAAGGCAGCAGAGCTTTGTTTTGAGCAATCAGCATTGGCCTCTGCTGGGATTCCCATGAAGGGATGCTCTGCTTTATGTTGAATTTGTCTCCTTTGCTGGGAGCCAAGTCCTGCACCCTATGTGGCTGGCAGTAGTCCGGACACGCAGGGCCCGGCACGGGTGGGACCTGGATGGCCCCCGCTGTGCCATAAAGCTGTGAGCAGTGCCCCGCAGCTCTGGGGGGCTCAACAAGCCCCTGCTGGGCCAGCCCAGGCAAAACGGTGTGAACACCATTGCTACTCACAGAAACCCTCTAAGGCTGGTGCTAGCTGGAGCCAGGGCCCTACTCTGCCATGCCCACCTGCCCCCCTGCCTGCCTATGATGTCTGTGTTCACAAGAGACAGGCATGGAGGAAAGACTGTCAGTGTAACCAGGGTGGAAGGGACTGTGCTTCACCTGGCCTCCACCTCAGCACAGGCTGAGCTTCCCATGGATCAGAACTGGAGCTGCATTTGAGCTCATGAGTCACATCTCCAGCCCTGACCAATGTGAAGCTGGGATAAGTGAGTGCTAAGTCCTCCCTAAGCCTCTAAGGAAAATAAAAGCAACAGGTCACCAAGGAGGTCTGGGGGAAACTGGGAAACCTGCTACTCTTGCATCCAATGAGGGTCCAAGTGGTGAAAGACCGTCTGTCCACCCACAGGGCCCAGGTCAAACCCAGCACAGGTTATCAAAGACACATCTTTATTGCCTTGTGATAAACCTCCCAGTCCAGAAAGTCCTGGCATTATTGTGTGTGTGAACTTTCACCACCACCATTAACCCAGAAAGAAACCTTTTTGTGCTCACAATGTCTGCACAGCTCCTCTCAGGAGGCAAATCCCTCATGGTGAACACGTCAGCTGGCTGCATGCTGCAGACAAGGTTATGACTGCATTACACATTCTGAGGAGAGCAAGGCTCTATATTACACGGGGAAAGGCTCATCTTTGAAAACAAAGAGGCTCAAGGAAGAAAAGGCTGCTTTTACTCAGAAAGTGGCTGAGGTCCCCATAAATCCCTCCCAGCCTTCCTCAGGCAGGGCTGGAGGCCAGCAGCGTGGTGGCAGCAGAGCGTGCGGTGCCCCTGCAGTTGCTGTTACAGCCGTCTGCAGCGGAGCCTGGGACCACACCGGAGCGTGTGTTTGGATTAAAGGACGCTGGGGAAGTGACCTTGCCTTGGTCTTTCTGCTAAGCACCTAGCAGACTCCCAGTGTGCTATATCATTGGTAAAAACAGTAATGACACTCTGGCCTCATCCATGAGCAGTTCCTGCAACGCAGATTAGTAACAATAAAATGGGGTCTCGGTCCACACTTATCCAAAAATACAGCGAGGATTGCTAATCAGTCTATTTCCAAGCCCACTGTTATTTCTGAGTGCCCTGAAGTGCCTGAGTGAGCACTTGCTGATGTATCCAGCCTGATGATTCAGGAGACTAACAACTGAGAGCACCAGGGCAGGGTAACAGGCATGGCTGGAGAGAATCTGGGAATTGTGGTGATTGGGGAACAGCTCTAATTCAGGCAACCCTTTCTCTGCGTCCGAGTGCTTCTTGGCTCCTCCTCATCTCGCCTTGTGTTTCCCTGGTGAATGGCTCTTTGTTCAGAAATGCTGCTCTGGGGACAGCCTTGTTCTGGCTGGGACAGTGGAGACCAAGGGGACCACTCCACTTTCTCCTACCGGTTACCTTCTTCTGTAGGATAACCACTCATGGCCTCTGGCAGGATGGGGAGAAGACAAGGACTGGACCCTTCCTCTGATGCAATTTCTCATCAGTACAGGTTTCTGAGATGGAAAGCAAGTGACTAGAGAGATTCAAAAATTGTCTGTAAGTGTTTGTGAATTCACCTTGTGGTTGACTGCCAACCTGCCCTGCAATCATATAGACCCAAATTGCACACAGGGGCAGGGAGTAAAGGAAATGAGAAAAAGGGGGACTGGCTGCCTGAGTCAGAGCACCTTCTGATCCACTGCACTGCCGGGCCTCTCCCACAGCAGCTCTGGGGTGGCAGCTCCTCTGCCAGGGTCCCTGTAGGCCTTCTGTGGTGACTGAGCCCAGGCTTTTCTCTGCATGCCATGTGGGGCAGAGCAGGGGCAGCTGCCCCGTGTGCCAGCACGTGCTGCCTCAGCAGGCCTTCCCCATGCACTCAGTGTCAGACAAAGGCATGGAGCACGCTGCTCTACTCCCAGGTCCCTGGGGGTCCCTGTCACCCCAGGCAGCGAGGTACCAGTGGTCCTGTGTGCCTGCCCTCTGAGCAGCACCTCTGCCCTGGGCTGCGGGTGCTGGGCCAAGAGCTGCTGAGGCAAACCTAGCCACCCCTGGCTGCGAGGGTGCACGTCCTTCCCAAATCCACAGGGTACCCTACAGGCACTTCACAGATAACCCCTGCTAAATAAACAGGTGCTTATACTCTCTGTATTAAAGGGATGAAATCCAGCAGCTTGACAGTGTTGAGTCAAAATAACCTGAGTGATTGCATGAGTAACTCATGTTTCCCCTAAAGGGAAAGTGTTCTTGTGTAAATATATTTATCAATAATTAAAGCAGTTTTGAGTTCTTGTGTGCACAGACCCTCTCCCCTGCCCCAGCTGAGGGGTTGGTATCCTCAAACCTGCACAGGAGTCAAATAGGGTTGGTTTGTTTTTTTTTGTCAGGGAGTGATGCTCTATGACAAGAGGCTTGTGGTTTAATTTTGACCTTTTTCTCTTCCTGAACAAAAAATAATGGTGAGATCTGTGTATGAGAGATTTAAAAACCTCTACTACTCCATTAGGAGCATTATCCTGAAATACTCACTGGAGCTTATAACAGCCCAGATAATAGGGGTAGGAAATAATTTCTGGAAAATATTCCCCTCAAAGCATCTTACCAGAAAATTGTTTCCTAACAACAACAATAGCAATAAAATCTTTGTCAAATAATCCTTCAATACCACAAATATTTTGTCTTTAATTGTATCAGTGTAGACAAGTGTTTGGCAAAGGCAATAGGAGTCAGAGTTCCTGGGGAATTTTTTCTGACAGAGCCAATACTGGATACCTTTGGGTAAGTCACACATTTTTCAATGTTCTTTGGCCTATTTTTTTTTTTAATTCACTGTAATTTGGAACATAATTTGATATGCCTTAAAAGGCTGATTTCACATGGAAGATGCTCTGCTATCAGGGTAAGCAGCCATAAGAAATCCTAAAATAGGCAGATTAAGGGTTTGGGATCATGTGGGTTTATTTCTATGCAATTAAAGACATGATCACATTTAAAAATTGCTAACTTGTAGTTTAAGGAAAAAAAGCCACTAACAACTGGGAGTTCCACATTTAAAAACAGCTAATAATTCTTAATTAAGGATATGATTAGCAGAGACAGTGAGTTAGATAGCAAGAAAGCACAGCATTTAATTCAATGCAGATTTTCAGTGGACATGGCATGGCCAAGGCAGTTGTGTATTAATTAGTGCTCTGAAGAGGGTGAGGAGACAGGAAGGGGAAAGGAAAATTGGCAGGTGTAGAAATGAGATTAGACAACAACAGAGGATTTTTCTCTCCAGAACAGAAGTCGTGCAGAATCCCCATCAGCCTCGCTAACATGTTTTGTATAACTAAAGTTCTTGCCACAAGAATGGGCAGGGGTCTAAGGCACAGCCTGGGGAGAGGGAGGACAGCTCTCCAGGGCTCGCCTGTGCAGCATTTCCAGGCAGCTGTGACAAAACACCAGCCTCCATTTCCCACCCTTGTTTTAAAGGCTGCTGGCTGTTTGCGGACAGTGCGATGCCTCCATGCTAGACCCTCGCCCTTATGTGATACAGCTGCTGCAGCTGCACTGCGAGACCAAGCGCTGACTTTCCTCCAGCCAGGTCTCTGCTCCTGGTGGAAACCCAGGCTGGAGGCAAGGATGCTGTGCCCACATCCCACAGCCACTCCTCTTGCCTGTTAGCTCTGCCAATGCTTCAGCTTGAAGCATGCACATAGCGCTAAGCATGTCATGACCTTGCTATCTGCCATGCGTTGCAGCACATCCGCGTCCCCTCCTGCACGGGGACTGGGCTGTGTTGCCTGGGGATTCAAGACCCTGGGCGACCTATGGCTGTGCCCTATGTCACGATACTGTGGCAGGAGGTCAGCTGGGTAATGGGCTGGCTAATTGCTCGGAGCTGGTTCATGAAGCCTGCAGGGACGTGAGATACATGGGCAAAGTATCTGCAGCAGGATGCGTGGCCCCGCCTGCCCCATCTCGGGACGGACCCCGGCTCTCCGTACAGCCTTGCCCCGGAGCGCTCCTCAGTCTCGGACGTGTCCCCTCGCGACGAGGAGTCAGCTGACGCTGACCTGCAGACGGGGAGGAAGGCAGCAGGAGTGAACCCGCTCAGGTGGAGCGATCCCACGGGATGGGGTGGTGGTTCAGGGCCGGTCCCCTACATCATCCCAGTGTGTAATTTGGGAAATCACTTTGGGTCTTGTTAAAGCGGCGCCCGTTGGAGGGCAGAGGAGACGCGCGGGCCGGTCTGTGCTCCGCTTATGACGAGGCGGGCGTGCAGAGCCGCTGCCGGGGTGGGGCCTCGCCCCCCGCCCGGTCCCCGGGGAGCGAGAGAGCGGGTATTGCGGGGGGGATGTGTGGGCTGCGGAGGAGGGCTGCTCCGGCTCGCCGTGCTGCTCCGCAGCTGGGAAAAGTCCTTCTTCCCCCGCCCCTTCCCCGCCGGCCTGTCCTGCTCGAAAACGCGAAGGAGGCAGAGGAGAGGAGGGGGACAGCCCAGAGCAGCCCCTCACGCGGCGGGGGGACCCCCTGTCCGGAGCCCCCCGGAGCCGCTCGGTGCCGCGCAGTCGGCGGCGCGGCAGACATCGGTAACTTCACCGCACGCACATGACGGGCCCGCGGCACCGGGACGCGGTGAGCGCCGGTGCGGGGGCGGGGGCGGGGGCGGGCGGAGGGCGGGGGCAGGGGGGGGCGCGGCCGCGCGCCCCGCCGCCCCGCCGCCCCCCGCCGCGGCCGCCACTTCCCGCGGGCGTCGCTCGGCGGCGGGCGCTGCCTCCGCAGGAAGCGGCCCCGCGCCCGCCCCTCCCGCGCCCGGCGACGGGCACATGCACTGTGCGGCGCGGCGGCGGGATGGCTCCGGTCCCGGCTCCGGCGGCAGGCGCTGAGCCGCGGCCCCCCGTGCTGCTGCCGCTGCTGCTGCCGCTGCTGCCGCTGCTACTGCCTGGCCGAGCCGCCGGCCTGGAGGTGCAGCGCAAGTTCCTCTCGCCCACCCTTACCAACAACTTTGCGCTGGACGGCCCCGGCTCCCGCGTTTACCTGGCGGCCGTCAACCGGTTGTTCCAGCTGTCGGGGGGCGAGCTGGCACTGGAGGCGGAGGCGGCGGTGGGGCCGGTGCTGGACAGCCCGCTGTGCCACGCACCGCAGCTGCCGCAGGCCTCCTGTGAACACCCCAGGGTGCTCACCAACAACTACAACAAGATCCTGCAGCCCGACCCAGAGCAGGGCGTCCTTGTCGTCTGCGGCTCCATCTACCAGGGCCTCTGCCAGCTGCGCAGCATGGCAAACATTTCGGCAGTGGCCGTGCGCTTCCCGCCGGGCGGGAGCGACTCGGTCGCTGTCTTCCCTAGCATGCTGAACGTCGCAGCCAACCACCCCAACGCCTCCACCGTGGGGCTGGTGCTGCGCCGCGGCGGCGGCGGCGGGGCGCGGCTGCTGGTGGCCGCCACCTACACTGGCTTCGGCAGCCCCTTCTTCCCCCGCAACAACAGCCTGGAGGACCACCGCTTCGAGAACACGCCCGAGATCGCTATCCGTGCCCTCAACGCCCGCGGCGACCTGGCCAAGCTCTTCACCTTCGATATCAACCCCTCCGACGACAACATCCTCAAGATCAAGGCGGGCGACAAGGCGCGGCACAAGCTCAGCTTCGTCCGCGCCTTCTTGCAGCACGGGTCCACGCCGCCCGCCCGCCGGCCGTACGCCTACCTGGCTCTCAACAGTGAGGCCAACGCGGGCGACAAGGAGAGCCCGGCGCACAGCCTGCTGGCCCGCATCTGCCTGGGCGAGCCAGCCGAGGCCACCCTCAACGGCAGCGGCGAGACCAAGAAGCTGACCGAGTCCTACATCCAGCTGGGGCTGCGCTGCGGCGGCGCCGCCGACGCCTTCACCCGCCTCGTCTCCGTCTTCCCGGCGCGGGCAGCTTGGCGCAGCCCCGCCGCTCCTCACGGCCCGGCCCCGGCCCCGCCGCCCCCCGAGGAGCTGCTCTTCGGCGTCTTCGAGCGGGCCGGAGCCGGCGGCGGCCGGGGGCGGCCGCAGTCCGCGCTCTGCGTCTTCCGCTTCGCCGAGATCGAGGAGACGATCCGGGCCGCCCGCAACTCCTGCCTCGTCAGCCCGGCCGCCGGCATGGTTACCGTGCTGGACAGCGTGGTGCAGGGCACCGGCCCGGCCTGCGAGAAGAGAAATATACAGGTAAGGCGGGCGGCGGGCACCTGCCGGGGCGAGGGGGCGCGGGGACGCGGTGGCCGGCGGTGGGCAGCGGCCCCATCGTGTCCCGTCCCGTGGCCGCTGCTGTCGCCACCTCTCCCGAGCTGGAGCGCATCCCCCGCTTCCCCCGGGCGGGCGGCTGAGCCTCACACCCCGCTGCCCTCCCTGCTCTCCCCGGAGACCCTCCCGCCTGCTCGGGGACAGAATCGTTCCCCTAACCTGGTCGTCGGTGCCCCACTTCTCGTCGGTGCCCCGCGCGCCCGCATGTCCGCGGGCATCGCCAGCCCCGTGTCCCGTCCCGCGGCGCACATCCCTGCCAGGGGCGGCACACAGGCAGCCTTGGCTCCCCGCGTTCGTGGCAGAAGTTTGCCATTGTCACAATTTGTTACCGAGTGACCGTAAATGTTAGCGCGAGACAGAGTCGCCTGTTTCCCTTTTCACTAAAAATATACGATGCTTGGGAAAAAAGAGAGGGAAAAGGGCTGCTTTAACGCTTGCATTTTGCCCTTCCTCTGGGACGAGTGCACAGCTCGGCTCCATCAGAGATTGTGAAAACATCTGTTTGATTTCAGAGGCGAGATAGAGCATTTGGGCTTGGGCTTCCCTGTGCAATGCCAGTGGCAAAGAGAGAAAGGTTTCCCATGGTAACCGGAGTGTTTAGTGTGGCATCTCCACTCTGTGGTAAAATATGTAGTCTTAATGCACTTGGTTCATAGACCTGCTCTAGCAAAGTTGAACGGTTTTTCCCTGGTGGCAAAGTACAAGCTGCCTGACAGCCAGCAAATCTAGTAGCTGGCGCTAATTCCACAAAGACTGGGTGTGTTAAACACTGGGAGCTCAGTCCTGGCATCTTGGCATGGTCACGGCTCTCAGAGGACTCGCTGGGAGTCAGGAATCCTATTTACAGGATGTGAAGGCACCCGTAGTTCTTGTTGGCTGTGGCTGATGCTCAGCATCCTTGCGGAGCAGCCCCTGAGCCCCGGGCGGGACTGAGCTGTCTCTGCCAGGGCGGGTCAAGCAGCAGCATCGGGGCTGGGGCTGCTTGACCCGCCCTGGCAGAGAGGTGCTTGGGAAGTGAACAAAGAGCCTGGTCATAACTGAAACATAGTGGCAGAAGCACCCATCACCCTTGAGCTTCCCCTGGACTCCAGGACTGCTGTGGAGGTACAGTTTTTTCTAACTTCTGTTCAGCAAAAAAAATAATCATGACTATCATCAGTCTGCTGATGTTGAAAGTATCAAGTGCTGTACCCAGTAAGGTATTTAGACAGCTAATTAATGAGTTACTCAAAGGAGACTACGCACAGATGAGATTTCACTCCATCTTTGGTCCTGGCTTGTCACACTGTTCCACTGTAATGTGTGTTCCTGGTAGCACCTTCCTCTCCAAGTACTACCTGGGTAGGCAGGGTGGGCGACCAGGAGCCTGTTGTCACTGTTGCCATAAAAGCTGAGAAGGATGCTGTGTTCTTGAACGGATGAGCAACAGGATATGAGGGTCAGGGGAATGAGCTAAAATAACTGAGCACTGCCAAGCCATTGGGAGTCAGTGGGAGCCCTCTGTTTGCAACCGTGGCAAGATCAGGCTGCAAGAAAATTTGTTCATGTGGAGACAGCAGTAAGACCAGTGGTGATGTAAGATGGATGGGGAGATCGGGTTCTAGTACCAACTGACATTGCTGCTGTGTCACTGGCCTTGAACCAGTCATTGAACCCAAGGTACCTCAGTTTCCCACGTACTCCCGTATTTATTGTTATTCAGAAACCCAACTCATGTAGCGTCAGATTGCATTTGTGAAGCTGCTTTGAGATCCTTTGATGTCAAGTACAGCAGGATATAAATGAAGCATAACATTAATATTCGTTCATGCCTAATATTTCTACACTTCCCATTTATTTGAAGCATATTCCTCTAAAACCGCTGATCTAGCCTGCTGGGAAGCCATCCTGCTAGTCAGGAGCCTTTTTTTTTAATTTTTTTTTTCTTTGCCTTTTCCTTAATTGTTAGAGTTGCCAACAAGTTAACAACAAGCTGTTTTTATTTTCAAGTCCCAGAGTGGCAGTGTCAAGAGAAGAGTTGTAATAGGGTGTTTCTTTGTGCTGTAAAAACCTAACATCAGTTTCCACCAATACATTTTGTGTCCCAGACATGGAAAGGCAGCAGGAAAATATATTAAAGCAGCAGCTGGTCTGGCAGAGCAGTTCAGTATCTGTTAGTGGGTTTCCAGTTTTCCCATTGCATCCCTGTGCATCACTGATAGGGTCTCTGGTGTTAGTAAATGTGACTCGTTAGCTCTTCCTGAGGACCAAATACCTGGGTTTTAATCTCCTTTTGGAAGGAAAAAACCCTGATATTGGCCTGATTCATTCCAAGCGTGGGTTCAGCTGAAGTAGTCAGTTGTTACAAGTCTGGACCATGGGCTGTTAGGTGTAATGCAGTGTGAAAGGAAAATCATTGACCCCTTGTGTGCTCTCCAGTCTAATTGAATGCTCCTCTCCAGCAGTGCTTGCTGCCTCAGCCAGGGAGCTCCAGCACTCACCCACCCGTGAGGGGTTTTGGGAGTGGGCACTCAGCATGCCAGCCATCCCTGTCAGTCCCACGGCATTTCTGCTCAGAGCTGCCTGAAGCCTGGGGCAGGGCTTCTCCCCACTCAGTGCTCTGCTGGGAGGTCTGAGGGAGGCTGGCGCAGAACGAGGGGCTTTGTCCCTGTACAGGTCGATGTGGTGGCAGCCACTTGTTTGGCTCTCATTTTGACCATGTGGGATTGGTCACACGGAGGGCTGTGAAGGGTGGATGAGGCAGGTGGGTCTGCCCGCTGGCCTGCATTCCCCAGGCTGGGCAAGGGAAGCCACCAGCTTGGCCTGGGAACAGCCCCTGTCTTCGATGGAAATATTTACTTGCAATTAAGCACGTGCTTAACAGCTTTGTGTCAGACGAGGAGAAGATGTGCAGAGGAGGATGGTCTAGGTCAGGAGTGGGGGCTGTTGGTTCTTCTCAGTGAGGGTTGCTGAAAAGTCACGTACTGAGGAGATGAATTCACAGTGGCAGCTCAGGGGAAGGAGGATGTGTGAGGGAAGGATTTAGGTTGGTTGGCTTCTTGCACCGACAGTGAGTGGGTGAGCTCTAGGATTGCTTCCCCTTAACAGAAATAGTTTTTTATAATGAATTTTGTGTCAAATGCAGCTAAATTGGAATACTTGCATGGAATCACTGTGGTGTTTTGCCCACTCAAAGCCCATGTGGAATTTGGACTCAAGCCCCCAGAAGGGAAGAGGAGTAGGAGCTCTCTGGAGCAAGCTGCCTGTAACAGCATTTGCGGCAGTGTGCTGACAGAGCTTATCAAATTCTTGGGACGCTGCGTGGGTTTATAGCTCCTATTTGAGCTATTCTACCCTGGGAGGATCATGGCCCAGTGGGTTTGAAGGTTATGCTGGCTGGATGGCTGGAGTGTGACACAGCTGTGGGATGCTGAAGACATCCCACACAGACATTTCATAAGAAAGCAAAGCAGGCAAGAGCCCATCCCCAGCTTCTGGCTGGCTCGAGAGCAGTGGGACATCACAGGAGTGTCCCCCTCAGCGCCACTGAAAACAAAGGTTTGCCTGGCTGTTCCTTTGGTCACACCACATCACAGCCATGTCCCAGTGTAGCAAAGCCCCCACAGTGTCCTCTTGCCACTGCTTCATCTCTCAATGGGTATTTTGGCAGGGGATATGGTCAGGCACCTTTGTGTGCACATTTTGCTGTGATGAACAAGCTAATTTGAGGAAAAGCTGCACTGGAAACCCCATCCCATGCTCACAGCTGCACCAAACTCAGTGTCTTCTGTGGGTTCTGCATGAGCCCCACAGTCTCCTAAAATCTCCTAGAGAGATACAGAAAGCAGATATATTCATTAGGCCTAGATTTGCTGGCCAGGGAACTACATCTCTCTTGGGAAATATTTTGGGGCCTGCAACTTGAAAAGGGCTGAAAATCCAGTTTATTTCCTCTGCTGAAAACCATAGGCATAGTGGCATGGGATAATGAAACGTTTCAGCATTAATTCTCAAGTTTCTGGCTCTTGTGGCTTTGTGTCAGATCCTGCATGGTCACTGAACACTGTGTTTGGGGGTGTAATGATGAGATACCCACCAGTGAGCTGTACTATAATGGGTTGTTAAATAAAATGAACTCCTTGGGTAGACTGTATAAACAGTCTCTGTATATATGTGTGCCTGGGCATGGAAATGTGGTTTAAAACCAGTCAGAAAATGTTCCCAAAGAAAAAAATCTCATATACATGTGGGAATATGACAAAGCATCTACTTACTGTCCAAATATACTGTGGCATCTCCATGGGATTGGGTTTTATAGAAGCTGAGTTACTTTGAAGTGCTGGTTTATACTAATTTAGAAATTCCAAACATGAAACTAAATGTGCTCTAACCCTACATCTACTCAAATAAATCCAGAGGATTAGCCACAGAAAGGAAACTGGGAATTTACACTTAATTTCTTCATTAAAAATGAGGCAGGAGTTCTTGTGGCAAGCCTAATTTCTGTGTTTTGCAGTGCAGGCAGTTTAGCGTTGCTGGCAGCTCCCCAAGGTGTCACTGCTCAGGTACTGTAGAGCTGTACCATGGTTGTCACCATCACCTGTTCTGCTCTGGGATGTGGCATTACACATGGAGAGGTGGGTGTCCCTCAGCTGCCCTGCCAGGGCTGGGGGCGAGGGCTCAGGTGGGACCCCCGTGGAGGGGCCAGTGGGACCCAGGGTGCCCTGACGAGAGGTTTAAGCCACAGTGTGAGCTTTGCCTGGCTTTGGAGCCAGACCAGAGCACTGTCTACCTGTTCTGTCCCTCACCTGGTACTGGTGAGTTGTGGTCAGCTGTTGTTAGGTTTCCTTGGGAATTTATGTGGAAGTGCAACCTGCTGCTGCAGTCAAGGTGCACACAGGCAGCTGTGTGAACACCATCCTTCCTGGGAAGGCAGGCTCATCTCTGTGGGCTGTCAGTGCCCGGGGGCTCTCCCACTGCCAGGGCTGGCGCGGCCTTCGTGCTCCGTGCCAAGCAGGGCAGTCTCCTGAGCAGCAGGTCGGTGCCCCCGAGCTGAAGGTGGGTGGTGGGAATGCTTTCCTGGGGGCCCCAGGGCTCATCCCTGCTTTGCATCTCAAGCTCAAACAGGTCCCAGATTGCAAAGGGAAATTTGGTTAAAGTGGTAAAAGTTTCTGTGCCTGGAAGCGGGAAGTTGTGCTGCTTTAGGGAACAGAAACTGGCTCCTGATTGTGGCACGGTGCTTGCCTGCTCTGGGGGCCCAGTGCTGCTGGCTGGGCAGGCAAAGTGTTTGCCATCCCTCGGCAGGCAGGGGGTCACGGGCATGCTGCTGGTTTCTGGAGAGCTCTGCCAACACCTGGCTGTACAGACCCGGTAATTCCTGCTACCTGGATGCTCAGATTAGATTTGATCCATTGAGCTCATCAAATCCCCTGTAACTAAATAACAGTTTAGGTGGGAAAAGAAAAAGAGTAGTTTTGGCTAAAGCCAGGGGTTTTCCAGGGCAGGTGTTGAATGCAAACCCATGCCCCAGGAGCCACAGTGGATGCAGGCTCAGCTGCAGGGTCTCGGTGGCTGGGAATGAAGGGATTTGCCATCTCTTTTCTGATGTTTCAAAGTTTCATTTACAGTGAATGGGACTGAGGGCACCTGGAGAAGTGAATAAGGCACCATGAGATGTGTATGGACGCCCAGGGATGCTGTAGAAACACCTTACTACGCCTTGTAAATCCTGGCAGGTGTCTGTTGAGCAGCACTGCTGGGACACTCGGATGTCCTCTCCCAGCGAGGGGTTGGAAACTTGGTGTCTGAGCCCCTGGCTGGGTAATTTAATGCAAGCACCAGGCGAGCTGGAACCTGCGGTGCTTGGAAACAATGTTCTAAGCCCCCGAGTGCCGGCACACACTGCCTGCGGCCCCCGAGTGCCGGCACACACTGCCTGCGGCCCCCGAGTGCCGGCACACACTGCCTGCGGCCCCCGAGTGCCGGCACACACTGCCTGCGGCCCCCGAGTGCCGGCACACACTGCCTGCGGCCCCGAGTGCCGGCACACACTGCCTGCGGCCCCCGAGTGCCGGCACACACTGCCTGCGGCCCCCGAGTGCCGGCACACACTGCCTGCGGCCCCCGAGTGCCGGCACACACTGCCTGCGGCCCCCGAGTGCCGGCACACACTGCCTGCGGCCCCCGAGTGCCAGCACACACTGCCTGCAGCTACCTGAGTGCCAGCACACCTGCCTACCCAGCATGGCTGTGCCTCCCGGCTTGTGCCCGGCATGTGCCGGGGTGGAGCGTGTGCTGGGTGCCAGCAGCTCCCAGCTGCAGGGACGAGCCCTCAGCTGCACCAGGGAGGAGGGATGGATGGGGCATGTGGCTGCTACTCTGTGCTGGGAATGGGGTAGTTTAGGGGTGTGACTGCTGCTCTGTACCAGGCATGGCCTGGATGGGGGTTGGCATTCTTGGCTGGAGGAAGGAAAATGGCTCCGGGGTGGGTGACTGTTGCTTGGTGGCGTTGTCCCCAGTGCCCTGCCGCAGGGCAGTGTTTCAACAACCCCATGCACTCAAGGTCCCTTTGGCTTGGTGAGCCCTGGGTACAGTGCAGCTGCTGTGTTGGGGCAGCATTGTTGTCCTGGTTTCATGGTGGGGAAGTGGGTGCCCAGGTCCCCTGATGGATGTCTCTGATCAGAAGAGTGGCAGTGTCAGGATTTGAATTGAGGTCCCAAGTGTTTCTGTGTGACTGTCCCCAGCACACATCCCTGGGGCCACAGGGGATCAACAGGAGGGATCTGCTTTGCTATTTCTTTTTTTTTTTTGCTTGATTGGGTGTTTTTGGTTGTGGGTTTTGGTGTTTTTCTTTCCTTTTTTTTGGTTTTGATTCCTGTGGGGTTGGTAAAGAAATGAGCAGTTGTTTTCAAGTTGGGCTGTAACACCCTGCAGCAGGTGGAGGAGGTGGCAGACTGTCTACAGCATCTCTCACTTTGAGAGGCCAGTAGAATTTATTGATGTTTTTGAGCAGAGGGAGCAGTACTTATTGCTAACATCTGGAGAGCAGCTCTGCCGTTCTGACAGAGCGAGGCTGCAGGGGCATGGGACGACTTGTGCCTGGGAAAGCCCAGATCAAACTGGGCCCAGATGAGCCCTAGTCAGATGTGACGTGCTGGTGAGCAGGGTGGGCAGCAAAGCCCACCATGATCTTGCCTTGATACCTGCTGAGTGTCAGCAGGGCTTGTCCAGCACAGAGGGTGCACGCTGGCTCCTTATGCAGGCCTGTGGGAGCTGGGATGTCTCCAAGGAGTGGGGATGTGCTGGCTCTGGCATCCTGCAGCCACAGGGATGGCGCTTGTCTGACCTGTGTTGCTGATCCCTGTGCCTTCCTCTCCCGATTATCAGACCTGTGGATAAGCACAGCCCTGCAAGGTGGGACAAGAGGCTCCTCAGCATGGGCTTTTTCTCCAGTGGGCAGCATGATAGGGGTTAACTTGGATTGTTAAGCTCTTTCCCATGTTAGGGGGCTTCTTGTGCTGTGCCCCTCCGCAATCATGGGTTTGCTGCCATGCTCCCAGGAGTGCTCTGGTGGAGTGGTTGAGCCCAGGCACAAGCCCCAGTTAAAGTCCCAGTGTCCAATGAAGCTGCAGGCTCACGTTTGCAGCCACAGAACCTAGCTGATGCTGTGCCAGCTACTGGAACAAGGCTGCCCATATTGGGCCTGAACCATTGGAGAGCTGTTGCTATTACAAGATGTCTGCAGGTTGTGTATTCTAAGTGGAACTGGAATACAAATCTTTCAGTTCTAACCCAGGAGCAAAATTGCCTGAAAGTCTGGATTTTGAAAACATGTACATTTATTATTTGAAGAAAATTGGGAACTTCCCTTTCCATTTCTGCCGCATCTCTGTTTAAGGTATTTTGCTGCTGTGTACAGCTCCCTTCTGGAGCAGGAGCCCATTGGTTATTTGGTTTTCATCCACTGTGTGCTGCGTGCTGCCAACATCCAGCAGGCTGTGAGCTGCTTGTGGCCACTGCTGTCTCTGGTGGGTCACCTAAACAAAAGGAGCTATTGAAAACCTTTTGCTTTGTTCAGGTGCTGTCTGCCGGAGGAGACGGGCTGTGAGTGTGAGGGCTGGCCACAGGCTGGAGGAGCCTGGCTCACACGTTCATCCTTTGCACTTCCTTTGCACTGATAATTCTCTTTGCTTGAATTTCTTCTGCCCCCGGAATGAGGACAGGGGTTAGAGTGGAGGAAGGCTGCACTGGTGATCCAGGGAAGTGGTGTGTTTCCTGTAGACTACATCTGTGTAGCTTGGTTGCTTCTGCATTTGGAATGCTCAGTTAATGAGCGTGGTTTTAAATGGTTTTATTAAGCTTTCTGTGACAAGCTTCTTCTGTGGGCTGGGTGCTCGACCAAGTGGTGGTGGTTTGTTTTTTGGACTCTGGTGCTGAGGCTGTGGAGCAGGTGATGCGTGGGGGGTACCCAGAGGGCGACAGCACTGCGGCACAGCGTTGCTTCTCAGAGGCAGGTTTTACTTAGGATGTGTAAAAGAAGGGTAGAGTTGTGCTCATTATCTCGGGGCTTGATGGGTTCAGCAGAACTAATGAAGAAAATACAGGAAAACATTTACTATAAACTATTGCTAAATGAAATAGATTTGAACTGACACATGCAAAAGACCAGTTGTGCTAGGTAAGAAGCTGTTACTTTAATGGATGCTTTTTTCAGCCCTGACTTGCACAGATATGCCTTCAGAGCACTTTGAGCATGTGAAGTGCTAAGTGTTAGTCTAGCAATAATAAAATAGTAACGACCAAAGATCGAGGAGCCAAACTCATGGTTCATCAGGGGCTCTTCCCTGTGGAAGAGAATTTGAATGGTCTGAGGTTGGTTACTGAGGCCAAAGCTTAACATAAATGAGAAACACAGGTTGAGTGGTGGAGGGGTAACAGGGAAAGCACAGCTCAGAAAGTACAGCCTAAATAGACCAAGCATCTTACTCTGAGCAGTTTCGATGGGGGAGGTGTCTCTTGGGCTTCTGAGCAGAAGTGGGTGTCCTTGACATGAGGCACGCTGATCTGCTCAGCCCCTTGTCCCCAGGGAGTGGGAAGAGGAGCTGAGTTTCCAGGAGGGGTGAATTTAAAGGACATACAAGCTCTTGCTGCTCAAACACGTGCTGTTCTGACTGTGACAACCCCTCTGGAGCCTGTTTGTTAATCCCTCTGCTTGCCCATTCCTGGTGGATTTGATTGTATAATCTGAAGTATTGTATTTAATACAGGATGAAGGCTAACATAATAAGCTTGACCAGTCTTCCTGGCGGCATGAAGGATGTGCAATTTTAGTTTAAAAAGTGCTTCTTTTTCATGTTTCTCCACTTTGAGCAGCTCCCCATGCTGTTGTGCTTGCTGTTTCAGTGCCCTGCTGGGGAAGCACTGCTGGGTGCCAGACCCTGGGCTTGTGTGGAGCAGGGAAGGGGGACCCGTGCTGGGCTGCCGGGGCTGGGAGGGGCTATTGGGGGAGGGCTGTGCAGGTCTGCCAGTCACCTGTGCACATTGCCTTCAGCTTTCTTTTCCAGTTGGGGTCAGCATGACAGGGTTGGGGCTGATGGAGTGATGATGGCCATGAGCTGGGCCAGTTGTGGCTGGAGGAGGGAGCAGAGGAGATTTAGAGGGGAATCACACTGTCAGCTGCAGGCATCCAACTTTGGTGCCACTGCTGGAGCTGAGGCTGCAGCCTGTGAGGACTCACAGCAGCAGATGGTTGGATGGCAAGAGGGACCTGTGGTTGTTGAAGCTGCTGTCAGGCTTTGGCCCCGCTGTAGCCGAGTGGCTGTGCCTGCAGCCCAGCAGTGCCCTGCTCCTGTCCCAGTCTCCGTGTCCTCCTGCTAAGGTGGGCTCTGGCAGGCAGCAGCTGGGCGGGTGTCCGTGCTGTCTGCCCAGGGCTGCCACTGCCAGAGCAGCAGATGGAGCTTGGGTTTTGCCCTCTGAGATGATCTGGGACGCTGAGAGCCTCTTCCAGTCTCACACCTCTGGTGGTTTGAGGTCTGTGGCTGCGGTGGAGGTAAGCATGGCTGCTGCTGCTGAGCCGCAGGGCTTTGGCCCGACCCAGCTGTGCCTTTCCCCAGCCATCAGTCCTGTGCTTGCTGTCTCCTGCCTTCTAGCAGTCCTCTGTGCCCTGTCCCCTTCCTTACCTCAGCCACAGTCCCGTGTGAGGCTGCCAAGAGTGAAATTTAGGAGCTGGCAGGAAAGAAAAGCCTGGAGTCAAGAGGAGAGAGAGGGAAGAATGAGTTTTCTAAGAGTGATAGCTCCCTGCAGGCACAAGGTCTAGGTGGCTGCTGGGAGCAGAGGGGTGTTGGGATAGACCATTACTGGTGTCACATTAGTGACTCACAAAGCACCCTAGTCCAGGGCTGGCATTGTGCAAACGGGCAAAACACAGCAAAACTCCCACTTCCTTGCTTGAGGAACTTGTTTTAGCAAACAGTGAAACCAGAGTGCAAGTCTCACTTTAAGCCTTTTTTTGCTTTTTTCAAGAACGTCTGCTGTGCTGCATGAATACTATACTCTTGGTAATTCTTCAGAAAAAAAATTGTCTAGATTCATTTTGCCAGAGATTCTCAGCCTGAGTGCCTTGGCTGGCCACAAGTGCACATTGATTTGCCTCCTGTTGCCTAAAAAAATATGATGGGAAGTCTGAGGAGCTCTGTGCTAATGCCTGCCCTTGAGCAGCTGGAGACTGCTTACATCTCAAGTGCCTCAACAGTGGAGTCCTCTTCTGAGGATGACATTTTCCTCCAGGCATCCCAAAAAGCCTGGTTTTGACAGGTCTGGTTGCGACACTGCAGCAGATAAACGAGTGATTGTGCATACAAACTGCTGGGGAACGGGGGAGCTCCGGGGGGAATGCTGGGGGTGTGTGCTTGGTCTGGGCTCTGCCCGACACAGAGCAGGGCTTGTACTCTCCCTTAGCATAATGCAGCCAGGCTGCCTTGGCATCACTGGCCGTGTCCATTCTCCTATGCAATATTTCCCCACTGGTTTTTAGCCTGTCCCTACTGTTCAGTGCAGGTCTGTGTCCTGCTATTCTCTTCAGATAGTATCCTAATTATTCTGAATATTCGCTCTGCAGTCAGAAATTTCCCTGAGTCATACCTAAATGTTAATAAAAGCCTAATGGTTTATGTTAAGGCAGGCAAGAGATAAAACTAGAGCCCTTTTATCACAGCCTTTAATGGCCTGAAAATGTCAGTTGTGTGGGAGCAGCTGCCAAATTTTGAGCCTATGAAGATGATGGCTAAGTCCCACAAATCAACAAGTTTGGAGCGGATTATCCGATGCTGGCTGTGTCATTTTCCCAGGACTCCAGGCATGCTGGAAGCCAACACTTTAATCCTCTCTGATACGAAGTCGGAGAGGGGCCGGGCTCCCCTCCTTGCTCCAGAGCTCTGGAGCTGCTGCAGTGCAGCCAGCATGGCCCTGTGGAGGGCAGGGGCTCTGGGCTTCCCTTGCGCCGCAGCTTCTGAGTCACAAATTAGCTCCAGCTTTGCTTGGGAACTATTTTTAAGGTCACAAACACAGGATGCAGAAATCAGCACATTTCATGGTTTTCCTGAGAGCTGCCTCACCACTCCTCTTCCTCCTTCTGTTTCCAACAGACTTCCTTCCCGAAGGGACATCCTGCATGCCCAGGGCTGGGGAGCTGTAATGGAAATTCTGAGAAATCACTTTTTTTGCTCCTTATAGGCCTGGGATAAAGAACTGAACTCACACTGTGAAGACAGCTGAACTCTTGAGCTCTGATGTGGCTGGAAATCTTTTATCTCTGTCTCATTTTGTTTCTGCAATCACACTGAGGGGTTAATCTGAGTAACCATCCTCTTAGCTGTGGCCCCTTGATTTGAATTCATTTGCATCACTTGTGAAGTTTTGCAGCAATAGCACAAATTGCAGTGTGTAGGGGCACAGCAGCGTGTTCCCCTGTCCTGGCAGGGCAGAGCTGCTCAGCTGGTGCTGGCCGTGGCTGTCCCCAGCTTCACCCAAGAGGCTCCTCATCAGCGACAGAGGGGCAGAGTCTTGTGGGCAGGAGGTTTTGATCTGGAATCAGCCCACAGTTCTGTGAGTTACTGAGTACCCAGAGCATGTCAAAGAAAAATAGAGGCAATACAGTAAATGCCCACGGGGTGTTTTAAAATGCAGATTATAGAAAGAGATTGTTTTTGGAAGAAAACTTAGCATTTGTTCTTTTCCTACTTCAGGATAGGGCAGCTTGATTTAAGAAAGAGTGAGATTTAACCCCTTCCACTTGTGGATGGCCTTCTGTTCCATTCATCCAGTGCAGTTCCCCAGCTGTGGTGACTGCCTGGTGCCTGCAGAAGGATGTGACTTGGCTGTATCCTGTTTACTGTAACATGATGGAGTTAGCTGTCCTCTTGGTGCTGTGGGGTACGGGTAGCAGCAGCACAGCATGTCATCCCTTCTTTGGACCCGGGAGAGGGAAATACCATATGTCTCCTAGCCATCCGTTTGTTGGAAGATCTGATGTCATTTGAAGAAAGGTGTTTCAGAGGAAGGATGTGTGCAGGCAAAATAAAGCTCAGCCTGGGTTAGAATAGTTACATCCTGTTTACTATGGAA
The DNA here is from genome assembly GCF_901933205.1 of Camarhynchus parvulus. Taxonomy (NCBI): domain Eukaryota; kingdom Metazoa; phylum Chordata; class Aves; order Passeriformes; family Thraupidae; genus Camarhynchus; species Camarhynchus parvulus. The sequence goes on along the minus strand of NC_044582.1, from coordinate 19,941,861 downwards.
AACACTTTGCACTGATATGAGCTCTGAAATACATGATTTATAAGCAGGCAGGCGCTGCAGATAAGGGACTTCCCGTGATTTTGGCCACCTGTGAGAAGGAAGGGCCAAGTCTTTCAGGCTGGCAGGCAGTGATGCTGGTCCCAGCTCTTGTGCAGCTGCCATAGAGAGGAGGTGCTGAGCATCCCTTGAGGTCCCAGGTGGCCGGAGATGCCTTTATGCCTCAGTTTCCCTGCAGGAAAGAGCCTTGTAAGCTTCAGGTGGTGATATTCTTAAAGGGTAATGAAGAAGAGGTAGAGATAACCATCCCTAAGAAAAGTAAATAACCCCAAGTGAGTTTCTAAATAGCTGTTTGTGAAGGGAAGGAATCATTAAATCAGAAACATGAATGGCTTGCCATGTCCTCTGTATAGTATCAAAAAAGTTATGTGGCTCAGTTACAGAGAAAACATAAATATTTAAGAATTTGGCTAAAGTGATTTTACTTTTTACTAGAATGAGGTGCAGTAAAACTGCAGAATGCATTTAGCATTGCATCCACAAACTTGATCCTTTAGTCTTGGTCCCGTAAGAACAGAGGTACAGCTTTGAATGTGCTGCCCCATTTGGCACTCATCTGAGCGGAGGAAGTTTTTCACATCAGGCTTTTGTTACTCTGTGTCTGGCGCAGCCAGCGGTGGCCACGGGCTCTGGGGGGCACAGGGGACCAAGGTCAGGGTGGTTTTTTGGAGAAGACTCAGCCTGTCTCTAGTGGCACTGTGGCTGTGCTGGCCCAGCAGCAGAGATGCGAGCCCTGGCTGTGTCTGCAGCAGCAGGATCCCTGTGGTCAGGGGTGCGTGCTCTTGTGCAGAGGTTGCTGTGGGGTGTGACTGCTCTGCTGGGTAGCCAAAGTGTTTGCTGACCAGCTGCTACAACACACCAAGGGCTGGCTGGCACCCACAGCTCCTGGTGAGGTTTGCTGCTGTCCTCTGCCATGCAAGGAGGAGGAGTGGGCAGTGCCATGGCCTGCGGTCCCCATGCTCACTGCTCCCTGGACCAGTCGTGGCCATGGCAGGGAGGTCACTGACCCCCTGTGGGTGTCTGTCTGGGGCTTTGTTTCTTTTGCTGGCGCAGGGGCACCATCCCTTGCTTATGCATTCAAAGCCCCACCACTTTGCATTCCCTTTGGGTTTTAGCATGTTTCTTCCCCACTTCTCCCCAGGAATGTGTTGCTGTGGTGTGGCACCAGCCCAAGACACAGTGGTGGCTTGGGGGCAGATGGGCATGAGGCAAGAGTTGCACCCCAAAGTGGGATGACCCTGCAGAGAGACCTTGCCTAGTCTCATCCTCCTGTTGCAAAGCCTAAATATTTGCTTAATCTTCTGAACTGTCTGGAAAGAGGAGAGAGCCGAAGCTTTAGCCTGGTTCTATTAATGAAATAGTGATGATGACTAAGGAATTAGTATCCAGGCCCTGGTGTAGTCCAGGGAGGAAGGACTGTGCTGAACAGGCTGGTGGTCACCTTCTGCCTGGTGGAAACTGCATTCCCATTCCCTGACAGATACAGCCTCAAATCCCTGTGTTTATTCTGCTTAAATTCAGAATTCTGTCAGCTTCTGTGGCAGTGCTATCTGCCTTATGACTGGATTCAGAAAGGCACAAATGTGCTTTGTCCTTGGGGTGTGGGCTGCGACCTTGCAGGTGTTTCTTGCTGGAATTTTGTACAGGCACTTCCCACAACTGGGGCTTGGATGGTGGGTACCTGTGGGTACCTGCTGCTGCTGGAATGCCAGCCCTGCCAAGGAGTGTGACAGTGGGGTCACAGCATCTCCTGGGCTAAACCTGGGGTCACATGTGGATGACGTGGTAATGGCCCTTGAAACGTGCTCATCATTTGAAGGGCTCCAGCTGCACCTGCTGCAGCTCAGAAAAGCTGCTGCAGGAGTGACTGCAGGTAAATTGTTGGCCGTGAGACTGTTGTGATGTTCAGGCATTGTTGAATCCATCCAAGTTGTCTGAGCAGAAATTACATGAGAATCTCAGAGGATTCGGAGTGAGGGGTCATAAATCTTGGGTGCATCTTGGCAGGGTAGTAGGAATATGAGGCATCAGTTCCACTTGCAAATGCTGCTGTCATGCAGCAGATGCACTAATTAATTTAGCACAGGAGAGTCAAGTCTGTTGTCTTGCTTTTGGCCAAACAAGTCAAATGCCTGCTCATAGACAAGGTCAATGACAAGTCCTTAACCCTGCCTTTGCCTTGGCCCCTGGCAGTGAATGGATGTGGGAGCCCTGCTGTCAGCCTCGTGCCCCCTGTGCCAGCCCTTGTGGGTCAGCTCAGCAGCCAGGGCCAGCTGCATTTTCCTGTTGCGTGGCTCAGCAGTGAGGGCTGTAGGAAGGCAGAGCGGGCTCTGAGCAGTCTGTCCCCCGTGCTGCCGAGGGGGTGGCGAGGGAGCGCGCCGATGCTTGTGCAGCCTGTTGATGTGTGTGTCTCTCCCCAGCTGCAGCCGGAGCAGCTGGACTGCGGCGCCGCACACCTCCAGCACCCGCTGGCCATCCTGAACCCGGTCACAGCCACCCCCATCTTCACCTACAGCGGCCTGACCGCCGTGGCAGTGGCCAGTGTCAACAACTACACGGTCGTGTTCCTGGGCACGGCCAGTGGAGCCCTCCTGAAGGCAAGTGGGGCCCAGCAGCAGCGTGGGGCAGCGCAGCTGGGGACAGGGTGGGTGTCGGGGGTCCCCCTTCCAGCAGCTCTGGTCTGCCCAGAGGAGGACATCTGTTGTCTCCTTGGTTTGTGCACCTGCTTCCTTCAGGCAATGAAGAAGTCATTGGGTACTGCCATAGCCTGGACAGTGATACACGCTGCCTATGACTGGTGGCTGTTAATCACTGCTCAGGGCTTCCATGTCAGCAGGATGTTTTTGATAAACCCTAAGCTGAAAATGCTATTGTGCAGCATTGAATGATAATTTTATTAAGCTATTTTATTAATTATATTAATATAATTTAAAAACAATACAATTATATACGCAACATAATATAATTTTAATTACAACGTTTTGTTATTATTTTAATTGTTGAAGTTATTAAAATTATTAAAAGCTATTCTAATAAATTCTCCCTCTGAGGTGCTGGCTTTTGAAGACTCCATGTAGACAGGGGAATCACAAAGAGATTCTTCTTCACAGCTGAATCCAAAGCAGGTGTGAACCCGTGGTGGAGTCTGTTCTAAATAACATGTAAGAGGTGATGCAGGGTGATGCAATGCCCCAGCTCTGCAGCCAGGACACAAGGGCAAGCTCTCAGTAACCTTCGTGCTTGAAGTTTGCCAGAGAAAGTTTTGATTCCAGGCAGCCACAGCAGTCTGGTAAACTGCCAGTATCAAAAGTCCATAGAGAAGAGGGGGGAAAGGCCTGGAGCAGAGACAGCTGATACCTGCTTTATCTCTGCCTGGGGGGACTGATGCATAGTGTGGAATACTGGATCAAAATACTCGGGTAGAAGAAAACTTACCCAGATTTTTCCCTTGCATCTCAGTGCTCCTGGCAGAAATGTGGGAACGATCATGATCACAAAGAGGCTCCCTGCTTTGATTTTTGCCCCCAGGGGCAGGTAATTTGTGAGGGTGGGAGGGAGCTGGCGTTGGGCCAGGCGCAGCAGGCTGGGGGGCACATGCCACACGCAGAGCAGCCTGTTCACACGGCATTAACAGCTCTGCTCCATTATCATCTCCGAGAGACCAGCCTTATCTGCAGTGCCTCCATTAGGGAGAGGCTCCCGGCTACCCTGTGCTGGGATAATTTGCTCAGATAGCTGTAATCTAATTCCACAACACAGCTGCATAACCAGAAGCCCTTCTACCTTTGGGGCTCCTTGCTCTTTGGCACGGGACACAAGGTACTTGGCGTGAGCAAATCATTCAGATTTGTGGCCTGAGAAAAGACAGCGCAGGGGCAGAAGTAGTGCTTGCCCAGCTCCTGCCAGCAGCAATTAGGGCCACCAGGGGCATGTACGGCGAATTAATGCAATTCTGGCTGCAGACAGGCATTT